>NW_027397074.1:68050917-68290875 GCF_003265705.2 Callorhinus ursinus | reverse complement strand
GCCTGTACCAGGGGAAGGAGTTTGCCAGCGGGGAGCGCTTCCCTGCACCCAGTGCCGCGTGCCACCTCTGCCTCTGCTGGGAGGGCAGCGTTAGCTGCGAACCCAGGACCTGTGCACCTGCTCAGTGCCCCTTTCCTGCCAGGGGTGATTGCTGCCCTGCCTGTGACGGTGAGGGTCAGGGGACTGTGGGCATGAGGGGCTGGGAGGGCTGGGTGGGCATCACCCTTACTGCCCTAGAGTGGGTCCACAACATCTATCACATAATAACAAACACTGGACTAAAACCTGGTGCTGTCAGGTTTTAGTCATCCTGCCGCTGATGCTATTTGGATATGTGACCTTGGACAAGTTACATAACCTCTCTGGGCCTCATTTTTTTTTTAATTAAAAAATACATTTTAAAAAATGTGTATTTTTATAAAATACACAAAACATAAAATTCACTACCTTAACCATTTTTAAATGTAACTCTAACTTCAGCTCCTGTAAACAAGAGACGGTGGAAAAAGACCCAGTTCCCCAGTCTTTGGTCACCCTTGTACCATCTTGGCAATATTGTTACATACCCTCTACCACCTGTAATTTTATTTCGTTAACTATTTTTCTTCAAATTAACTTTTAAATTTAAATCTTTTTAGGAAGGAGTTTTTATATCATACTGTAAATGAATTCGATTTGCCAGGAATGAAGATTTCCATAAATATTAATACAGTTAAAAATAAAACATTCAATTTGAGTCAGACACCTTTGCGTGCCAAAGCTTTGAGACTCAGATGAGCCCTCTTTTTTTTTTTTTTCCTTTCCTGTTAAGACTTTATTTTTTTCTTTATGGCAGTTTTAGGTTGACAGCAAAAGTAAAAGGAGGGTATGGAGATTTCCCACGTACTCCCTGTCCCAGCACCTGCACAGCCTCCCTCATTATTAATAACCCCCACAGCAGGGGTGCATTTGATAAGCCAACCCTGACACATCATTATCACCCGAAGCGCCCTCTCTTTTTAAAAAAAGAGGTCAGCAAGAGTCAGAGGGCTGCTCGGCTCAGGCCGCCACCGCCCTGGGACCCCCGCCCCGTCCCTGATCCATCGGAGGGCTGGAAAGAGTATTGGACCATGTCTCCTAAGCCATCTCGGGCTATCTCCGGCTCTCCTCAGCTTGGGAACAGTGGTGCCTCTGGCTGGGCAGCGGCCTGCTGAGTATTTAACTCTAGGGACAGATTCTGTGTGGGTTTTTCCCGATAGACTGCAGGCTGAAGGGGGGGAAGTCTGCGCTTCGGCCGGCTCCCCCACCCCAGACTCCTCTGCCCCCCTTCCGCTGCCTGGCTCAAGCCCTCCCCTCCCCCCAGTGGGTATGTCTTTGAGGCCCCAGCTCAGGCCCGACTGGACTGGACTACCGCTCACCTATCACCCTTTCTGCCCTCTGCCCTGCCCCTCCCCGTCCTCCCTCTCGAAGGTTGTGAGTATCTAGGGGAGTCCTACCTGAGCAGCCAAGAGTTCCCCGATCCGCGAGAGCCCTGCAATCTGTGTACCTGCCTCGGAGGCTTCGTGACGTGTGGCCGCCGGCCCTGCGAGCCCCCAGGCTGCAGCCTCCCGCTCACCCCGGCTGGACACTGCTGCCCGACCTGCCAGGGTAGGACAGCACCGGCCCTTCCTGCCCCTTCTGGAGCTCCCAGGGGCCCAGAGTCACCTGGTCTTACCACCGTCACCCCTCCCCTGCGATGGCCCCGCAGCAAACCCATACCCTGTGCTTTCCTCACACCCCACCCGTGCCCTCCTGTCTGTCCCTGCTGTCACCTTAGACTCACGGTTGTGCTCATCAGATAACTGGGCCTCATACTTCCAGAACTTCCTGCTCTTACACTGTCCTGTCGCCTTCCTAAAACGTCACATCAGCAGACTCAAACCCGTTCAAGGGCTCCCATGCCCTTGAGTCAAGAGCCGCGAGAGGCAGCTTCCTTCCCTCCTGGATTCTTTTGCCCACGATCGTGAGCTCGTGAGCGTGGGCCACCTCGAGCGTTCATTTCCAGGAGTGCCCATATTCCTCACCTCCTCTTCCCCCGGGCCGTGCAGACAGAAACTTGCCAGCAGTCTTTGATCCCAGCTCCAGTCCTCAGCCCCTTCATGCCTGCTGGCCTCCCCACTGCTTGCAGCTAGCCGGAGGCTCTCCTCACACCCTCACCTTGCTGGCCTCGGCAGGCCGCACTTAATGTCTCCCCCAGCCGGGGTGGAGGTACCCGGCCCAGGTGTGCGTGGCCGTGCGGGGCTGCGCGGACAGATGTTCTTTGACTGCATTTCCTGCTCTTCCAGGATGCCTCTATCATGGGGTCGCTGCAGCCCCCGGAGAGACCCTTCCTGACCCGCTTGACCCCGGCTGCTCCCTCTGCACCTGCCAGGTGAGGTGGCCTTTTGGAAACCTGGTAACCTTTCATCCCTTGATCCTCCTCTCTGACCAAGAAGACCTTGTTTCCTCCACCCCCGTCTCCCAGGGTACCATCTGGTGGAAGAGGCTTGGATTCTGGTCTCCCGGGCCAAGGGAGGGGGGCTGGAACCTGGCAGGCTTGGTAGGGACAGCCCGCCCTGGGGCCGTGTGTAGCCTGGTTTGAGGTTGTGACGACATGGAGTCCAGAAGTGGCAGTGTGACCTCTCTCCCCCAGGAAGGTTCCATGCACTGCCAGAAGAAGCCATGTCCTCCAGCTCTCTGCCCCCATCCCTCTCCAGGACCCTGCTTCTGTCCTGTTTGCCACAGTGAGCTGCCTTCCACATGCCCCCCCCGTCTGCCAGGCCCGAGGTTGGACAGGGCAAGGTGGCACAGCCCCTCACCCAGGAAACGTGTTTCCCACAGGCTGCCTCTCCCAGGGCCAGGAGCACCAGGACGGGGAAGAGTTTGAGGGGCCCCCAGGCAGCTGTGAGTGGTGTCGTTGTCAGGTATGGTAGGGAGGGGGCAGAGCGGGGTGGGGGCAGGGCCACAATGCCGCTGGGGCTCCTGGCCTAAAGGGCATCTCCCGCAGGCCGGCCAGGTCAGCTGTGTGCGGCTGCCGTGCCCTCCTCTGTCCTGCCCGCTCCAGGTCACAGAGCAGGCCAGTTGCTGCCCTCGCTGCAGAGGTATGCCCGGCCCCATGTGGCTGCCCCCTTGCTTTTGCCACACACCCCCACCCAGCCCGATGCCCCGTACCTGCCCCACCTCCCTCTGCTAGCTCTCCCCTGGCCTCCTGCTCCCTGTCCGCCTGCCTGGCCCTCCCACCTTGCTATCTTCAGTTCTTCCTATCTCTCCCTGCCCCTGGCCTGCCTAGACCATCACCCCCTCAAAACTGCCCCCTCCCTAACGACACTCTATTCATCATCATAATAATGACGATTCACATTTGTTGAGCACATCCCGTCTGAGCTCAGCACTTGACACATATCTCATTTAACCCACACACTATCAAATAGGTACTATTATTATTCCCATTTTACAGATGAGAAAAGCAAGGTACAGAGAGGTACCATAACTTGCCCGGGGTCACGCAGCTAGTAGGTGGCAGTCAGGATTTGCATCTTAGCCATCTGGGTCTACATTGTTACCTTGGGCACATGCTTAGTGATGGAGCCTTTCATTCTTTCCGCATGCATTTATTACACACCTACTGCATGCCAGCTACCATTGCTGGTACTGGGCTACTCTTTGTTGTAGCCCTTGGTCTAGCAAGCAAGCAGACATGGAATGGGATAAGAACCCAGGTGTTCTGACCCTGAGCCAGGACCCTTCCCCTCCCCCCACCACACGAGCTCTGCCCCGCCCCCCGCCACCTTCTCACCACCTCCGTGCAGATCCCCCTCTCTGCACCCACGTGCCCTGCCGAGCACCCAGGGTTGGGGGAACAAGGGCATACAGGCAGAACCAAGCCTCAGAGCTCATCCCTGCCCACCTGGGACACAGGCTGCCTGGCTGATGGGGAGGAGCACCCTGAAGGCAGTAGCTGGGTGCACCCTCAAAGCCCCTGCTCCTCCTGCATGTGTCATGAGGGCATCGTGACCTGTGCTCACGTCCAGTGTGTCATCTCCTGTGCCCGGCCCCACCAAGGGCTCAACGACTGCTGCCCTCGATGCTCTGGTACTGGGAGCCTGGGGCCGGCTGGGGGAAGGCAGGGAGGCAGCACCTGGTCAACATCTCCCTCCTTTGTACTGGACTGGGTGGCAGAGCCGGGCTGTTCTAGGAGAAGTGACCCCCATTCTTGCACACACGCCAATCCCTGGAGCTGAGGGGCACTGCGGGGGCAGAGAAGCCCACCCCCTGGCAGTTCTGCCAGCCTAAAGCCTCCCTGGTCCTGTTCTGCTCCTACCCCCACCCCCTGCCCCAAGACTGTGAGCATGAGGGTCGCAAGTATGAACCAGGGGAGAGCTTCCAGCCTGGGGCAGACCCGTGTGAAGTGTGCATCTGTGAGGTGGGTGATGGCAACGCTGAGGGGTGGGGCACCGTAAAGGGGGCAGCCTGGACCCTGTGGGGCACAAGCACTATGGGGGTCAGAGAGAGGAATGTGCGCCTGTGGCCAGGAGGTGAGGCAGGACTTGGGGTGAAATGAGGAGCTAAGCGGGGCCAGGAAGTGTGGGGTGGGAAGGGCACTGAGTCGGGGGGGAGGTGGGAGGGCAGTGGGAAGGCCCTCCTGGCTGGAGTGCAGGATGGGTGTATATGGGAGGTAGAGGGAGATACCTGGGAAGTGGTTGGGGGGGGGCATGTTAGGGAATTCCATGTGAAGGCAATGGTGAACAGATGTATGATGTCCCAAGCCCGGAGACTTGGCAGGGAGGGGGGAGGATGGCATAAGAGGGCAGGGGGGTCAATGGTCACAGGGAGGGTCAGGCCCAAGTAACTGGAAAGAGAAGGGGACATCACCTCCGGGAATTAGGGCATGGGGTGAGAAGCAACCTGGGGAGACGGTGAGTCTCTGCAGACTGGACTTTAATCTGCCCAAGACACATCCAGGGGGAGGAGCAGCAGGCAGATGGAAGGGCCTGGAGTCCAGGGAAAGAGGGTGTCTCTCGGCTTCCAGGGCCTGGGACCCACCCCCTTTGCTCACTCATTTTTGTAGCTGCAGCCTGAGGGACCCCCTAGCATTCAGTGTCACCGGCGGCAGTGTCCCAGCCTGGTGGGCTGTCCCACCAGCCAGCTCCTGCCCCCTGGGCCCCAGCGCTGCTGTCCCACCTGTGCCCGTGAGTCGCTGGGTACGGGGGTAAGGAGGGTAGGATGGCCACCCCCAGAGTGACACTGGAAGAGCCACCCAGCTCTCCTCTGCAGCCCCAGCCCTCCCCTTTTCTTGAGTCCGGTGGACTATTCTGGAAGCGCATGCCCTGGCAGGGGAGGCCTGCAACCCCCAGGGGGAACTGGGGATCCTTGACTCTGAAGCCAGTTTGTGGAGCATCTTGCCCAGCAGGTGGCGCTGCGGGGCGGGAGTTTTGCCGGCCGCGGGCTTCTTGAAAGCCCCAAAGGGAGACTGAGGTGGGGAGCCGTTCTTACCAACACTTGCTAGGATGTGCTTCAGGAAAAGAGAAGAGGACTAACATTTATTATGCATCTACTGCATGCTGTAGATGCATAATAATGTGCTTTCCTCAAAGCACACTGTACTCGGTGCTTTGAATAAACAGTATCCCATTTAATTCTCAGTTGCCCAGTGAGGGGTATTATTGTTCCCTTTTACAGCTGAGAAAACGGAGGTTCAGAGCGTTTGGTTAGTCTGCCCAAAATGGCACAGGCACTGAATGCTGGAGCCAGGATTAGAACCTGGAGTATCTCCCTGGCTCTCTGGGCTTCCTTGTGCCGTTTTAGCCGGGTGATATAAAAGGAAGTAGCAGAGGGAGCAGGCGAGGCATCCTGCCGGTCCTCAGTGACCTGAGGCTAAGGAAGCCACACCCTGTCCATCTCCAGGCCCTCCACCCTAGGAGTCTGCGAAGTTCTTTTCAAAAAGTCCCAACTTTTCTTCGCTGACCCCAGAAGAAAGAGGACTTCTCCTCTTGGCATCAGGGTGCTAGGGATAGGAGTATGCCCCAGGCCTAAGAAGTCCAGGGACGCAGTGGGTGAGTGGGCTTCTGCCCCCTGCTTCCCCCTTCTCCCCACAACACGGAGTTCTTGTCTTCACAGAGGCGCTGAGTAACTGCACAGAAGGCCTGCTGGGCTCCGAGCTGGCCCCGCCTGACCCTTGCTACACCTGCCGGTGCCAGGTGAGCCTTCTGCCCCGGGGACTCCCAAAGCGCTCTCTTCCTCCGCCGTAGGCTGTGGCAGCAAGCCCTGTCCTGCAGCAGCTCCAGGCTCCCCACTCACCCTGACATCCTCCCACTTATCTCGGATATCATATCTGGCCCAGGCCTGCTCCCAACTACACCCTGCTCCCTCTCTGCTGGTCTCTACCGGTGGTGTTCACATGCCCTTCCCCAGGACCTGACATGGCTCTGCATTCACCGGGCCTGTCCTGAGCTCAGCTGTCCCCCATCAGAGCGCCATACCCCGCCTGGGAGCTGCTGCCCCGTGTGTCGAGGTAAGTCAGCCTTGACCTGCAACCTCTGAGCATGAGCCTCAGGGGGGAGACAGGAAGGGTGGCATCCAAAGGCTATGTGGGCAACCTGGGGTGTATACTCCAAATGCAGGCTTCATTCTTTTGTAGAAATGAACGGCTACTCATTGGGGTGCAAAAGGTAGAGGAAATCAGGGAATGAAGTCTGGATTCTCAAGGCCTCGCCTGAGGCTTGTCGGTGGGCTCAGGGATCCCAGGCCCACTGGCCAGGCATGGCACTGAGCTGGCAGCTGGCCCATGGGAAGGTTCCAGCCTCTGGCTCTTTGGGCTTCCAGGACCCTTTCCTCTACGTGAGCCCTGGGGTAGGGCCTGCCATCTAGTGGGTCATCTGGATACCGGATGAAGAAACCGACACCATCAGGGTGCTCGTGGAATGGTGTGGGCACTCCCCTGCTGTGGGCCTTCAGGGTGAGCTCCAGAGAGGAGGATGCGGTTGGAAGGACAATGCTCCCCCATCCTCATTTCTCCCTCCTCAGAATGCGTGGTGGAGGCCGAGGGCCGGAGCGTGGCAGATGGAGAGAGCTGGCAGGACCCTAGCAACGCTTGCGTTACTTGCACCTGCCATGTGAGCTGGGGGTCGTAGGGTGGGCATGGGGTGGGGCGGAGGGCCTTACAGATGGGTGGATAGAGGAGTCACTGGACCAGTGACTATGGGGTCTTTGAGGTAATTAGAAAAAGGCGCCCCCTCCGAGAGCCGGCAGCGGCCTCCGTGGGCTGGAGCAAGGAACTAAGGGCTGGATTTCATCCCCCACTGGAACGTGACATGGGTGTTCTTGTGCGGCAGGGGCAGAGAGAAGGGGCTGCTCCCTCAGACTGTGACCCAGAGGGCCCCCAGAAGGGTGAGGCCAGGGCCCCCAGGCTCTGCGGGAGGTCCCTAGAGCAGTGACATCTGTCCTCAGCGGGGCCACGTGCAGTGCGACCTGGAGGAGTGCCCCGCCCTCTCCTGCCCCCACGGCTGGGCGAAGGTGCGAGAGGCCGGCCGCTGCTGTGAGCGATGCCAAGGTGCCAGCCAGAACGATGGGGGTTGGGGACGAGCGAGACCCCAGTGCGAGGGACGGGCAGGTGACCCTACCCCGCTCCTGTCGCCTCAGCCCCCGCCCAGTCGTGCGCACACCAGGGCCGGGCGGTGGCCTCCGGGGAGCGCTGGGCCGTGGACGTTTGCACCACCTGCTCCTGCGTGGCCGGCACGGTGCGCTGCCAGAGCCAGCGCTGCCCGCCGCTCTCCTGTGGCCCCGTGAGTGCCGCGGTCGAGGGCGGTGGGGGTGAGTGGGCACGTGGCACCGCCGTCCGGGTGAGAAGAGGCGGGAGGAAGGAGGGAGGCAGGGCTGGGGTAGCGGCCGCCGCGCGGTGGGGCGGAGGTACCCGAGGCCGTGCAGTTCCAGGCGCGGCCACAAGGCGGCGCCCTGAGCCCGCTCGCGGTGAGCCCGGAGGCGGGAGTCCGAGTCCTCGGTCCCGGGGAGTCTCTGCGTGGGGCACGGCGGGGAGGGCGATGTGTCTGATGCGGTCTGGGGCTGAGGCCAGGACGAGGCCCCCGCCCTGAGTCCCGGCAGCTGCTGCCCCCGCTGCCTGCCTCGACCCGCCTCCTGCACGGCCTTCGGAGACCCTCATTACCGCACCTTCGACGGCCGCCTGCTGCACTTTCAAGGCAGCTGCAGCTATGTGCTGGCCAAGGACTGCCGCGGAGCGGACTTCAGGTGCGCAGCCCCCTCTGCCTTCCCCCAACTCCCTACACCTGTCCCTGCTGACCACGGCACCTGGGCCTCTCACGCCACAGCGTGCACGTGACCAACGATAACCGGGGCCGGAGGGGTGTGGCCTGGACCCAGGAGGTGGCGGTGCTGCTCGGAGACGTGGTCGTGCGGCTGCTGCAGGGCAGAGCGGTCACGGTGAGCAGAGCTGAGGACCCGGGGAAGGTCGGTCCCGCGCCGTCCGCGGTCCACTCGTCAGTCCCGGCGTCACCCCCCCCCCTTCCTGCCTCCCTCCTCCAGGTGAACGGGCGCCCGGTGGCCTTGCCCTTCCTACAGGAGCCGCTGCTGTACGTGGAGCTGCAGAGACGCACGGTGATCCTGCACGCCCAGGCAGGGCTCCAGGTGCGGCCGCCAGGGCCAGTGGGGGTGTGGGAGCCCCGGACCGGTTCACGCGTCTGTATCTGGAAAGGGAGTGGGAATACCGGCTAGGTCCAGGGCCAGATCAGGCCAGGGAGGTGAGAAAGTTCGGCTGGATTCTGAGGGGATCTTGGGATTCTTGGGTGCAGTGAAAGGAGTTCTGAGCCTAGTTTCTAATCTTGGTTCAGCCACCAACACAGTGGGACTCTTAGGCCAGTACCAGCCTCCTCCGGGCCTGTTTTCTCATTGGTAAAAAGGGGGAACTGTTGGGGGGCATGTCAACTGAGGTCTCCTAGGTGGCTTCTGAGATTCCTTCCAACTCCCATGTCAGAGAGTAAATTTCTCCCTGCCTTCAGCAAGAAGTACAATCTACAAATTCGTAAAATAAGGCTTGTCTATACTTCTGATCTGGACTCAAATTGTGCTTTGTCCTCTGTCAGGCCCTAATGCCCACGAGAAAGTGAATCTCTGGAAGTGGGTTTGCATTTCACCAGGGGCTCAGCTCAGGGATGCCAATGGGAGAAGGTGCCCTCCTGCCAGAGTGTGGGCAGCTCTTCATGTCTTCGCCCAGGACTCACACAGTGTGGGCGGGCCAACTTGGCTTGGGCCAGAGCTGCCTCCTCTCCATGGGGGGCCTCTATCCACCCATTCTCCTCCCCTCCAGCAGGGAGGGGTGCTGACAGTGCCTGGGGCCAGGACGGGGTCCCTACCTTTCCCCACTCCCCAATGCCAGCCTCTCTGCACAGGTGCTGTGGGATGGGCAGTCTCAGGTGGAGGTGAGCGTGCCTGGCTCCTACCGGGGCCAGATGTGTGGGCTCTGTGGGAACTTCAATGGCTTTGCCCAGGATGATCTGCAGGGCCCTGAGGGGTTGCTCCTGCCCACAGAGGCTGCCTTTGGGAATAGCTGGCAGGTGAGTGGCACAGGAGCTGGGTGGCTGAGGGAGGCACAGTTGAGTGGGAGTCTTAGAACAGCCTGCTTATATGGAAAGCAGGGGGATCACTGAAGGGCTTTGCAGCTTCAGGATGATTTGGGGTCATGGTGCTGGGGGAGGCAGGACAGCCTGTTGAAAGAGGCATCATCTAAATCCACAAGCCCTGCCTTGCCACTCACCGGCTGTGTGACCTTGGATAAGTCCCTTACCTGCTCTGGGCCTTGGCTTGTCCATCTGTAAAATGGGGACAAGGAGAAAGTGGCCGGTGCTTCCTTTGCTGTTCTTGTAGGGAGGTTTTTGAAGCTAAACCAAAATATTTGGTGGAAAGTGTTTTGAAGAACGTAGCACACCAAGGCCAGCTTGCCAGTGGATGCTGTCACTTCAGGGTCACTCTTCCCGCCTAGGTCCCAGAAGGGCCGGGACCTAGCCGGCCATGTTCCAAGGGCCGCGAGGTGGATCCGTGCAGGGCAGCAGGTTACCGAGCCAGGCGTGAGGCCAATGCCCGGTGTGGGGTGCTGACGTCCTCCTCGTTCGGCCGCTGCCATGCTGTGGTGCCGCCGGAGCCCTTCTTTGCCGCCTGCGTGTATGACCTATGTGCCTGTGGCCCCGGCTCCTTGGCCGATGCCTGCCTCTGTGACGCCCTGGAGGCCTATGCCAGCCACTGCCGCCGGGCGGGGGTGACGCCTGCCTGGCGGGGGCCCACACTCTGCGGTGAGGGGGCAAAGCCCAGTGCGAGTTGGGGAAGAGGGTGGCACAGAGGGCTCGGGTCTGGACGGGGTGCCCCCGTGACCCTGCCTTCCCCTCCACCTGCAGTCGTGGGCTGTGCCCTGGACCGTGGCTTCGTGTTCGATGAGTGTGGCCCGCCCTGTCCCCGCACCTGCTTCAACCAGCACGTCCCCCCAGGGGAGCTGGCAGCCCGCTGTGTGAGGCCCTGCGTTCCTGGCTGCCAGTGCCCCGCAGGCCTGGTGGAGCATGAGGCCCACTGTGTCTCACCCGAGGCCTGCCCCCCCATCCAACTCACTGGGGACCAGCCCCCCAGGCCTCTGCCCAGCCCCAGCCAGTAGCCTCAGGGGGCACCCGGAGCCAGGATGACACCAGGACTCATCGGGTCAAAAGTCTCCCCTTGGAGAACGGCTCCCGCCGTGGCCAGAGCGTGGAAAGAGTACCCTACCCAGGCACTGGGAGCCTGGGCCTATGTCCCACAAAGACCTCACTGTGTTCAGTCAGAAGCAGTAAAACTGGGGGCTCTCCCACGGCCTACTTGTGTGTATGTGTGTTTTCTCCTGGTGCTGCGTTGATGGTATGGGCTGCTTGCAACATGGGGTCCGGTGATCGCTGTCCCCAGAATCCGAGAGGTGGCAGCTGTGGGAGCTGAGTCCTGGATCTTGCTCATCACATCTTGCACCTGCCTGGGCTGCCCCCACCTGCCATACCCTGGGGTTGCCTGGGAAACCTTGCACTGGATGGAAGGAAGACCTAGGTATCTTGGTCTCAGCTCTGTGGTCGTACTGTGTCGCAAGTGTGGCCCATGGTCCCTCAGTGGTTCATGTGGAATTCTGTGGGGGCTGAGGAGCACAGAAAAGGGGCTCAGTCCTCACATGGCATTCCCTTTCCTCTTGACTTGGGGGATACCAAGTGCTAGGTGTCTCCAGGGCCGCTCTAAGAGCTGGTGACAGGGACATGCCTGGGGTGGGGAACTGGAGACACAATAGACCATGATGAAATATGGATACACGCGCACGCATACACACACACCCACGCACATACACCCACACATACACACACGAACATATGCACACGTGCACATGCACAAAATACACATGCGCACGTGCACATGCACATTGTGCACACACGCCCCTCAGAAACCCAGGTAAACATGGGCAGCACACGCGTGGGCCCCTGTGTGCATTCACAGCCACACCCACCCTGGATGGACATGTGAGTAGGGGACATCCTTGTAGAGGAAAGAACATGGGTTCGGAAATAGAAAACAAGCCTATTTCTTTGAAAAGTCTCTTTGCAAAAAGGACTCTGTTTTTGCTACCTATTGGCTGTGACCTTGGTGATGTAGGGGCCTTGGGTAAAAGACGAGGGGGTACTACATTCTCACTGCAGCTCCCTTTTCCTTCAGCAGGAGTGAAGGGAGTTGGGCTGACCCGACACCAGCTGCTAGCTCAGCCCACCCGTGAGCCCCCCAAGGGGAGTTGGCCCCGGGCTCTTGCGGAGCAGTTGCAAAGCAGCAGGTGCACGAGGCTGCTCAGGACAGCGGGGATGTGGCAATGACAGACCAGCTCGTGCCCTTGTCCCTGCCCAACCTTCACAAACCATGCCGTCACCTGCTGTATCTCGTGTGTCACGACGAGTAGACAGAGTAGACCCAGGGCTAGCACTTTGCACGTGGACAGCGTGGAGCAGGCACCTGGGAAGTGCTCGCCCTTGTCCTGCCCGTGGGGGCTCCTCATCCCTGGGACCACGTTTCCCCCAGGCCCCTTCATCACAGCCACTTGCCTCCAGATGAGGGAGATGCTGCCCCACGTTAGCTGGGGCAACTCGGCTCTCCGGGGCCACCTGCTAGTCTGTAAGACTGGATGAGGATGCTAGCACCCACTTCACAGAGTTGCGTCAGGGACGGATTACACGGATGTAGCCTTTTGTTTCCTGGCCCACGGTGAGTGAGCCTGTGGTGGCTGTGGTCCGCGTGGGGCCCGTTACGTGTGTACATGACGCAGTTGCGAGTGTCATACGTACACGTAAGACACATGCTCTCAGGCTTGCAAACAAGCACACGCATGCACCACTCTCTCCAGCCAGGTCCCAGTCCTCGCCCCACGCTGCCACCCCCTACAGCCAAGAAACCCAGGTCAGAGGCAGGCCCTCTCTGAGACTTGGCTGGGGTCCAGGCCGTGGCTCAGATGTCAGGTCCCTGCATTATTGAGCTCAGGAGCCTTTGTCTCCTCCTCGGTTCTTGGTCCTCCCCTCCTCCCATTCCAGCAGCAGAGGAGAGGAGGGAGGGGACATCTGCTCTGGCTCCCCCTCCCCATGGAGCACACAGCCACACCTGGGGGCCCGGGGCTCCCTTGTAGCCACAGGCAGGCCTTAGCCCTGTACCAGCACCTCTTTAGATGCCCTGCAAGCCCGGGCCAGCTCCAGGCTGCCCTGCAGCAGGTGAGGGGGGTAAGGCATTGCCTCCGAAGGGCAAGGCAGAGGCCTGACTCTATCGTGTCCCCCAGGTGCAAGAGAGTCGGGCCTGTCGATCAGGACTGGAGCTCCCCACTGTGTTGCTGGAGATGGAGCGGAGCCGGCGGGCCCAGCAGCAGGTAGGGGCTGGCCGAGGGGCATGGCAGAGGGCAGGGTGGGCACCCCTTCATGCCCTGGCACCCCCTCTTTTTGCAGCTGCTGTGGGACTTGGAGCTGCTGACTGGGGCAGGGCTGAGCCTCTTCTGGCCCCCCTGGGCCAAGTTCTGTGGTCTGAGGGACCAGGCCCAGTGTGTACGGAGTCAGTGCGGCAAGCCCCATGGTGGGACAGGCGGGGGCCCTGAGCGGCGGACCAGCTGGGTGAGCGGGGGCTTGGCTGAAGGCAAGGGGGGGGTCGGTGTGACATCGAGGTGATGGTGGTGGCGAGGGAAGAGGAATAAGTATGGGCTTCAGACACAGACGGGCCTGGGTTCTCTCTGGTCTGATGCTCCCTGGAGACCGTAAGCCTCTGTTCCCTCAGCTACAAAATGGGGAAGATAATCGATCTTACTCAAAGGGAGCACCAGTAAACTCATCCATGTAAAGGGGTTAGCACGGTGCCTGGACCTGCAATTAATGACTATCTTGGTCTAATCAATGGCATGGTGACATCTTGAAGGCTTTAGACATGGCTGCAGGGTGGGAGGAAAGCAAGCCTGCACGGCTGGCTCCTGAGGGCAGAGGCACTGATGCCCGGGGTCCACGGACCCTTTCCCCCCAGGGCTGGTGGCTGGGCTGGCCCCTCTAGGAGGGAGGGTGCTATGGTGACTGGGACCTGGGACTGTGCCTCCCAGTTCTCAGTTACCAGATGTCCGAGGCACTTTGGGCAGGTTGGCAGCCCTCTCTGAGAGCCGAGGCATCCTCAGCTGCAGCGAGAGGGGGTGTTAGTGGTGACCGCTAAGGGAGGGTCCAGGCGACCCTATTGGGCCAGAACAGCAGTCTCATCTCATCTGCAGGCTCGAATGGGCAGGAGTGATCCATTTCCTCACAAGGAGGGGAAGAGAGCAGGGTCATACGTGGGCATGGGTACCAGGAGGAGGGATGATTTGGGCCATCTTAAATGGTGCCCACCACACTGGGGGATGATGCCCTGTGGACTAGGGCACCTTCCAACTTTCCAGAGTTCCAGGCTGTGCCCACTGCCCCAGGCTGGGGACTCTCTGAGCCAGAACCATCAGCTTCCAGAGGGGTGAGCCTTTTTCCCAGGAAATTCTGTCCAGTTTGTATTGCCACACAAAAGGGCCAAGCCCTGGACCGTTTTTCCTATCTCCTTCCACAGTCCTGCCTAGGACCTCCTCCTTATGCCCAAGGCTCCTCTTGGGGTCCTCACTCAGTTGTACCCATATGCTGGCCCCACAGCCCCTGGAAAGGGTGACCCCCATGTTCCAGCTCCTGGGACCCAGGGGTGGATGCAGGGGCTGGGAGAGGCCGCCCTGGACTGGGCTCAAAGGCATTGGAGTGGGGAGACTGGCGGACAGGCTGCCTCCCCTTTCTAGAGCCCATGGGCTGCAAGAGGCGATTCTGAGGCAGCCTCTGACTCCTGCAGGGGGCAGGCAGTTGACCCATCATCGGCCCTGGATCTGGGTGAAGCTAGGAGTGACAGAGACCCAAGATGGGGGAGCCCTGCTATGCCTGCAGAGCCCACACCCGGTATGCTGACACCCTGGCTGGGTGGCCAGACAAGATTGGGAGGAGGTGGGAAGTCCTCATGCCAAGTGCTAGGATCCCAGTCCCCTTCTCACTCATTCTTCATCTCATACTTTTTATTGGGTGCCAAGGAGCACCCGGGGACAAGAAGTAGGTTTTATTTTATGTCCCAGTTCCGCCTGTTCAGTACCAGCTGTCTCAGGCACGGAGTCCAGGATTCTGAAGCTAAACTGGGGCTCAGGGGAGGGAGTGCTGGAATGGCTGTGCGCGGTGGCCCAGGGAGGAGGGATGGGACAGCGGCACCTGTCACCTATTTGCCCCCCCTCACGCCAGGCACTGGGAACATACAGAGCACAGGACGGACTTGGCCCCATTCCTTGGTCCTTGTCACTGAGATCACAGCTTAGTGAGAGTGCAACCATAAACAGGCAATTAGAATTCCATGGGATAGATGCTGTGAACCCTGGACCTATCAATTTAAATGAACCAGACTCTCAAATTATTTGTTAAATAAACCTAGTTGAGCCAGAAGCCTCTAATTGTTCCATCATGCACATGAGAGAAAAGCAAAGAGCCAATGCTTGTTTTTTCTGATTGGCAGAGATTTTTACAAGTAAAAGATCTCTTGGGAATACAGAGGCGTCAGTTACATTATAACCAGAGGAATAAGTTCTCTAGTAAGACAACAGATCAGAATTGTGAGGGCACAGGGTTGGGGGTCATGTTCAGTGGTTCATGGCAATCATTTCTAAAGGCTTGGGAGTCTTATCAGACTCCTTTGTTCAAAAGACATTGTCACAAAGAACTTACCCATTTGGTTACTTTTGTGAATATTCACACATCCACATTGCATAAAGATGGAATATTCTTGTGAAAGTTCTCCATTTAGGGTCTTACAAAATCAAGTTCTTTTAACTAGTTCTAGGGCTGCAGAATGACTCTCTTTCCTGCACAGCTGCAAGGGAGCAGAGACATTTCATTTCTCTTTTTAGATTTCTTTTGTTAATTATGAAACTTGCAGTTTTTAGGGCCGGCTCCAGCCTCAAATTTCACTTCTTGAGTTTCATTTGATTTTACCGTCAGCAACCAAGAAAGCCCTAAGGAGGATTTTTCTTAATAACAGTAAAATAAGGTGCCTACTGTGGGTTTCTTTACGGGCCTAGAGGGGCCCACCAGGAGGAAGTGGGGTGTCCTTGTAAGGGACTGACAAGCCTGGCCAACAGATCCTTCCCGCCCCCAAGGCATCCCCTGGTGGTTTTGAGGACAAGGGTGTGCAGGTCCCTCTGAGGTGCTCTGCCTCGGCTGGGGGGATGAGGAAGATGTGGTCGGCTGTTGACAGGCAAATCCAACAAGCAGGTACATGGCAGGTAGTTTGAATAAAGGTGGACCTATGAACTGTGACAGCATTGAAGTTCAAACATCGGTCCTCAGGGCATCCCCTTCCCCTTATGTGCTGGGGACTCCCTAGGCTTCTTGGTTCCAGTTCAGGTGGAATGTGTGTGAGGGGCTGGGATATGAGCAGAGGGTTCCTGACATTGTTCTTTCTCCCTCAGGTTGCTTACTAGAGCCGAACCCCACCATCAGCAGTAGCTTTGGGGACCCAGGAAGCTCTGAGTTCAAGGTGAAAGAGTTAAAGTGTTCTGGGCAAAAGCCCTCTCAGATTGGGGATAGCAGGGGTGGGTCTGCCTGGGAGGAGGCTACTGGGGGGAGGTGATGCCACCTCCTATAGCCAGGTGGAAGAAGGGACCCGCACTGAAGCACCTTTTACACCACGTAAAGTAGGCTTAACGAGTTCAGGAATCAGGCAAGGGCTGTAATGGAAATGAGGTCCACTGGGACAGCCACTGAGGTCTCCAAGGTCCTTTGGGGGGAAAGTGGCCAAGGTATGGGGATTGCCTCACAAGCCTGGACCCAAATGCTCTTCCTTCCCAGGACCTGGCCCAGAGGGGAGAGAGGAGACAAGCAGGACCTACAACCCAGAGGCCCTCCACAAGCCTATGGGGGAGGAAGCTCGCTCAGGGAGCCCCAAGGCCCTCAGGCCTGCCCTCCCAGGGCCTGTCAGAACCCCAAGATCCCCCTGTGGGGCGGGGCGGGAGCCTGGGCCAGGAAAGAGCAGAACTTCAGAAACTGCTGAGGACTGAGATTCCTCAGAGGCAGAGACAGGAGGATTCCCAAGAGCATAAACAGCGTCCCCAGGGTCGGAAAGGGGAGGCCCCCAGCGGGGAGAGCGAAGAAGTTCCTAAGAGACAGAGAGAGAAGATACACCAGGGTCAGAGTGGGGAGGCCACTGGGGCTCTGGGGGAGGAAGTCTCTGTGTACCCCCGGGGGGAGGCTCCCCAGAGTGAGAGGAGCGAGTCTCCTCAAGGTCAAAGAGGAAACAGCCCTCAGTGCCAGAGAAAAGAGGTCCTCCAGGAGCCGAGGAAGGAGACTCCTCGGGGCGGGGAAGTGAAGGCCCTTCAGACTTCGCCAGGCCGCATCTCACAAGCCTGGGAGGTGGCTGAGGGAGAGGCGCCTACACAGCCCCCCGAGGAAGGCGCCTCCCTGGGAATTTCTAGGGATGTCTGCCGGTCCCTGGGAGAACAGAAGCCTCAGCCTGGGGGAAGGGAGAGCCCTGGCTCCGGTGATAGGACCACCCAGCTGACGCAGGACAAAACTGACGGCGGGAGCCAAGAGTCGGCACCGGCCGCGGGAGAGCCGAGGGCCGTCCGGGAGGGGGCGCGGCCTCCCTTTCCACCCCGGAGGCTTCCGGCCCGGCCGCGGCTCCCAGGCCCAGGGGCCGAGCCGCTAGCGGCCCCAGGCACCGGGGGCTCGGGGCAGCAGGAGCACCCCGCGGCTCTCCCGGGGCGCCCAGGGCTGCTGCGCGACCCGCACGGGCTTCAGGACCCGGAGGGAAGCCCGGGCCCGGCGGAGCAGGTGCGCGGCGGCTCCGCTAGGCTCCTGGGCGCCGTCGGGGAGCGGGGGGGCGGCGCGGAGGCCCCCGAGGCCTCGAAGGCCGCGTGGCCCGCGCTCCCCGGCCGGGAGAAGGCGTCGGCGGGCGTGAGCGCGGCGCAGCAGGAGACGGCTCTGCAGCGGCTGCTGGAGCTGCACCGCGCGGCCCGGCGCCGGCGGCGGCAGGCCCGCGAGCAGCAGCGGCTCCGAGTGCGTACCCGCGCCGCGCCGCGCCGGGCCGGCCTGGGGCACGAGGGGCACAAGGGGCACGAGGGGCGGCCGGCGGGCCGCTGACAGCCGCCTCCTCCAGGTCTTGGAACGCCTCCGCCTCGCCAGGAACCGCCACTGCCGGGTGCACCCTCTGGGGCCCCCATCCAGCCCAGCCCAGCTCCCGCCACAGGCAAGACTCCCCGGAGAAGGCGGCGGGGCCCCCGCGATCCTGCCCGGGCGGGGGGGCGGCGGGCCGGGCTGGGAGCCTCCCGGGTCCCTTCCGATTGCGTGCCCCGCGCACCCGCACGGACGCGGACTGCGGGCGGGAGGGGCGCGTCCGCCCGGGTGCTGCGGCCGGCCGGCGCCGTCAGGCCCGCGGGGGAGGAGGCCGGGGCCTCAGCGCTCGGCACCGCCCCAGGAGGACGCGGCGGCGCAGCGGCGCGCCCTGCGGGAGCAGCTGCAGCGTGCGCTCCGGGAGAGGACGTGGCGGCTGCGGGCCCTCGGGGCCAGGTGAGGGGGGAGGGCGGGGAGGCCGATGGGGCGGTAGCGGTTCCCATTCTCCGGGATGACGGGCCACTCTCTCCCAGGAACACCCAGAACTTCCAGCAGCTACTGTGGCCCCCTGGCGCGGAGGAGCCTTCGGCTGGAGAGGAGCGCTCACCCTTCCCAGCCCCCTCTCCCCCCTCTCGTCCCTGCTGAATCCTCATAGGGATGATTAGAGAGATGAGGATTAAGGAGAACGCAAGCCGGCAACCTGCAGGCCCGCAAAGGGCAGAACAGAGGTAGTTCCAAGAAAGGCCCAGAACTTTGCCTCAGGGCCGGGGAGGCCAGACACACAGACACACGCAGCAGCTTCAGCCGCACCAGGAGGCGTGTTATTTCTTCTTCCCTCCCCTAAGTCCACTGCCCGGCCATTGTCAGAGCGCCAGGTCCTGAGGGTCAAGCAGCGAGAAGGCCCCATTCTTTCGGAAGAACGATTCAGTGCGGCACATCTTACGGGAGACCAGTTCTTGCTTCACTGGGGGGCCTGTGGTAAGATGTCAGAGGCCAGGAATGGGTCCTGGGAAAGGGAACCATGGGAGCCCTGCCTGTGGAGCCCTGGAAATCTGCCTGTACTGTATCCACTTTGGACGTGTGGAGGAATAAAAGGTGCTTCTGAGCAACACCAGCCGTGGGCAAACAGGGAGCCGGCGGGGGGTCCAGAGCAGCGGTGAGGGCAGGACTGGTCAGTCCGCCCCCTGCTTTCGTTTCCCCCACCCCAGGCTCCTCCACAGAGCGGGTGGTGGGACCCCCGGCACGGCTGGTCACAGGGACAGACAGAGCTAGACGTCCCTGGGGGAGAGAGGGCTTCCTTCTACCTCCTGCTCTCCTGGGACTTGCTTCCTGCTTTTGTGGGGAAATTCCTCTTTTCCCCTCCTTTTAGGACCTTGGGGAAAGTGGGGGAAATTTTTAGGCAAAAACATCAACTGTGTTTATCCCCAGCCATCCACCTTTCCCGCCCAGGCACTCAAGCGTGGGGAGAAAAACCCATGACTGAGTAGCCTCACTCACACAATTCATGAGCACAAGAAGCAAGGGTCCTTTCCTATGCCATTTAACTCTACATCTCCAACTACACCACTGCGCCCCACCCCACACCCCAGAGGATAACCTCGACTCTCAGCCTCACAGAAAAAGCAGACTCGGTCCAGATGGACAGCCTTCCCACCAACACCATCTCCCTACCCCTCTCTGTGCCCCTGCCTCTCCTGTCAGATTCCAGCATCTGGAGTTCCCCGGGTGAGCCCATCCAACCTCAGGCTTTAAATAGCACCTACATTCTGATGACCCCCAAGTTTGCATCTTCAGCTCTGACCTCACTCCGGCTTTAAATAGCACCTACATTCTGATGACCCCCAAGTTTGCATCTTCAGCTCTGACCTCACTCCACAGGGGGACCTCCATACACAGCCACCTCACAGCATGGTCAGGGCTGACCTGTCCTCACACACCACCCAGCCCTGCTCCTCTCCATCTTTCTTGTCCAGGCACTTGAGCCAAACACCGGGGCTTCACCATGGTTCTTCTTTCCCCTTCAGTCATTCAATCCCTCAGGAGGCTTCCTTGATTCCTCCTCCAAAACATAGCCTGAAACTCCCTCGGCTCTACCGCTAATCACCCTAGCCCGAGCCATCGTCCTCTCCTGCCAGGATGACCCAACATAGATGCAGACGTCAGCTGCCAGAGTTGACTCTTTCCCTGAAAAACCCGTTACAGAATAGTTAGTACGCGACCAGTACCATTTACCGGCTTAAAACGCTCCATGGCTTCGTCTCCCACTTGGAATAAAATCCAAATTCCTCTGTGTCACTTAGCTTCCAACAGTTGGGTCCCCAGAGAGGCCTTTCCCGACCATCCAGTCTAAAGCCTCACACGGCCCTTGCCCATCTCCCCCATCACTCCCTAGTCTCATCATGGAACTTGTCCTTATCAGACAGGTCCTCTTTACAGCCTAGAGCCCACCCCCCAGAAGGGACAACTCCATCCATGTCTTGTGTGCCTAGTGCTGACGGCACGGCCTGGCTCAGGGCAGGGGCTCCGTGTTCGTGAGATGAATAATTTGAGAGGTTGGGGCTCACCCAGCTGCCAGCCATATGCGAAGCTGGTGGTGATGGGGAAGAGGTAGCGCATCTCGGGCATGTCCAGTTTTCGGGTGTTGAGGTAACGGTAGCGCCCCTGGAAGTCGTGGGAGATGCCTTCATACAGCAGGGCCTGGGTGGCAGGCGGGACCGGGTGCATTTCTGACTGAATAGGAGTCTCCGGGGCAGGGCTGGGGGCCTCGGTAGGCACTGCCTTGGGGGCAGGCGGAGGTAGGAGTGGGGCTTTGGGGTGCAGGGAGGGCAGTTTGAGGGGCAGGCGCGCTGCAGCCTTAGCCTTCTGCTTGGCCTTCACCATCGACCCATACTTGCGGTGCCATTCACAGCGCAACGTCTTCTCCCGCAGATATTCCTCCTTCCAGAAGTTCTGCCGCAGCGTATCCATGTTGAGTTGCCGCGACATGGTAGCCAGGGAAGGAGCAGGGTGGCTACAGCTGAGGGGTGAGCAACAGCAAGCAGGGTCCTTCTGACAGCAGGGGGCTGCGAGGACAGTCACTTGGCAACCAAGCCTCACCTCACACAGGGCCAGGGTTCTACTTGCCATGCCTTTAGCAGACCTCACATGCCTTGATCCAGAGGCAACCTCAGGCCAGGGCCCACCAGCTAAGAGCCTTGACCTCCAAACCTCTTGCAGGACCCAGGCTCGGTCTCGTATCACAGGCTTCTAGGTTTCCTGTGTTTCTGCTTCCATCCCTTCGGGTCAGGTCCCTTCCCAGCCCAAGAGAGACTGAAGTGGGGGAGCCAAGGGCCTGGACACAAACCTCCCCCCGTTCCTCCCCACCGGAGCTGGTCACTGTTGATTCAAAGGACCCATCCTTGAGTTACAACCTCCTGGCACCATCCTCCTGGTCCAACTTTTCTATGCCCGGATCTTGGGCAGAACCATCTCTGGCCCTGCCAATCTCATCCCCCCAACCGCCTCATCCCATGCGTGTCCTCTGTGGCACCCAGCATCAGTTTGGAGAGAAACAAGAACATTACTTTAATTTAACATCAACAGTGACACTGTGTAACAGCAACAGGGAGGTAGTGGAGAGAAGACACTCAGGCTTCCTGTTCCCTAACCGGCCTTGACTTTAATGGCAGAGCCGCAGCCAACATGGAAGCACCTCACCTAGCCTCTCAGTGGAATGGGAAGGGGCAGGGGGCTGGGAACTGGACATCAGAGGCTCACAACTTAGAGAAGGGCTGATGGGGCAAGCCTGGGGAGAGGCTGCATGGCTGTGGGGAGGGCCCTAGCGCAGGTCCTCGGCCGTGAACATTCCCCTGGCCCTGCGCAGGATGGAGTCCTTGGCAGCATCATAGGGGTGCTCCTTGGACGGGATCTCCAGAACGGCTGGAATGGAGCGCTGGTGGGCGTCGAGTGCGTGCCGCACCATCTCTGCAATGTATTGGTTGATGAGGATAATGCCGATGTCATCCCGGTTTAGAAACTGCCTGTTGGGAGAGAGGAGAAGGGATTCCAGGGCAGCCAACTCAAGAGGTGCTGAGGCTGGGCTGCCGAGGGGAATGGGCTTGACCCAGAAACCGCAGAGTTCAAGGGCAAAGGTTGCTAGCTAGACTCTGGAGAGTTCCTAACCAGGATCAAATTCAAAAACCTAAGGGCCCTGGCTGTCAGGGTTGGCTTCTCCCTCCCCTGCTTGGAAGGCTCCCAAGTGAACTGGTGCTGAGGATTAGGGCACACACTGGTGTATTCTCTGTATGTTGCGTTTGTGTTAAAAAGAGGATAAGAATGTGCATGCCTGTCCCTCTGTATGGACATGAAGAAAAAGCAGAAAGGTAAATAGGCAATTAAGTGTTTACATGGGTGGAGGAGGGAGGGAGGTAATGAAGTAGAAAAAGACGGGGGTGGGGGTGGGAGTGAGACTTCAATGTTTATGTATTTTTTAAATATTAATTTGCAAGCCACATGAATACTTTTAACTTTTCAAAGGAAAACATTTTTTTTTAAGGGGGCTGATGAGAGCACTAAAGGCTTTAAGGTCTATGCTGATGAGGGTGGGGGATGGATCGGAGGGGAAGTTTGGTGTGAGCCAAGAATACAACACAAGAGGAGGAAAATCATACTTTCCCCAGAGAGAGAGCCTAGCACTGGGCTCTTCTTTCTTTGTGATCACCCACGCATTAATTAAAATATTAAAAACTAACTGAGCGCTTGCTCTGTGCCAGGCACCAGAGCAGGTTAGACTTGATGATCTCTGGGTCCCTTTGGATAGAAACATGGAAAGTTCTTGGAGTAAAATCTGTCCTTCTCCCCTGACAACTTGGGTCACTTTACCAGAACGCTTAAAGATCAGGCCAGTTCAGGGCCTATCATACCCCAGGCAGCAGGAACCAGTCTCAGCCCGCAGCTCAGGGCTGGACTGTGTAGGGGAAAACAGGTGAGCATGGTTTGTCCCTGAGACTTGGCAACAGGGGCCTTAGAGAAGGGGTGAGAAAGCACAGGGCCTGGCATTCTCAATTCAAGTCACCAGGACACCTCCTGGATTAAGGGACATGCCTGCATTCACACTATGAAGCTATCACTCTTGACCCAGGGGAAGAGATGAGGCCTTCACATGCAAGGTCTTAGCAGAAAGTAGGATACTGCCCTAATATTCTGCCGGCTGTGCTCGGGACAATGGGAAATTCTAAGAGAGAACTGTACAAGCAAAGCGTGGACCTGGCTTTAGAGAGTTGGGACTGGGTTCAAATCCCCTCTCCCTCTCTTCCAAATGTTGTGACTTTGGTACGTGCCTTAACCTCTCTTGTCAAGAGGAATGATAACCCCTAGCTTACAGGATGGTTGTGAGCCTCTAAGGGACATGAAAACACAAGACAACCCGACCCCACTGCCTAGGTGTTCCGATGAAGTGTATGGTTCCTTGCGGGGTCAATTCGCAAGAGCCGAGTGCTAGCAATGCTGGGGGTCTGCTCTACAGATGAACTGGGGCGAAGCTGACCCTGCGGAAGGTTGGGCCGAGGGGCGGCGCCCGTCATGAGCTCTGTTCCCCTTCTTTCCTGACACACCGTCATGTGAGAGATGAGCTCGTGGACCTGACATAGCCCGGGTTCCCCCAGGCCCCAAAAGCGAACTTGGAGCACAGAGGCTTCCTCCGGAAGGGCGGCCGAATCGACTTCCCTGACCCTCGACAGCGGGGTCTGGACGACCAGCGCAGGCCCCGCCCGCCAGGTCCCCGCGATCCCACCCAAGGCAGCGGGTCCCATTCAGGCCTCGCGGGCTACCGTACCGGAAAGTGTCTTCGATCTCATTGATGGTTGTATCCTTCTCCACCACCAGGAAATTAGGCTGACGGTTCTTGTTAAGCTCCCCTATGCCGCCCAGCAGGAAGCCAGTCACCGTGTCCTCGTCTCCGATCACCGCTATTAGCTTCCCCCTACCCGCCATTCCCGCAGGCAGGTCCGCGACGGCCCGAAGTCACCGAAGCCCCACCTACGCAGTGCACCGCCTTTTCGACAGCGCCTCCACCCCTTAGACATGCGCAATTCACCACTCCGCCTCCCGGGACATGCGCATTAATAGTAAAACGGTCTCAATCTGAATACGCCTGCGCCATAAAGAGAGGCCTGAACCTGGGGACTTCGATTCCCAGAAGCGCGCGCGGCACCACGGGCTCACGCAAGCGCGTTCCATCGCTCATTCGACAAACCTGTTGAGCCTCCTACTGATAGATACCTAGACGCCAGAAGAGAAGATAGGGTTTCTGTTCTCTGGGGCAAGGTCCGGGTCTGTATCGTGTATGTAAGTATTTAACTATGACACGCAGTTAACAGCTAGTATCTGTTTGTTTAGTAGATAAAAGACTGAACAAGTTAATGGTGACACTGACTAGTGAGGTAGGAATTCAAGTGAACAGGCAATTACAAAGCAGTGTGTTAATTGCTAAAGTTAATTCCAGGACGTGGAAGCATCCACTGAAGGGGTAACTAGCCCACTGGGGGGAAGGTGTGCTCAAAGAAGATCGCCAGAAGGATTCAGGAGATAGAAATAAGGACAAGAGGGTGTTGTAGGCAAGAGGAACAGCATATGCCAAGGCTTAGTGACTAGAGAGCATAAGTGCCCTCAAGCAAAGGTAAAGAATCTGGAAGTTATCCTGAGGACAAATTATCCTGAAGTCACTGGAAAATGATCTCGTGAGATACATGTTTTAGAGATAGCACCGTCACAGTGCTGTGTGCAGAGGCAAGACTGGAAGGATACCATTGTGGTAAGAGATAATGGTGGTCAGAACTTAGGCTGTGATAATGGGAATGTGGAGAAGGAGATGGAGTCAAGAGATATTAGAGCAGAATCGACAAAACTGGTTTTCAGATTGGATGTGTCTGGGGAGTGAAGTAGAGACCCAGGTGACGCCCAGGCTTCTGGCCATTGCAACTAGGTGGATAGCAGTAACATTACTGAGAGAGTGAGCGCTGTGAAATACAGACTGAAAGAGAAAGGTTCACTCTTTCCTCCTCCATTTTAGCCAACAGGCATCCTGGTGTTCAGCATGTGGTTTGTGAGTTTAGAGTGCTTGAGACATCCAGATGGTCTCGGCTAGTGGTTATTTGTATGATAGCCTTGGGTTTTGGGGCACACCTGGTTTGAATCTTGGCCTTGCTACTTAGAAGTATGATGTTGGATTTATCACCAAAGTTCTCAAGGCCTCAAGTTCTTCAGATAGTAGTATGCCCACCCACTTGATAGAGCCGTTAGGGTTAAGTGAGATAGAGTCCACAAATGCTCAGCACCCAGGGCTATACTTTGGTTGGGGAAGAGCAGCTGGGCTGGACGTCTATAAACACACAGGTGGAAAGCGGGTGATGCTGAGGAGGAGGCCAACTGGCAATTCAGGAAAGTGCTCACACCTGGGGTGAGTGGGGAGGGAGGGTAGAGAATGAGGAAGGGTGTGTGTAGAAGCACCCGGTTTAGTGCCTGGCCCAGAACCGGCCCACAATGGTCACAAGTGGTTGGGTACTTAAGAGAATGGATCCTGCCTTCATTGGTTTTATCAGGTAGAGTGAGGATCTGGGCACATTCACCATACATTCATTCATTCAGCCAGCATTTATCAAATGTGGCCATGAGGAGGCTGAGGACACAAGACTGATCAACTACGATTTCTTTCCTCAGGGAGCTCCCTGCAGGATGGGGAGGAAGGCAAACATAAGAGAGGCCCTGGAGGGATATTATAGGAGCAGGATTCAGAGCAAGGAGGGGGAAAGGGAAGAAGAAACTTAAAAAAGAGCACAGAGGCAGATAGGCCACTGAGTAAAGAGGTGAGGAGGGTGGTCTTCTCTGACTGACCCACCACTATGTGCTGAAATGTCCGGGGGCAAGTCTAGAGTTGAGGGGTCAATTGAGTGAAATGCTTCTTTGCCCTGCTCTGGCTACTGAATTATTTATTCATGTGTCACACATGTCTGTGTTAGATCTTCCAGGGTCAGGGAGCTCAGGCTGGTAGGGGAGGAGGGTCTGGAGGTACAAAGTCACAGATCAGTGTAGTAATGCAGAGATGTGCCCTGGGGCAGTTTGGGAGCTGGGGGGCAGATCCAGGAGAGACAGGGAGGGAGCCAAGGAGATGAGGGGGGTGGAGAGGCAAGGGGGTTCCCAGGCACAGGCCCAAACTGCAGCTTGGACGCCCAGGAAGCTAGAAGCTGTAAAGTGGGGTTGGAGTAGAGGGTGTGGTGGGGAGTGGGCACACTGTCTGACTCAGGACTTTTTTTTTTTTTTTTAAGATTTTATTTATTTATTTGACACAGAGAGAGGAGGGGGAGTGGCAGAGGGAGAAGCAGGCTTCCCCCTGAGCAGGGAGCCCGATGCGGGGCTCAATCCCAGGACCCTGGGATCATGACCTGAGCCGAAGGCAGACACTCAACACCTGAGCCACCCAGGCGCCTCTGACTCAGGACTTCTTGCCTGAACTGGTGGGGGATGCTGGTGTGTGAACTTGGTGGCCTTGTGAGGAAGAGTAGACATTAGCCTGGAACCGGAGGGAGCTGCAGAAGGGCCTGAACCAGAGAGGCGCAAATTCCTTTCAATGTGAGCCTCTCAGGCTGCAGTGTGGAGGATGGGTTTGAGAGAACTGGCTGGGGCCAGGGAGGCTAGGGGGAGAGGCTGTAGGCCAGGGAGGCGAAGTGACAAGGCTATAGGGCCAGGAAGACTAGTTCGGAGGTTGGTGACCAGGGAAGCTAAATGACTGGTAGGCCAGGGAGGCTAGTAGAAAGCTGATGGGCCAGGGGAACTATTTAAGCACTGGTGGAACAGGAAGACTAGTTAAGAGGCTGGTGGGCCAGGGAGGCTAAATGAAGAAGCAGATGAGCCAGGGAAGCTAAGGGAAGAAGCTGGTGAGGCAGGAAGACTAGTTAGGAGGCTGGCAAGCCATGGAGAATAGATAAGGTGCTGACAGGCCAGGAAGACTAGTTCAGAGGCTGGTGGCCAAAGAGGTCAAGTGAAGAGACTGGCGGGCCAGGGAAACTAGTAGTGATGCTGATGGGCCAAGGAAACTAGTTTAGAAGCTGGTGGGCCTGCGGGACTAGTTAAGAATCCGGCAGACCAGGGAGAGTAGTGAAGAGGCTAGCAGGCCGGGGAGACTAGTTAAAGGCAGGGAGACTAAGGGAAAGGCTATAGGCCAGGGAGGCTAGTTCAGTCGTTAGTGGGTCAGCGAGGCTTAGGTGAAGAAGTGGCAGGCCAGGGAGGCTAACTGAAGAGGTTGGTTTTCCACGGAGACCAGTTAAGAGCCTGGTGGGCCAGGGAGGGTAAGTGAACAGGTTAGTTGGCCATGGGGACTAGTTAAGAATCTGGCTGGCCAGGGAGGCTGAGTGAAAAGACCGTAAGGCCAGGGAGGTTAGGTCTGGAGGCTGGCGGGCTCGAAGACTAGCTGAGAGGTTGGCAGCCAGGGAGGCCAAGGAAGAGGCCGGTGGGTCAGGGAGGGTAAGCAAAGAAGCTGGTGGGCTAGAGAAACTGGTTAAGATGCTGATGGGCCAAAAAGTCTAGTTTAGAAGCTGGTGGGCCAGGGCCTAGTAAAGAGGCTCATGGGCCAGGCATACTAGTTCAGAGGTTTGTGGGCCAGGGAGGCCATAGAAAGATGCTGGCAGGCTAGGGAGGCTAGCGCATATGCCGTGGGACAAAAGGGCTAGTTTGCAAGCTGGTGAGCAAGGGACTTGTTAAAGGGCCGGCAGTTAGTTAAGCGGCTAGTGGGCAGGGAAACTAAGGGAGGAGGCTCGTGAACTAGGGAGGCTAAGGGAGAAGGTGGTGGGCCTGGGAGGCTGAGGGAAGAGGTGGTGGGCCTCTCTGAAGACTTGCCAGTGGCTGGAGGCCAGGGAGACTAATAGAAGAAGCAAGCATGCCAAGGAGGCTCAGTGAAGAGGCTGGTGGACCAGGGGAGGCTCAGGTAAGGGGCTGTTGGGAAGTTAAATGAAAAGGCTGTAGGGTCAGGGAGGCTAGTTCAGTGGTTTGTGAGCCAGGGAGGCTACGTTCATCAAGAGGCTGGCTGGCCAGGGAGGCTAATTGAGGTGGCGGTGGGCCTAGGAGACTAGTTCAGAGGTCTGAGCCAGGGAGGCTGAATGAAGAGGCTGGTGGGCAGGCCACGGATGCTACCAGCAGATGCTTGTGGGCCAGGGAGACTAAGGGAAGAGCTCAGGCCAGGGTGACTGGTTAGGAGGCTGGTTTGGGTTGGGGTCCTGAGCAAGGTCAGAGCTGCTGCTGGAACCGGAACAGGTCCAGATCTGACCCTGGACTTAGCTGGATTGAAGGTTCCTGGGTTTGCATGGGGTTCCGCCTGTTTGCTGGGTGAAGAACATTTCCTGTTGGAGTCTGTGCTCACTGTTTTAAGGACCTAATTTGTTGAACATCTTTGAGATCAGGCTGAAAGGAAGCTGGCCTCCCAGGAGCCATAGGGCAGTCTTCCAGAACAGTGTTCACCTCCCTCTCCCACCTGCCAACTCTCTAGGAGTCTGAGGACTAATCCTGGAGGCCCCTGTCGTTGGTTCTTTCAAGTATTCCCCCAAATGCCAGACCTCCCCAGACAGATGGTGGCCACCCATAGAAAGCACGTGCACGACAGCAGCCAAGCCTCTGCGACAGGCCGCACTTTATTTGGAGTTTTCCACGTAAGCGACTCCCAGCAGAGCCACATGATATGTGCAAAAGTCCCCCCAGAAAGCTGGGCCTCGCAGTGTGTAAAAAAGGCCCCCCACGGGGCAGAGCTGTGCAACCGTAAAAAAAAAAAAAAAAAAAAAAAAAAGAGAGAGAGAGAGAAAGCAGTCCTCCAGGAAGCCTGGCTGGGCAGCTAGAAATCGCCCGGGGCCAGGCCACGTCCAGCGCTGCCGCTGGGTCTGGGTCTGTTTTCTCCTCCGATTGTGCTTTCTCCTCCAAGTCCTTAATGCTCTGGGGTTGTGGCCCCCAGAGGGGCCAGACACGGTCCTTAGCAGCAAGGTGGTCTGGCCGGCAGTGCGGTTTGAGGGTGACCTCTCTCACACACGCAGACACCCCCAAACACATGCTTCCCCACTGGCCTCAGCCCCACCAGAAAACTTGGGGCTTCCCTGACCCCCTCCCGACCCCCAGCCCACCCTCGTGTCACATTGGCCAGGAGGAGCGCTGCCCTGAGACAGGTAAGGCCCCCCAAGCCCTGGGGGCATGGCAGGGTGGGGAGGCTGAGCCGCCCGGCCCACACCCCAGGGCAGGTGTTTGCGGTCTGATTCTGCGCGTGTGCATCTAGGTGTGGAATTTGTGTGTGCGCGCGCGTGTGTGCGTGTGCGCAGGCTGGCCGGAGGTGGGGGCTGAGGCTGGGGGAGGCACTTCTGGGATTCAGGGCACATTGACTTTGAAGGGGCTTCCAGGGACACTTTCGTCGCCCCACTTGACAATGAGGATGTAGTCCCCTTTCTCCTTGACGGTGTAGGTGACGTTGTATACCCGGTTCCCCATGTGCTTCACGTAGACCTCCTCACAGGGGGTCTTGGGCCCGTGCACGCCCACCATCATCATGTTGGTGCCTGGAGAGGAGACAGAAGCGTCTGGGTCACCCCAGGGGCCCACAGCCCCTCGGGATCCCCCGCCCCCGTGTCCCTGTACCCTTGCCCACCCTAGGAAACCACCCCTCTCCTCCCTCAGCATGCCTGCTTTGCTGCAGTCCACGGTGAAGGAGTTCTTCTGGCCCACAAAGGCCTGGGACAGCCCCGGGCCCCGTGTCACCACCTTGCTGGCATCTGAGGAGAACTTAGGGATGGAGCTGTAGCTGGAGCCACGGCTGGAGGATGACTTGGTCATGGTCTCTACCAGAACCGTGGATGTTTCGTGAAGGCTGTGGCCTCCAGACAGCCGGGGCCCTGAGGGACAGAGCGGGATAAGCACAAGCTGGGGGAGAGACCTGCCTTCCCTAGGCCACAGGCCCTGGGCCCCCGCACTGACAGCCCCTAACAGCGGGGACCACGTCCCTTCCCCTGCTGTGACACCCGGCGTTCCCAGCGAGCCTGGCTGTGTGCACCAGCTCCCGCTTGTCCTGAGGTCCTGGGCCTCGGATGGCTCCAACCCTCACCCTGGCTTGGTCTGGGAACCCAAGTCAGAGGGTAAGAGTTGCTTTAAAAAGAACATGTATCCAACTAATCCTTCACACTGCTTCCAAAAGGAAAGCGTGCTAAGTATTTACTGAGCTTTGTTTTCTAGAAAGAAACCTAGAAGCCACGAGGGCAGAAAATTAAGCTAAAGTTTGGGAGCCACTGCAGGGAAAAGATTAATCAAGTGATGGGCAACAGTAAAGAGGAAGGATTTGATTTTCAGAAATGATTCTCCGTGGCTGCACAGAATGGTGTGCCGTGTGCGGCCAGGCCCACTTATTCCTGGTAAGTTGCCCATGGTTTTGGGGTCAGACTGTGACCCAATGTGAATGGCCACTGCAGTCATCCAGGCCGGACTGGAGAGATGCCCCCCCACCCAGGGCACTCACCTGTGACTTTGGCCTTGAAGGGGCTGCCCACAATGTGCTGGGGACCACCGTACTTGATAGCAATGAGGTAGTTGCCAGGGGCCATGGGAGTATAAGTGACCACATGACCCTCAGGACACTCCCGACAGTCCAGCTGCACCTTGGAGGGGCCATCGATGGTGACAGACAAGGCCCCTGAGCCTGCGTTCAGGGTGTTGACGATGAACTCCGATGACACGCCTGGGGGTCGGAGGTAGCAAGGATTGGCTGTAGGCAGGAAGGGCTTGGGGCCCAGAGCTGGGCTGGGCCCCAGGCTCCCACAGCTGACCTCTGCAGGGACTCAGCCCTCCAGCTCAGGGCGGTACAGGACCAGAAGCTGAGCACCCCAATATCCAACCCTCTGCCCCAGCCCCAGACACTCACCAGTAGTGCCTCCCTCAAGCCCAGGGCCATAAGCTGACACCAAGCCTGGATCCCCAGCCTGGCTCTGCTCCCCAACACGGATCTTGAAGGGACTGCCAGGGATGTGGGCACCATTGAACTTGACATCAATAGAGTGGACGCCGTTCTCGTGGGGGATGAAGCGGATGGTGTGCTTGTCTGTGGGGCAGAGGGCTGGTGAGTGCCTTTGTTCTTCCCCTCCCTGTCCCCCAGCAGGGCCTGGCATGGGTGGACAAGGCCAGGGCCAGCTCACCGCTGTCCAGCTCAGAGACGTAGCACTCCTCCACCGCGCCCGAGGGCGTGTGCACGCGAGCATCGATCACGCCCCGAGCACCATTCAGCTGCACCGCAAAGGACGCTGGCTGGTTCACCTTGAGCCCCGTCTCCTGCAGAGGCCACACAGAGTGCTCAGACTCCTGGGAGGGTCTGGAGCACTGCTCTCACTGCCTGCCTAGCCTGGAGGCTCCCAGCCCCTGCCTGGCCCAGCTCAGGGAGGTAGTCAACAAGGCTCTGGGAGGTGGGGGGCAGGGCCTGTGGCCTTGGCATCCACCTGCCGGGAGGTGGGCCCACCTAGCTGTGCTGGGCACAGTGGGGGATGAGACGATGTACCCTGTCCCGGCTGAGGAGGTAGGACTCACACTATAAAGCAGGCCAGAGGCCCAGATGAGGAAGGAAGAGTGTGGCCTAGACTGGCCTGGGGGCCGGGGGTGGGGGGGGGGCTCCCTGGAGAAGGTGGGTCCATGGGAAGGACTGGAAGAAGCACAAGGAGGCCAGCTGGGGATGGGAGTGTGTGAAGGTGATCCTGGGGCGTGAAGCGTGGCACCCCCTGCTGTACAGATACTGGGAGGGAGGGGGACTTCTGCTGACTGTCCCTTCCAAGGTCACTGCTAAACCCTTGGACCCATGGACCTGCCTTCAACTCCTGCCCGGGTCTTAGGACGACAGAGGGGCCTACCCCTGGGCACGTACCTGGAGGCTGGTGACGGTGAGGCGGCGAGCATCATCCGAGAGGGAGGCCACAGGCACCACAAAGGGACTGTCTGGTATGTGCTCATCGTTGAACTTGATGGAGACCTCATAGTCACCTGGGGAGGGAAGGCTGGTCAACACAGGCCCCTGGATGGGAGATGGTGGGGGTGGCATCACGCACCCGCCTCATCCCTGGACAGGCTCTTTGGGTCAGGGAAAGAGACAGCCCTAGGGGTGTGGGGTGGAGGGAGATGGGGCAGAGAGCAAGCAGGGGCCCAGGTCAGGCAGGCCCAGGCTCCCCCTCCATCACGGACCCCTACCTGGTTCCTGGACAACATAGGAGACCCCACAGGAGCCATCTTTTCGGTCCTCAAATGCAATCTCCGCCTTGCTGGGACCCTCCACAGCAATGGACAGGCCCCCGGCACCTGCTTCTCGGGTCCAAATGCTGAACTCAGCTGGGGACGGGGAAGCAGGGCAGAGACAGCTCTTCAGCACCACGGCGCATCGCCCCGGCTGCCCTGCCTCCACCCCCCCTCGCCTGGCCCCTGCCCCTCACCTGGCACGCCGGCCACCCCCCGCTCCAGTCCTGTGCCTCCAGCCCTCACTTTGTGAGCACCGCCTTCACCCAGTGGCCCCACAGTGAACTGAAAGGGGCTGCCAGGCACGTGCTGGCCACGGTACTTGACCGTGACTGTGTGGGGCCCCATCTCCTGGGGCACGAAGCGCACGCTGTACGCGCTGTCTTCTCCCTCAACAATCTCTGCGGCTTCCATCTTGCCCGACGGGCTGGTCACCTGTGCGGTCATGTCCTGAGAGCTGGCCTCACCTGCAGGGAGTGGGGAGTGTCAGGGTGACACTGAGGCTGCTCCCCGCCTTGGACCTTCCCTCCCTCCTCAGTAAAACCTCTTCCTCTGCCCAGAACACCCGCAGCTAGCCCCCTGCCCATGGCCTCCCCGTCCTGCCCCCAGGGGATGGAAGGCCCAGCTTCCCTGTGAGGACCCTGGCCCAGCGCAGCCATTGCTTACCCTCCTGCCGCGTGATGCTGCCGAAGGAGCCCAGGCGCTCCCGGCCCAGGAAGTCCCCGAAGACGGCGGGGAAGGGGTCTCCACCGACCTGGGTGGACTCCTCCACCCGCACCTCGCGCTTGGTCTCCCCGCCCCGCGTCTTGCTGATCTCCGTGCGCTCGGTGCGGGTGTACGTGTGGCTGCTGCGTGTGAAGGTGCGCGTCAGGCGCTCCTGGGCAGACACCATCTGGAACCAGTTCCCTGTGGGAACACGGAGCGGCAGAGGTGAGTGGGCCAAGCCCACCGGCCTCCCCAGAGCCCTGCCCAGGCCGTTCCGGGGTCACACCTGGGATCTTGAGGTTGAGGTCACACGTGCTGCCAATGGTGGCGATGGCGGGCGCCTGTCTGCGTCGGGTGATGCTCTCCTTCATGCGACCTTCGCCAGTGACCTTCACAGTGAACGGGCTTCCTGGGAGGGGAGGGGGCGATCAGGCAACTCAGACCACCAGCCTCGCAGCCTCTCCCTGCCCAGCTGTGGCCCAAAGCTTACCAGGCACATGCTTGTCAGCAAATTTGATGTTGATGATGTAGGTGCCAGGCTCAGTGGGGCAGTAGGTGACTTTGCACGTGCCGTCCTCCATGTCCTCACAGTTAATGTCCACCTTGCTAGGGCCTTCAATACTCAGCCCCAGGCCCCCGTAACCTGGCAGGACACCAAGGACACCTCCCCCTCAGGCCCTGCCACTCTGCTGTGCCCTCCCCACGCTCCAGGCTCTGTCTGGAACAGGTGCCCAACATCTATAATAACCACCAAGGACAGCAGGCTCTGCAGGAGGAGGGGTGAGCCAGGCACCGAGCCAGAGGGCCGGGGATGGGGCAGTGTGGAAAAGTCCCTCAGGTGGGCCTCTTGGGTTCCAGCGAGTGAGGGAGAGTCAGAAACTCAGGACAGCTGGGCTTTCTCTTAAATTTGAAGAGAAGTGACACGGAACATGCACTACCCCCCAAATGGACCCCAGAATGTGAATCCCCACAGAGACTGGGCCAGGAAGTTCAGGGAGGCGGAGATGACCAAGAGGCCCTGCGCAGGAAAGTTCAAGTCCTCCTTAGAAGCACCAGCTGAAACGGGGAGTGGGGGTGGGGGTCCCTGGGGCGAGAAGCACCTGCATTGCGAGTGTCCACGATGAACTCCGCCACCTGGAAGGTTTGTCCCTCGGACAGGCCCTTGCCCCAGACGCGCACCTTGCTGGCGTCCCCGATCTCAGACGGCCCCACCAGGATCTTGAAGGGGCTGTTGGTGACATGCTTGCCGCTCTTACGCACGCTTACCACGTGCTCCCCAACTTCCTTGGGGGTGAAGGAGATGCCTGTGGAGAGGGGGTGGTCAGGCACAGGGCCCTGCGCCTGGCAGAGCCCCCCCTTCCCGACTCCTGTCAGGCCTTCTCCCTCCTCCGGAGGTCCCTCCCCATGGCCCCACACTCACCGATGTGGCGGTTGGGCAGGCGCTTTAATAGGCAAGGCTCCTCATTGCCCGAGGGGGCACGGATGCTGGCGGTCAGCAGGCTCAGGTCACTCTCGGTGATCTTCAGTGACACGTCCGTGGAGGTGCCCACGTTCAGCTGTGACGTGCGCATCGAGTCATCACCTGGTGGGGGAGTTGGACATGTCAGACAGGATTCCAGGCAGGCCATGTCCTCGTGGGGCTCAGAAGACCTCCTAAGCAGACCCCGCTGGACTCGCCAGCTGGGACCACTCAAAGGGCAGAGAGGCCCAAGGCCCAAGAGAGCATGGCCTTTAGTCACATGTTGGCTGCCAAAGATTACAGATGGGCCCAGTACCCCAGCTGCCCCATGGGTGCCTCAGGCCTGAATGGGTTCAATCCCTAATCCGTGTATTTTAATTACAAGTCCCATGGTTTCGTGGAACCAAAACAACTAGACGAGCAGACAGCACCAACCCCTTGCCCGCCACGTGGCTCTGATCAAGTTGCTTAGCCTCTCTGGGCCTACTGATCTACCAAAAGAGATGATCGGTACCCTAACTTCGCAAGAGTTACTTCAGTGACTAGATGAGATGAAGTGTTTGAAAGCATGGGGGGTGGGTGGATACTCCTCACCTGCTCTAGGGACTGGCGTGTTCCTTGTATTTATCCAAAGATGGCCCCTTTCACCCGGAGGGGTGCGTACCCTAACGCCCCAGGGTTACTCGGACCTGCTGGGCTCGCCCACCCGGCTCGCGCTGGGGCTTGTCCTGTAGGCTCATGGGCCCACCCCGCCCCCACCTGTGATCTTGGCTGTGAAGGGGCTTCCGGGGATGTGCTTGTCATCAAAGCGCACGATGATGCTGTAGTCCCCGGGCGCTGTGGGCAGGTAGGACACGGTGCAGGTACCATCCTTGTTGTCCTTGCAGGTGATCTCGGCCTTGGACGGGCCCTCCACGGCCAGGGACAGACCTCCTGGGGGGGGAGGGGGCTGAGATCAGAGGTCCTGCCCTCCTCCGAGCCCAGCCCTCTGCCTCCAGCTCCCCGCACCTTCTCCAGCGTCCTTGGTGACGATGGTGAAGGTGGCCGGCTTGTTGACCATGCCATGGCTCAGGCCTGGCCCGTAGGCACTGACGTGGCGGCTATTGATGGCGTCCACGTAGAACTGCAGGGGGCTGCCTGAAGGAGACAGACAGAAGGGCCTGTGTCAGCAGGGCTCCCGGTACGTTCCTGCAGCCTCCCTGTCTGTCATGGGACCTGCCTGATGGAAGTCTGCCTCCCCAGGGGCTGGCACGGTGTCTGCGTACGGCCGGTGCCCCATGAGTATTTGTTGAAAGAAGGCAGGCAAGAACGAAGCCACGGTGGTCTCCTCGGAGCCCGGCCCCGACTTACCAGGGATGTGGTTGCCGTCGTACTTGATCCCCATCTGGTGCAGGCCTTTCTCAGTGGGCGCGTACCTCACTGTGATGGTGCCGTCCTTGTTGTCAGTGATGTTGGGCCGGGCCGTTTTCCCGGAAGGCATCCGTACCTCCCCTGCGGGGTAGCACAGTGATGTAGGGGACCCTGTTTTTTCCTCGCACGGCCCACCCCTCTCCTGCTGCCCCAGGCCCCGTGAGACAGCCGGAGCGGCAAGCCGAAGGCTGCACTGGGGCAGAGAAGGCTTGAGTCTGAGTTCCAGTTCTGCCCACCTTGGCTGTGTGACCCTGGGTAGCTCGCTTCCCCTCTCTGGGCCTGGAAGAGGCTGTCCCTCCTCCCCCCCCCCACCTCAGGGCCCCAGGACCGTACCCGTGAGTTCCCCTTTCTGCACGGTGAACGGGATGACCAGGTTGAAGGGCCTCAGCATGGACTCCATTGGCTCTGCGGGCACCACTGGCTCTTCTGTGGCCTGTGGCAGGGGAGAGGAACAGTCATTGGCTGGGAGAGGTCTGGGGAGCTTGGCCTGAGTCCCAACGGAAGTCCGAGAAAGTGAGGAGAGAACAGGATGGTTAATGGTGAAACCAGGGTGGCAGGAGAGGCGTGGCAACTGCAAGAGAAGAGGTGCCGTGCTCAGCCCGGGGACCCATCTGCCCAGCCTCATGCCTGCCTGCTCCCCAAGACGGCCCCAAACCACGCCCCAGCCCTGGCCACGGAGGACTAGAAGGAAGAAATGAAGGAGCAGGAGAGAGAGGCGCGGCCCCCATGGGAGGCGGCAGTACCCAGTGCGTGGGGTAGGTGCTGGGCCGGTGCAGCTGCAGCCCATCAGAGGGCTCCTCCACGTGGGCCATGGGGTCACATGCCTGGGGGACAAGGCACGGAGAGCACGGGCTGTGGCAGGCCAGTTCACGCCAGTCCGAGTGCTCAGGAGCTGACTCCGAGAATGGCCCGGGGACCTGAAGTCTTGGGCTGCCCTTGGGGCGGGATGGATATCTCGCGAGCTTTACCCTCTGGAGGGCTTCATCGCCCCACAGGGCCACCTTGGGGGGATGTCTAGGGACTGTGGGCCCAAGGGTTGGAGAACTACGTGACCAGCTTCTCCAAAGAGACCTGACCAACCACTGGAGAGGCCAGAAACAAGGGCTGTGCTCAACTCCCAAGCTGGGAGGCTGTGGGGAACCAAAGGCTTGACTCTGGAATCCATCAGACATGGGGGCAGGTTCTGGGCTTCCTTGCTGCTGCTAAAAGGGCCTTGTCTTCCCTCCCAGCCACTGTCCAGGGCCCTGGAGCTTACCAGCACGTGGAAGGGGCTGTTGGGGATGTGCTCGCCTCCAAAGCGGATCGTGATGACGTACTTGCCCGGCTCGGGCGCTGTATAGTAGATGTCAAAGGTACCGTCGTGGTTCTCAACCACGTCCACGTCGAGCTCCGCCCCGTCCGGCGTGGACACTGTGCATGTCACCTTGCCCTTGCCTGCCGCCTTGGCATCCACCGTGATCACGGTCTCCTCCCCGATCTGGATGCGGGGTCCTAGGCAGGCACCTGCCACCCAGAAGAGCCAGGTTGAGGGTTTTGGGGTGGGGGGTGGCTGTGCCCAGTCCCTCTCCATTCCCAGCTGCCCTCACCACCTCAGCCCACAGCAAGAAGAGAAAGGGCACTCACCCAGGCCATGGCCTCCAATGGACACTGGAAACAGAGAAGAGTGTGAGGCCACACAGCCGTGGGGAGCCGAAGGGGATGAGGGATACGGGCAGGTCGGGGGGGGCTCTCTGACCGGCAGTCCCCTAGGGACTGGGCCAGGGATCTGGAAGAGCTGTGAGGGGGACTCGACGGCGAGCAGGGGCAGAGGATGTGGGGTGTGCACCCACCTGTGACAAGACACTTGCTGGCATCCCCGGTGGGCAGGGCATGGATGCGGAAGGGCGAGTAGGGGATCTCGTCGCCACCATACTTGATGGTGATGGTGTACCGGCCACTCATGTCTGGCAGGTAGGACACGGTGTATGTGCCATCCCCATTGTCTCGGATGTTGGCCTTCTTGGGCTTTCCCTCGGGGTCCTGGGAGAGATGCAGAGGTCAGGGCCTGCCTGTGCCCAAAGCCTGACCAGGGAGATGGGCTGCGCATGGACTCACCAGGATCTGGACGGTGAGCAAACCCTCACCAGCATCCCGGGCGTCAATGGTGAACTCCACGGGCAGGCTGGCTGGGATGCCAGAGGCGTTGAGGCCGGGGCCACTGGCCCGCACCTTGCTGGCATCGTGGGCAGGAAGCACCTTGATCTTGAAGGGGCTTGAGGGGCAGAAAGAATGGACAGTTGGCTGGGGTCTCGGGGTGGGGGGAGCCCTCCCCACAGACATGAGGAGGGAGGATTCTGTGGGGCAGGGAGGAGGAAACAGACCACATCCTGAGTTTTGTGGGAGGGTTACTAGAGGACGCTGGGGATGGAGCCTGAGCATTTCTGCATTCCCCAAGAAGATGCTGCGGTTGGTTTAAAGAGGAGGGTGCGGGAGGCTGCCTTCTCCCCCTGCCCCCACCTGCCTTTTCCCAAGGCACTAACTGAGCAGCTACGTGGGGGGAGAGCCCAGCCCAAGGAGAGCCCCTGGAGCTGTGCTGCCTCTCTGTGGCGACAGGCAGGGAGCCCCAAGGACGAGCAGGCTGGGGTGGCTGAGACCGAGACCAGATGAGGCCCAGACAGGTGGAAGGGGCACCCCCAGGGGCCTGCAGGTGTGGCCCTGGGAGGAGCGCCCCACAGTTCGGCCACAGTGTGGGAGCCCCCAAGTAGTTCTCACCTGCGTGGCACCTCCTGGTCGGCATACTTGACGGCTACCGTGTAGGGCCCATCGGTGGCTGGGGTGTAGTGGACAGTGTGGGTGCCACCTCCGTTGTCTAGCACCTCCACGGGCTCAGCCACACCTGGGCAAGGGGGGCAGGGTCAGCAGAGCGTCCTGGGGCCCCGTCCTCCTGCCCCTCCTTCCACCCTACCCCAGACATTCTGTACCTGTGGGGCCCAGCACGGCCACATGCAGCGGGGCTCGGCCGGCTTGGCTGCAGTCCACTGTGAAGGTCTGGGGCACCCGGGCCCTGACACCGGCCCCCAGCCCTGGCCCCGAGCACTTCACCTTCCCAGGGTCCACCACATCCTTCACCGGCACCCGGAATGGGCTCCCTGCAAGGAGATGGACATCAGCCCCTACCCACCTGCCAGGGAAGATCTCGGACACTGAGGAAGCCGGTAGAAGGAGGTCTTCCCTGCCTCTGAAATGCCCCAGGGAGGCCAGACCAACTTGCGCAAATGCTTAAGAACTTGCTAAGAAATTGTAAACGGGGACAGATAAACTTGGCGGTAGACCGAGGCTGGGCAGACCTCATGTGTTGAGCCACAGGCCTGGAAGAAGTCCTTCCTAAATAAAATGCTGAAAAGTGATTTAAAAAAAAAATCCACTTTTGGAGCGCCTAGGTAGCTCAGATGGTTAAGCATCTGCCTTCGGCTCAGGTCATGATCTCCAGGTCCTGGGATCGAGCCCCATGTCAGGCTCCCGGCTCAGCGGGAAGTCTCCTTCTCCTTCTCCCCTGCTCATGTTCTCTCTCTCTGTATCTCTCTGTCTCAAATGAATAAAGAAAATCTTTTAAAAAATAGTAAAATCCACTTTTGACCGTGTGAAATTAGAAAAGGTGGGGGGAAAATGTCCAATTTCAGCATGCCTGAGCACTGCAGTCACGGAAGGCGGGACCCGCACGAGCAGCCCAGCCCTGCGGGGAGCAGGGCCTGCTTTGCAGACAGAGCGAGAAGGCGTGAGGCCACCAGCGCTGAGCCAGTCGCACGGACGGTGTCTGAGCACCGGGTCCAGGAGGTCTGGCGCTCCAGGCAAGGGGCCAGGATGCCAGCTCTGGGCCCGGCGGAATGAACCAGAGGGGCTGTGGGGTCAACAGCAAGCCCCGCCCTGCCTCTCAGCCGCGACTCCAGCATCCGCAGCTGCCTCCCCGAGCCGCCGGCCATCCTCTGCACGCACCACCACGCACCTGGGATGGGCCGACCCCCAAAGGTGATGTTGACGTCGTAGTCTCCGGCTGTGAAAGGGATGTACTCCACGGTACAGCTGCCGTCTTTGTTGTCCTTGCAGGACATCTTGGCTTCCGAGGGGCCCTCGATGGCTAGGCCTAGGCCTCCAGTGCCAGCTCCCCTGCAAGGTGACACCCTCATCAGCTCTGCTAGTGACAGCAGAGTGGGGAGAGGGAAGAGCGCCTGCATGGGGTGGGCGGGGGGAGGAGGGTAGGCTGCCAGGGGCCCAGCGGAGGAGGGACGAGCTACGGGGGTTGATCTGAAACACTGGGGGAGGTTTGCTCCTGGTCACCCTTGAGAGGAGATGGGATGAGGCACACACAGAAGGGCAAAGGAGAAGGGCGAGGGGCTGGGGTCAGGGGGGGTCAGGGGGGGCCACAGCCTCAGTGTCCAGATTAGGAAAGGGGGAGGATACCTGGTCTCCACGGTGAAGTGGTTGGCCTTGTTGACCAAGCCACCCTCCAGGCCTGGCCCGAAGGCCCGCACGCGGGTGGGGTCACAGCCCTCAGCCACGCCCACTCTGAAGGGGCTCTTGGGCACAGCTACCTCATCGTACAGCACCTCCACCAGATGCACGCCTGGAAGCCGGCCGCACAGAGCGAGTCAGGGCGCGCGCGGCCCCCACCACCGCGGCCACACTGAGTGCAGTGATCAGACCCCCGCCCTCCCCCACTCAGCCCGGGCCCTCACCCTCCTCATAGGCTGTGTACTGCACTCGGTAGGTGCCGTCCCCGTTGTCCGTCACATAGGTGTCCGTCTTAGCACCCGAGGGGTTGAGCACACGCGCGGTCACATGGTTCCCACCCGTGGCTGTTAGGGATCTTGCATCCACAGTGAACTCAGTGGTCACCTCACGCAGAACACCTGGGTCCCAGGAGAGGAACACTCAGTGTGGGTCAAGGGCGGCTTTCCCATAGTCACTCATGCCTCCACCCTCCCCAACTCCCAGGCTGTTCCTCCTACCTACCTGCTCCTTCCCAGCCTGAGCCCAGCCCCCCTCTGCACCCCTGTGCACTCCAGGCCCATCTCCCACTGCCCCTGCTTTGTTCCCATCACCATCCTGTGATATTCTGTTCCCCTCAGCCTCAAGGGCGGGTCTGGGTCTTCTGTCTCCCTGTACCTTCCCCCACCCATGCCTAGCCAGTGGCTGGCCCCCAGCAGGTGGCCACTCACATTTACTGAACCAAGCTGAACGGTCTCCTGACCCTCTGCCCCAAAGCTTTCCCTCTGTACTCGCTCCAGTAGGGTCCGTAGCTTTTTCAGGTCAGGGACGTGATCTGAGAAAGCTAGGATCTCCCCAGAAAGATGCATATCAGCAGACACAGTTTTGCCACGTGAGCAGAGAGGCAAAGCTCCATGCCCAGCCCCTGGTCCTTGGTTCCTTCTCTGGGGTATCTGAGCCCTAAGGACTCCAAGGCTGCCCCAAACCCTCCGTTTACCCGGCCTTGGCCACCCCTAAGCCCTCAGCCCTGCTTCCCTCCCTCCTGCTGATGGCTCCCTGTCTCCTCTCACTCACCATGAGGCTCCACCCCGGGCCCCGACACCTTGATTCCACTGGTGTCAACAGCAGGCTGCACGTGGACACGGGTAGGGAATTTGGGGACAGGGTGCCCGCCATACTTGATGGTAATGGTGTAAGTGCCCGGAAAGGCAGGGCTGTAGGTGATGTGGTAGGTGCCGTCGGCATTGTTGTGGATCAGCACCTCGGCCTTCACGCCGGCGTCCGACAGGATCTCGATGGTGAGCTCAGCCTCACCCGCCTCGGAGCAGTCCACAGTGAAGGTGGCTGCCTCGCCAACCTGGCCGCGCTCCAGGCCCGGCCCACTGGCCCGCACCTTGCTCGGGTCGAACACAGGCCGGATGGCGGCCTTGAAGGGTGAGCCAGGGATGTGGGCTTCGGCAAATAGGATGTTGATGGTGTACTCGCCCGGCTCCGTGGGCAGGTAGCTGACAGCACATGAACCATCACCATTGTCCTGGCACTCGATCTTGGCCTCGCAGGGGCCCTCCACCGTCAGCCCCAGGCCACCTGTGCCAGCCCCCTTGGTGTCAATGGAGAAGGGTGCTGGGGTGCCTACCAGTCCACCCTTGAGACCAGGGCCATAAGCACAGACCTAGGGAGAAGAGCAGGGATATGGGTTCCTCACATCTGGCCCCTCCCATGCTTGGTCTTCATGGCTCCCCGTCCCCCGCCCCCCAGCTAAGCACCTTTTAATGTAGCAGCTACTACAGACTGAGTCCTGATTATAACAATTCCAGATGAGGAAGTGGAGGCAGACAGATCAAACCTGGAATTCAAATCCAGGTACGATCAAAGGCCACGCTCTTAATAACTAAGCTGTCTCAAAGGCAGGTCCCAGGACAGGGAATCACTTGGCCTTGAGTCCTTGACCGCACTCACTCCAGAAACGTGGGCCCTCTGGCCTCTGGCCCTGTGACTCCTCCATCTTCCCTGTAAACCCCCAAATCCCAGCTCCCTCACCTTGGACGGGTCAGGGGGCAGGACACCCTCCACAGCAAAGGGGCTGCCAGGCACTGGGTGACCATCGTAGGTGATGTCCACCTTGTAGGGTCCCTCCTCGGGGGGCATGTAGCGCACGGCCTGGGTTTCGGCCCCACCCCCGGGCTCCAACTTGCAAGGGATGGGTCGGCGGGAGGGTGAGGTCATCCGCACGTCCAGCTGGCCCTGACCGCCAGCCCCACGTGTGTTCACGGAGAACGCCTGTTCTTGCCCCACGGCCACCTCTGCGGAGAGGGCAAGGGGCGCAATGAACAGAGGCTCCGGCCCACCGGACGATACCCGTCACTTCCAGGTCAGCTCCTGCCCCACTTACTGCTGTTCAGGCCTTGAACTTTGACTTTGCTCAGGTCCAACGGGGGCGCCACATTCACCACAAAGGGGCTCTTAGGGACAGGGTCCCCACCATAGGTCACTGTCACTGCCATGTTGCCCTGTTGGGTACAAGAGGAGGTCGGAACTGGGTGGCTTAGACACAGCCTGGCAACACGCCCATGGCCGAGGTGGACCTGAGGCTCCGAGGGACATGGCCAGAGAGGAGGGGTGGCAGGAAAGGGGCCGATACTCAGAAGAGGCCCTAGGAGACTGGAGGAAGGAGATGCAGGACCCTGTCAGCCAGGACAGGTGAGGCGGGGAGGGGGTGGGACACACCTGCTGGACGGCCGTGTACTTGACAGTGTAGGAGTAGTCATGGTTGTCAATGATTTCAAAGTCCCGCACAGCCTCGCCCTTGGCGGCCCCAGCGAAGTGCACATCCAGCTTGGCCTTGCCGGCTCCCTTGGTCAGCACCGTGAAGTGAGTGGGCTTCCCAACCTCCACACCTGGGGGGCCCAGCCGAGATGGCGGTGAGGGCCTGGCGGACGCCCAGCCCCAACTCCAGCCTGGCCCGGCCCCTGCCCAGACACCTACCTGTACGGTTCAGCCCAGGGCCCTCAGCCTTGACCTTGCTGGCATCATGGGATGGGTCCACCTTAATATGGAAGGGGCTGGCAGGGATCTCCTGGATGGAAGAAAGCCTTGGTGAGGGTAGGCAAGGGCAGCTTCTGAGAGAGCCCGCCGCCCTTTGTGCCTTCTGCGGCGCACTGCCTGCACACAAGAAGTGCTCGATCGATGGCTGCGAACTTGTCTCCAAATGACAGCATGTCAGTTAGACTTGGAGGGTGCAGGCTACCAGTGACTGCCAAAAGCCAAGTTGGGGTACCTGGTTGGCAAACAGCACCATAATGGTGTAGCAGCCAGCTCCTGGGGGCGTGTACTTGACTGTGAAGGTGTCATTGTCATTTTTGATGATGTCGAAGTCGATGTCAGCTTCTGCAGGGCCCACGACGCCAGGGGCACACTTGATGCCAATACTCACATCACCTGAGGGGAGGCAGGCACAAGGCCATGAGTGGGGTCTCGACCGCCTCCCCCACTTAATTAGTCCCACTCGAAATCTGCCCAGAAATAGGATCTAGCCAGAGCAGGAGTCCCACCAACCCAGACCTCACCCCCAGACCCTGCCCTGGACCCCACCCCAGGCCACCCCCGCCCCCCAGCCACAGCCAGGAGCACCTTGCCCAGCCTCGCTGCAGTCCACCGTGAAGTAGGTGGGCTCATTGGCCTTGAGGCCCGTCTTCTCCACGCCTGGGCCATACACCTTCACCCGCTGAGGGTGACTGCCTTCTCCCACGTTTACCTGTGGGGGGGGGGGTCAATGCTCAGCACAGTGCCCCTCCCACAAGGCCCCCTTCCCCAGCACTGCCAGCCCCAGCCTTAGTAGGACCAGTCTTAGCCTTTGTAGATGGTGAGGTGGGAAGTGGTGACAAGGGCCGAGGGACAACCAACATGTCCTGTGCAGGGCTCCACCCTCCCTCTGGGACCCCAGCAGCCAGGGGCAGGATAGGACGACGCACCCGGAAGGGGCTCTTGGGCACGTTGACACCTCCCCAGGAGACAATGATGGTGTGTTTAATGGGTTTGGTGGGCACGTAGGAGCAGCGGAAGGTGCCGTCGCCATTCGGGATGACCGTGATGTTGACAGGACAGCCATCAGCGTCCTGTGGGATCACCAAGCAAAACCTTAGAGCGCGCCCACCTCCTCAGAGCACTGGCGCCCTCTGCTGGACTCAGGTGGCCCTCCTTGCCCACCACCTCCGACCTCAGGCCAAAAGAGCCCGGGGTCACAGCACACCCTGGGAGCCTAGAGATCTGGCTCGAAACCATCTGGGTGGCCTGGCCTCCCAGCCTAGGCAGCTGAGAGGTGTTAGTGGGGGAGAGGCTGGGCTAAAAAGAAGCGTGGGCTTCTAACGTTGAACAGTGAACATTTTAAAGAAAAAAATCATCCTCTTGGACCCAAGAATGCATTCATTAATTTAGAGGTTAGTAGACACCAGTTTGAAAAACTGATTTGGGAAGCCAATGTCTGAATCAAACCATCTTTCAGGTGAAAAATTATTAGCGTAACAACATATACCTTTGGTAAAATATGTTAAGATTATCACCAGAAAACACAAAATTTTAAGTTTCCCATAGTTCTTCTGGATCCATGAGTCAGTCCTGTGATGTTACAATTCGCTCTGCCTCTCACCTGCCCCCACCCTCCCAGGGTTCCTGCCCAGGGCAATGGGGGTGGCAGGACTGGGCAGGGCCCCACCTGGGCATACAGATTCAGGTCTCCCTTGCCGGCGGCACGGGCATCGATGGTGAACTCCGCAGGCTTGTCCACGATGCAGCCAGTGGGCTCCAGGCCGGGCCCAAAGGCCTTGACCTGTGCAGGGGGAGGAGCGGAGGGCTAGGTCAGGGACTGGAGGAGGGCCCCCCCGTCCCCCATCCTGGGCCCGGCGTGCAGGTGCCGGACCGCACCTTGTCTGGGAAACAGTCGGGTGCAGCCGGCTGGATGTGGGCAATGAAGGGCGAGTCTCGGATGTCTTCGTCGTCACAGATGACATGCACGGCATACTCCCCGGGCTCTGTGGGCCAGTACCTCACATCGCAGGAGCCATCGCCCTTGTCATCACACTCGATCTTGGCCTGAGAGGGCCCCTCAATGGAGAAGCCTGTGTGCGAGGTAGGGAAGATCAGAGGGTGCGAGAGGCAGCTTGGACGCTCCCATCACCCCCTCAGTTGCCCCGATGTCCCACTAGGTCTCATGCTACCCCGCATTCCCACCTCCTGGCCCCCGTCACTTCCCACGTCCCCTCCCATCGCACCACTCCCCAGCTGCTACCACCCGGCCACTTACCCAGCGTCCCCACCTCCGTGCCAATGGCCTCCACCACAAAGTCGGCTGACTTGCCCACCTGGCCCGTTTTCAGGCCGGGACCCCAGGCCCGTACCTTCTGTGCTCCTGCCTCTGGGCTCACCTGTACCTCAAAGGGGCTGGGCAAAGAGGGATCTGGTGTCCACGCCAGGAAGTACTCTGCTAGATGTACTCTCCCGCCCCTCAGAGTGTCAGCAGCCCCTCTGCCTCCTCCCGCCCCGTGAGGGCCCACACAGGAAGGCCCGGGGTGCATGGCTTACCTGCGGGGAATGGCATAGCCACCCCATGTGATGGTCACCACGTACTTCCCGGGCACCACAGGGTAGTACTCACACTCGAACACACCATCCCCAGCCTCCCGCACCTTCACCGGCTCCTCTGTGCCCTCTGAGGGGATGGGGGTCAGAGAAGGGGGTGTGATCAGCAGTCTGGGAGTCACAGTCCCTCAATCCCCTCAAGGAGCCCTGGGGACCCAGACCCAGCCTGAGGGCCGTGCTACTAGTGGCAGGGACCTTATGCCATCCCTGCGCGTGACAGCCAGGGCAGCATGTAAGGGGAAGAGGATCATTCCCGGCTGGCAGTTGGGAAACTGAAGCAAGAGGGGAGACAACGGGCCTAAGGCCCCATGGTGCCTGTAGTCGGCTTCTCTTTGGAGTCTCTCGGGGGGGGGGGGGTAGCATGGTGCTGGCCGTCACTGCCCTCAGGGAATCAGCCCCACTGGCCAGATTTCCTCCCAGCTCTCCCACTCCTGGGCCCTGGCACTCACTTGGCCCCTTGACTGTGACCTTGAGCTCCCCACTGCCGGCACCCTTAGTGAACACCTTGAAGTCAGCCACCTCTTTCACACGCACACCCTTGGGCTGCAGACCCCGCCCAGAGGCGCGGCAGGCGTTGGGGTTACAGGCTGGGGGTTGGAGAGAGAAGATTAGGGGTGCTAAGATTAGGGGTGCTGAGACAGAGCCTCAGCCCCTCACCACTCCTCGCCCCACCTCGCTGGGCATAGTCTCACTGACTTGCACGGGCACGAGCTCTGGCCTCATGCCATCCTCCCTCCCTAGCACTCCCTGGAGCCCCTGACACTACTGGGGCCCTTGGGAGCCATGCTGGACGGGGAGCTGGCTACAAGAAACCCTTCCTGCTGGGCTTCTCAGAGTCAGGGTCGCCTGGGACAATGGCACACAGCACAGGTGAGCAGAGCCTAGGCAGAGAGGGAGGCAAAGGGAGATAGGGGAGGGCCCCAAACCACCCCAAGGCACCCACCTAGAACCACCTAATCCTCCTCAGTCAGACCCACCACAGCAGCTTTAGGACTAAGTCGTGCCACAACACACTAAGCAAGGCCACAGATCAAACGTAACATGAAGCCCGCCATGGACTGCAGGCAAGGCAGGGAAATCAGCCGGCCGCAGAATGCCACCGTGGCAATGAACCCAGACCTCGCTGCTCAACATTGGCCAAAGAATGGCGATCTCAGCCTGCCACGGAACACACCAAATGGCACCAAACCCAATGGGCGGGCCACAAAACCGGCAATGACATGTACTCCAGGCCTACCACGGGACGCAGGCAATGGCACGGAACCTGGGGCCTGCCACAGAATGCCACGGAAAAGGGGCAGTTCCACACCGCCTGGGCCCTGCCACACAGCACAGGTGAGGCCAGTCAGCTATGGCCATGCTGGCCCCGCCTCCCCCGGATACTACTGATGTGGCACCACCTTCTTGGCCTGTGGAGGATGGGCACCGAGGACTCCGAGCAGCAGGGAGAGAACCGAGTGGCAGGAGACACCACCTGAGGCCTGGGGTGTGGGTGCTCATCACATATGCCCCTGCGACCCTCCCAAGGTGGCCCCTGTCTGATATGCTTTACTGTGGTCTCCTGACCCTCCCCGGCGGTAGTGTGTGGAGAGATGATCAGGATGAGGTCTCTCCAGAGCTCTCCCACTCCCCTCCATGGCTACTCTACCTATTTTAAAGCTTCAGCTGACTCCCGTTCCACCCCTGGATTTGCTCCTTTGATTCCCATAAACCCTCAGACCGAGAATTTGGGGGTGATTCTGTGTCCTGGCCTCAGTGAGGGTGACTGTGGGGATGAAGGGCCTTTACCTTCTGCCACATGGACAGGGAAGGGGCTGCGGGTGATGGGGGCACCAGCGAAGGCCACATGCACCGTGTGGGGCCCCTCCATCACAGGCCTGTATGTGCATCGGAACGTGCTGTCACCCTTGTCCTCCAGGGCCACCTCCACTGTGTCCCGCCGGCCCTGTGGGTCCACGATCACCACGGCAACATCACCAGTCCCGGCCCCTGCCATGCACAAAGGCCATGAGCACCCCTGCTCCGGACACACACAGCCACTGTGGGCTCCCCCGCTCTGGGCCCACCCACCCCTCTGTCCCAGGCCCCCATCCATGTCACCCCATGCGGTCATGGGCTGCCACCCACCTGGGGCCTATCCTTACCCGCCGTGTAGATGTCAAAGTAGGTGGGTTTGTTGGCCACGTTGCCCACAGGCTCCAGGCCAGGGCCACGGGCTGACACCTTGTTGGCATCCCCCAGGGCCATGCCCACGTTCACCTCAAAGGGGCTGCGTTCAATGTTCTGGCCAGCAAAGAGCACGGTCACCTGGGGTCAGGGGTAAGTGTTAGTTTCTCGGGGAAAGCAGTTCTGAGAGGGGATGGATGGGCAGAGCAGAGCCAAGGATGGGGAGAGGTGGTGTGCTGGGGTGGGGTGGGGGTGCGAGCTGAGAGCGGGGTCCACTCGGCCAGAGCTAAGCATGTGACTGGAATGGGGAAGGTCTGCAGGGAGATACCTTGTGCAGCCCAGCAACCTTCGGCACATAGGAGACCGCATAGGTGCGGTTCTTGTCGTTGTTGGGAACCACCTTGGCCTATTGGGAAGGAAAAAGACAGGAAGTCACAGTGGCCGCAGCCCCTCCTGACCCCACAGTGCCTGGCAGCCCCCACAGTGATGCCCCACCCCCCCAGCCCCCAGCATGCAGTGAGCTCTAGTGGCCATCTCCCAGCCATCCCTGTTGTTAGCCTGTGGGTCTCTGGCTCCAAGCCCAGGCCAACCCCTCTCGTCCCCAGAGGCTCTCCATACCTCCTCAGTGTGGCCCTCGGGGTCCTCGATGTAGACCAGCACCTCGCCCATGCCGGCATCCACCGTCTGCACGGTGAAGTGGGCGGGCTGCAGCACGGTGTTGCCGTGGGGCTCGATGCCTGGGGGACAGAAGGCAGAGCCGGGGTACTTAGGGATCTCCATCCTAGGATGTACCCAGCCACACAGGGAAGACGGTCAGGGGCTCAACACCTACCAGGCCCATAGGCAATGGCCTTCTTGGGGTTCAGCTGCTTGGAGCGGACAGGGGCACCAGGTTTGAGTTTGGCCTTGGGGAACTGGGACAGGTACGTCATGACAGAATGCTCATCCACGTTGGGGTCCACAATCTCCTCGGGGGCGATCACCTGCCACGGGGAGGAATGGAGTTCCAGGGTGCCCTCGATCTAGCAACCCCACTTCCTTCCCACGTCCTGACTGGGTCTCCTTATAGACCCAACCTCCATCCCGGGTCCCCTTGCCCCTCTCTTCTCCCGCCACCCCATTTGCTCGTGTACCTGGGGCACCCCGAGCCAGTCGTCCGCCTGCTGCATGGCCTCCCGGGCGTTCTCCACAGGCTGGTTGGGGTCCCAGGCCTCCCAGTCAGGGCAGAGGCCTGGAGAGATGGCAGAGAGAGACGATGATTAGGGGAAAGCTGCCAGTCAGAAAGCAGAGCATTTGCTCATCTGACAGAGTCACACCCACCGCCACGCCACTCTAGGCCCCTGAGCAGCCAGGTTCCTGCTGACCCCTTACGTTGTGGCCCATCAGCTGGGGTGCCCATCGCTGTTGAGAGGCGTAGCAGCCCTCCCTAACACCAACAATGAGTCCTTTCTGCCCTGGCTGACGCAGCCTGGCACCGGCCCTGCCAGTCGGCCTCCTGCCTGCCCAAGCCCCAGCGCAGACCCTGTGAGGACACCCCCCCCAATCCCTCCTGCCTCATTCCCATTACCCCAGGGGTACACAGGGGAGGTCAGAGGCCCCATCCTGCACATGCCTCTGACCTGTCCCCCAGAAGGTCTTCTCACAGCCACCCTCAAGTCCTAAAGCTCCAAGCACTTCCCACATCAGCTTTAGGGCATAAGACACCCTCTCCTTCCTCACTGACCACTTGGGGAAACTGAGGCACTTAAGGGCATGTTTTCAGAGGACGGGTTCTCCTCTGTGGCCACCCAAAACCCATCTCTCCTAACAGGAAGAATGCTAAGGCAGCTCCAGATCACTCCTGTCAAGGGGCACAGAGGTTAGGGGGTGCTTGGTCCAGGCCAGAGCTGGAGAAGGGGTGATGCTCCTGGGTTGGGAGGGGGCCGGCTCAAAGGCTGGAATCCATGACGGCCGGAACAGCTGAGCTCACTGCTGGCGGCCTCACCAGCTGTGGGCAATGGCTCAGCAGCTGGGAATGCTTCCCAGGCAGCCGTGCCCCCGCCCCCCGCCCCCCGCCCCCTGCTCCCCGGCTGACCCTAGGCTGGGAGAGGATTCTCCCAAGGGGCTGGGAGCAGAGCTGATCCACCCAAGTGAGAAGACAACCTCTCTTCTTGGGGGGGTGATGGTCAGAGAGGGAGCCGCCTATGGGGCAGGGCACTAGTCTGTGATGCCTCAGTCTCCTTGTGGGCCCTGAGCTGCCCCCACCTGACTAGGCCGGAACCTACAGTGAGAGAGGGCAGGGCTGGTTCACCGGCCACTGGGCAGTGCCACACCAGCCTCAGCCCCTCCTCAAACCTCTCCCAGGGCCTCCCAAAGAAGAACCTTCTCAGGGTCTAGCTCCCGGCCTTCTGGCTACAAGTCCTACCACATTTCTGTTTCTCAGCTCAGCAGAAATTGTACCCCTGTGGTAAAGTAGGAAGCCCCTGGAGCAGGAAGCTGAGGCCTTGGGCTCTAGTTCCGTTCTGTCACAAATAAGCTGTGTGATCTTGGACAAGTCACTGGCCCTTTCTGGACCTCAGTGTCCTTGCCTGTAGAATGAGGAATTCTGAACCTTTTGCTGCAGCTGCAGGATCTGGCACACCCAGCAGGCAGGGCCTGACGCCAGCAATGATTCTCGATTCTTGGCTGGAGCAGGGGGCAACCCCCCCCCCCCCCCCCCCCCCCCCCCCCGCCGTGCTCCGACTCCCCCAGCCCTGAGATGTGCATTCTGACAACCACAGGCCTCAGTACCACCAGCGGAGGCCTCCAGGATGGGCCCACTGGCCCACTCACCAGGGGCACAGTTGTCCACCAGGGCGCCCAGAGCCTTGCCGTCCTGCCAGTCGCGGTTGAAGTTGGTGATGGGCAGCTGCGGCACCTTGTTCTGGATCCAGCCGAGCAGACGCTGTTTGGGTGTCTGCTTGCGGGCATCTTCGTCGTCCTCATCTTCCCACATGGGCATGGAGATGGAGTAGTGCAGGATCAGCGTCCAGATCAGACCCAGGATCAGCTTCAGGTTCCCGTCCACGATGGCCTTGCTGTCTGCAGAGCAGACAGGACAAGCTGGGCTCAGCAAGGGGGCTGCCCTCCCCAGCTCAGCTCCCGGAACTGCGGCTAGAGCTACGGGGGAGGGTGGGGGCGGTGGGGGGTGGTCAGAACTCCCGATTCTGGAACCTGCCCCGTTCTCTGCCTACCAAATTCTCACCCTCCCACGAGGCCGGACCGAGAAGCCTAACACTTTTGGGTCCCTCCCTGGGGAATGAGGCTGCTTCTCCCGCAAAAGGTACTTTCACCTGTGGAATGGCGCATGCGTGGACCTCCATCAGGCTACAGGCATCTGGGCAATTATCCGGGATTGTAAGCCTCTTGGGGGCAGAAGCTGTTTTGTTTCATTTTTTAACAGTTTTATTAAGGTATGCCTGACATCCAAGAAATTGCACGTATTCGAGTATACAACTGGATAAGTATGTGCCTGTAACACCATCGCCACGTCATAAACATATCCATCTCTCCCCAAATTTCTTTGCATCTGCCCCTCCTTGTCCCCCCTTCCCAGGCAACAACTGGTCTGCCCTTGGTTACTACGGATTAGTTTGCATTTTCTAGAGTTTTATACAAATGGAATCCTATAGTACGCACTCTTTTTGTCTGGCTTCTTTCACACTAGACACTATTTCTCTCTGCTGAGTCTAGAAGTTAGTAGGGTCTCAATAAGTACTGGTTGAATGGATGAATATTTTAAAAACTGAATTTGGAGAGGAATAGAACTAACCTGGTTCCAGCCAAATTCTCCTCTGAACACCATAAAAGGCTTTTGGAACAAAGTTCTGGAAGGAGGGGTGGGTACAGTGCAGACTTTGGGTAAAGGCTTGAAAATCATGCTTTCAAATGCTGGGGCCAGTGGGATTTCACATGAGTCAGGGAGAATGTCACCCATGTGGACTCAAGTCTTGGAAGCGCAGACTCCCCACCCATCCCCTCCTTTGGGGAATACCAGCACCAGCTCCCCAGGATTTGGGGGACCTAGTTCTCCTTCCACAGCCAGAGAGAAATATCCAGGAGCTGAGGTGGACTAGAATATAGATCTTTGCAAACCAGCTTATTTGTAAAAGACAACGCAGGACTGAAATCCGTCAGCTTCCCTGAACACCACTTTTAGGGGTTGGGGGGGGCTGGGGGACTCAGCCTTGTTTACTGGTGTTGCCTGAGAGATAGGAGAGGGTGGGGTCTGGAGGCACCCCCCTTTACACATCTTTTCCTCCTCCTCTAGATCTTAGGAGAAAGGAGTTAGGAGACCAAAGGCCTGCATTAGTCCAGCAACCCCCCCACCCCACCCCCACCAGCTCCCCCCCACCCCCGCCCCGGGAGGCAGAATCTCAGCCTCTGCATCCCTCTGGCCTCCAGCTCTAGCCCCCTTGGCTCCCCCACCCTTTCACTGATTCATCCTTCCTTCCCCGGCAGCTCCCCAGCCCGCCCCCTCTCCCCCCTGGCTCGGCTGCAGCACAATGGTTTGGCAGCTTTCAGATTCCATGACACACTCACTCCCAGCCTCCCGGTGCTCCAGGGCGCTCCAGGGCGCTCTCTCAAAACACACGGTCCACAAGACTTACACAGTCTTGACACCCAGTGCCCTGCCGCCTCTCACCACCCAACAGCCTCCAAAGCCAGTGCGCACACACCCAGGAGTGCTTCTTGCAAACTGGGGCCCGATTCCTGGCAGGGAGGCCCTGAGTTTGCTGGGGTGGAAGGGGGTGTCATTCATATTTGCTTCAGGGGGAAATTTCTCCCCAGTAACTGGCCCTGGGCCAAGCAGCAAGTGGTCCACCGTGGCCTGGGGCAGGAGAGGGGCCTAGAGCCCAGCTCTGGAGCAATGACCTTCCTCTCCCTACCCTCCCCCACCCCCAGGCCAGGCAGAAGAGAGTCGCTCCAATCAAGCTAGGCGTCAGGCGTCCTCCCTCACACCCCGGAGTCACCACTTCTTCTCCAGCTGGGGGACACCCCCAAAGGGGTGGGAGGAGCCTGACAGCGGTCCCTGAGGCCACCCCAGGCCTCAAGTGGAGGGGGAGGAGAGAGGGTCTGGGCCAGGGAGGTGCTGGCCAGCTGCTGCCCCCTCCCGCCCCTCCCTCAGCTGTTGGCTCTAGAAGGAAGAGCAACTGGGGAACAGCTGCAGCACAGAGCTGCCTCATTAGGCCTCTTTGTTTGGAGGGGCTGAGGGGGTGGTGGGGGCTGGGTCGGGGTGTTGGGATAAGGGCACACAGCTCGTCAACCCAGGCTGAGCACCCCTTCCTCAGGTGGACTCCTCAGCTCCCAGCTCCCACCCCACTCCTAGAAAGGGAAGTGGGGAGTCCTTCTGACCCCCTCCCAGGTGCCCAGATGCTCCATTTCAGTCCTGGGACAACGCCCAGAGGAGCCCCCCACCCCACAGTCCCTTCCCACCGCTACGTGGGCCAGAGGGAATGAGAGGAAGCAGAAGGCCACCCCTGGTGGGGAATCCCTTCACATCTCCCTGCTGCCGGCGCCCCCTCCCCTCCCCCCTCAGCCTCAGGCCCGCCCCGAATTGCTGACAGCTTATCTCATCAGCGCGAGGGAGCCACTTGGCCCAAATGGGGAACAGTTCCCTGTCCTCTCAGCGGGAACCGGGAACCAGGAACGAGGAGCGTCCCTCCCGCCCCCAAACCATGTTTTGCTTCTTCCCCCTCTACTCTGAGCCGGCCCCTCCACAGTTGAGCCAAGGGGCCCTGAGCCAGGCACCGCCACAGGGGAGGGGAGAGGTGTGCTCAGGAAGGATGAGGCCTGGAGAGGGGCCGGCCACCCCCGCAGTGGGGAAGGGAGGGGAGGGCTGAGCAGTTTCCTATAAAGTCCTGGTGAGGCCCCAGGCCCTCCCCTTGAGACCCCACCTGGGACAGTCAGTCCTGTACGTCAAATCCCAGCATGCAAAAGGGGGATGACAGCCCCAGAACTGACTCGTCTCTGACTTCCCCCACACACCCTCAGACCATCCCCAACACGCGCACACGCACGCGCGCACACACACACACACACACACACACACTCATGTAGCCCTCAGCCCTACTACAAACACCAGGGCCCCCTCCCCCACCCCGTCCTCAGGCTTGTCCTTCTGGAAAGCTCAGAGACATCTGCTGTGTCACGGAGGCAGGGCTATTTCCAGGCCAGAGCGGGTGGGGTGGGGGGGCAGTATTGGGGCAGGAGGGGTAAGGCCTAGAGAAGGGACTGGACAGGGCAAAGGGCCCCAGACTGACTTCAGCTGCTAATTCAGGAGGCCTGGAGATGCCCTGAGGGAAAGTGGGGGTGGACAGACATTCAATTATCTAGAATAGGCCCTGGGGTAGCCTGGTGGGGGAAGGCACCTGACCCTGCGTGAAACTCCTCTCCTGGGGCCCTGGGGTGCACCCCAAGGGGCCCTTTCATGTAAATCACAGCAAGACTCTTAAAAGCTCAGGGGTAGGGGGTCTTCCTCAGGCCCCTAGCCAGCAGGGAGCACTGCAGGGCTGGGAGGGAAGGAGCAGCCTCTGGCCACTCAGAGCCCACCCTCAGCTCCCCGAAGCCCGGAGTGCCTCCCCACCCCCACCAGCACTGATACACCTTCCAAATCTGGTTACACTCAATGACTTCCTCCCTTCTACAGGCCTTCTCCTCCCTCCCCTCAACCCAGACTGTTAGCTGCAGCCAATCCGGGCCGAGGGGGTGGGCTGGGGCCTGGCATGGACTTGGGGGAGCACCCTCCCAGGCAGGCTGAAACAGGAGGTGGATAGGCAGGGGTTAAGATTCTCTGCACTCGCTCAGTGCCTTTTTAGGTTTCTGAGGCTGGGCCCTGCCTGCCCTGGCCCAGGGGCCAGAACCCAGCTGCTGTGCACATGCCTGTGGAGGGCCCCAGCCCCATGCCTGCCTGGCCACCAGCTCTCCCTCTGCCTCCAGCCCTTGGATGGGCAGTGGTTGGGACCTGCCTTCAGCCCAGTCCTCCCCTTGTGGAGGTGCTGAGAGGAAAAGAAGCTATTTGCTTTGTTTAGGGAGTAGACACCCCCCCAGGAATCAGTAATGCGCACTGACCCTATCTTCTCAAGCATGAGCTGGGACGGCCTGATGGCAAGGAAGGGGACAATGAGTCGAGTCGGGCTGATGGGAGTGTGTGCGGGAAGGCTGAGCTGGAGGACTTAGGAACGGCAAGGTCTGGACTCCCCCGGACGCCCCCCAGACGCCGCTATAGGGACAGACCGGTGTGCAAGGCAGTGCCCGTGTGGTCTGCGTCGATGGACGGGGAAAGCCGGGGCCAGGGGCCTCTCCCTGTACCAGGGGGTCGCCCTCTGCCCGATCTCAGCTCCCCGCCCCCACCCACCACCTGTGTCCGCCGCCCCCACGGGCCGGCCCATTCTCAGGGCACGGCCCCCTCCCCGCAGTGCCTACGCCCTGCTTGCCCGCACTGACCGATGGACACAAGCTTGATGTGCTCGCGCTCGAGGAACTCGAGGGCCACGGACACGTTCTCCAGCTTCATCTGGCGGAAGTTGGGGCGCGGGTGGAACTTGCGGTACATGCGCTTCTGGCTGAGCACCTCAAGCAGCGCGATGAGGCGCAGCCCGTCGCTGAGGTCGCGCTGCAGGTCGGTCAGGCGCTTGCCCACGCACTTGAGGTGCTCGTTGCACCAGCGCGTGAACGTGTTCTGCTGGATCTTCTTCCACGGCGCGTCCTCCGCTAGGTCCTTCTCCGTGGACGGCATGTCGTCCACCTCGTCGCCCAGGCCGAGGCCCGCGGCCTCCGAGTAGCCGCTGTTGTTCATCATGTTGGCGCGGGGCTGGGGCGGGGGCTGCGCTGCCTGCTGGGCTGACGCTGGGCTCGGGCTGGGCTCGGGCTAGGGCGCTGTCGGGGCGCTGTCGGGGCGCGACCGCGGGACTCGGCGCTCTGCGCTGCGCTGCTAGCAACTTCTCTCGCGCCCTGGCTGGCGGGACTCGGCGGGCCTCCTTGGCTCCTCGGCCGCGCGCTCTCCCTCTCTCTCTTTCTCTCTCTCCCTCTGGGGGCGGAGCGGTGCTCGGGAAGTGCGGGCAGGGCCGGGGCGGGGGGTTTAAGAAGCCCCCGGGGCCGCGCCCCCCCCCACGCCGCGCTTGCGGCCCCCGAGTCCACGTCACAGCGCCGGCCTCCCAGGAATGCCGCCCGGCCCGCGGGTGGGGGCCGCGCCGAGTGGGCGGGCCCCGCCTCCTTCCTCCCCTCCCTCACGCTGCCCCGGTGGCGGGAGGGGCCCGGCCCCCCTGGCCGGGGTCTGCGGCCCAGGCGGGGGCTCGGTCCCGGCGCCGCCGCGCTGGGGAGGTGGATTGCACGCAGAGCTGGAAGGCGAGGGGTGAAGGCACCCAATACCCCCAAACTAAGCATTGCCGGTCCGAGATGAAATACACCCCTTTCATACCGCTGTGGGACTAAAGAGATAAATGGGGAAACTGAGGCCAGTGGTTAAGACCAAACACACGGAACTAGTGTTGACAGAATTTTCTGGATGAATTGGTGGCAGGGCCGTTGACAGGGCCTGGGAGTCCTGGCTCTTGGCCCAGGGTATTGTCCACCTGCAGGGGGGAGGAAGTGTGTGTGCCTGTGTACAGATGGACTGAGAGGAAGCAGGGACACTGCCCAGGCCAATTAGGGAGAAGGCTTGGGGGTGCTCCATTTTACAGGTAGAAGAGCCTCATTTGAAGCCCAAACCCAGGGTCCCAGGGGAAAGACTGAGGCTGCCCCTGACTCAGTGTCCCTGTCACCAGCCCGCTTGGCCTCATCCCCTCAGAATGAAGCTGAGCTCAGGAAGAAAGTACCTGGTGAGTCAGACTGTGCGCCCCCCCCCCCCACCATGTCTGACTCAACCAAAGTGATGAGAGGGCAGGGAGAGACTCTGCCCCGTTGTGCCAGGGAGCCCCCTGGGCAATGTGCCCATTTGGGCCACAAGGCAGATCTTTCCAGCAAAAGGACGGGTTAGCCAGACAGAAACAGGGAGAGCCCAGCCCAGAACAGCCAAGGGGAAACGTGACAGGGCTGGTGGGCAGGGAGAGCCCGAGAGAGCCAGCCAGAAAGCCTAGGCAGGACTGGGCCCAGGGTAAGTCAAGGGTAGCTGGAGGTCTAGGGTACGGTGACAGCAAGGAAACTGAGGCACTCAGAGGAGCTGCTTGGAGTGAGGTGAAAGAGCTACAGAATGTACTTATATAGAGAATATATAGTCCGCAGTTCTGTAGCATACATGTGTTCCATATCTCCTGGTACCCCTTTTAGGCCAAACTTCCTCAGCTGCCCCATCCTTCTTGACCCAATAAGTTTGGGCCAGACAGTCCCCAACTCAAGCTGTGTGGTGATTGGAATTTGGGAAGGTTCTGGGACCTTCTCTGTGAATCATTCTATCTTACTCCTCTTCTACCCCCAGGCATCATGAAAAGAAAGAGGACAGTGGGCTGTTTCTTCAAGGGCAGAATGAAGGCAATCCCTGTTACAGCTCAGAAAGAAGTTCAGGGGTTTTGTGGGGGGCAGTGCTTATGGTAAAAGTCGTCCATGAATGATTTCTTTCCCTTCTCATTAGGTAGGGAGGGGGAGGAGCAGAGAAGGGACCAGAAACAGAAAAGGGACCTGCTGTGTGTGGCTTGGGAGGGGGGAGCTCTGGGGGCCCTGATAGTGACAGGCGAGGTATAAATAGCTTGGGCCCTGCGGCTCATGTTCTGTCGGCTGCCTGTGACGAGGTGCTCAGGAATTCCACTCTCCTACTGGCACCCCCCATCTCCAGAACGCTCATTCCCCCCATGCCACCTTTGTCCCATGTCCAAAACCAACCATCCGGCATCAGTGCTGACCGTCTACTTGAGAGGCTGAACTCTCCTGTGGAGAGATGTCCAGCTGGAGACACATGACACATAGCTGGGTCTCACAGTGAAATGTGTGCATGTGTGTGCGTGTGCGGGCGTGCGTGCGTGTGTGTGTGTGTAAAAAGGTAGACATTTGATACCCAGTCTGAGGTGCCCAGCTCAGGGTTCAGCGAGGTTGTCTTTGAGGCTCTGATGAAGAAACTGAGGTACAGATCTGAGATAATTTCTCCTGCGGAGGAGAGAGAGGGGTAGGGTGGGTTTGCTTGGAGCTGACAACCTCTTTACAGACTCCAGTAGCTCACAGTCCTGTTTTGTGGGCATTACCTGAGGTCCCCGGTAAGTTAAGGGCGTCTCTTAAGGAGGGGGGGATTTCAGAGGGAAGCCAGGGAGTGAAGAAAGAACTCCCAAGTATAGCCTCCCCCCTCTCTCCCTCCCCTCTTCTCTCTTCCCTCTCTCTCCACCCTCTCTCCCCACTCTCTCCTCTCTCCCCCCATTCTCCTTCCTTCTCTGCAGGAGAGGTCTGTGTGCGGCTCCAGGGGAGTAAGTGAATGGTTTGGCAGACAAGGGTGCCCAGTGCCAAGGATGGTTCCCGGCATCCTTCTCACCCCCTCCCACAGAAACCCAAACCTGTTGCTCTCCAGGATAAATCGGGGCCTGACTCAGGCCCCAGCCAGCCAGTCACAGTCAGCCTGACCCAGGCACAGGCTGGTGACTCAGCCCTCAATATAGCCCATGAGCCTGGGCCCAGCCATGAAAGCTGGAACAGACCGTGCACAATGCTGGTCCTGGGGCCTGCCAAGTGGGGCCCCCTCCCTGAGGAGGGCTGGTGTGCTCCTCCCTGAGTCAGGCAGGGGCACAGAGAGGATTTACAGGGGGTTTCATCAGCTGAGTATTTGGGGCAGCGCTGGCTGGGGCCACAGGCCTTTTATAGCCCCCTGACTCACCACCCACTGACCTGTCTCAGGAGACCAGGTTGCCTGGCAGTTCACCTGGCCCTGCCTTTCCCGTCAAGGGGCACTGCTTACCAGCCACTGACATTGGCCAGATTTAACTTGGGCTGAGCAGAATCGAAGTGACCAGGTCTAATGGGCCATGTTTGAAAATCTTGTTTTTCTGGAGCCAGGGACATTTCCATAGTCACCTGGGATGATAGCAGGTTGGCCAGGCTCATAGTTGGCACTTTGATCAATCAGTGATACTGACTGTGGCCCTGATTTAGGTGCCAGGGACTCAACAGTAGGCTGGAAAGAGCCAGAGGCTGAATTCCAGCCTCTTCACTTCTCACTCTTGCAACCTTGGGCAGGTAGTATAATGCTCTTGGGCTTTGGTTTTCTCATCCATAAAATGGAGTTAATAGTACCCTCATATGTGGTTGTGTGTGTGTGTGTGTGTGTGTGTGTGTGTGTGTGTGAAGATGAAAGGAAATAACATGTGAAGAGAGACCTCTTTACTCTGGCAGCAGTGTATCAACAAGACCAGGAGGCACAAAGCCCCCAGTGATGAAGAGGAAGGATGGCTTTCTAAAATGAGCCAACAGGGGCAAGTGTCCTAAAGGGAAGAGTTCTGTATTCTAAGCAAAAAGGCTGGGGAAAGGCAGGACCACTTTCCCGCCGTTGCTCAGGCTCTAGGCTCAGGCCTGGGAAGGAACAGATAAAGTCTCAGCTGGAGGCTCATTGCCTACCAGACCATGACCTCCATCTTGGCTTCTAATTCCAAGTTAAATCAGTGATCCTCACTGGTGGGTAATCTTCCAGTCCTTTCCACCACACATGTTCTCCAGCCAACTGGTGGCTGGAGTAAAGTGGATAGAAAAAAACCACAAAAAACAAAAAACAAAAACAGGGTCTCACTACACTCAACAGCAAGGGGCCAGTGGTACCAGGTGGGTTGTGAAGCCATTTCTCCAATTTAGCTTACAACTGAGAACACACCACCTAACGTAACTGAGTGCAGTTCTTCTCTAATTTTACTGTGCATACTAATCAACTGGGGATCTTGTTAAAATGCAGATTTTGTGTCAGTAGGTCTGACGTGGGGCCTAAGAGTCTGCCTTTCTAACAAGCTAACCGTGCTGATGCTGCTAGTCTGTGGACAACAGAGTAGCAAGGGGCTAGGCCACCCTAAACCAGTACGATCTTCAAAGCGGAGTCATTTAAAGGGAGGCCAAAGGAACAGGTAGCACTGCCCTCAATCTGCCTAGGTGCAGCCCTGTTTATAGGGACTGGTCACGATTTTAGCACTGGCCCCAGGCCCCCTAGGAAAAGGCCAGGCAAGAAATGAATTCATTTCATGCTTAGCAGGGCCCAACACAGTGCCTCATTCTATAGGTATGTGTGGCTTTGGATTATTTGGGCAAATGGAACAAACTCCCTTGGCATCCGGTAGAAAAGAGGCAGAGAGAAGGGTTCCAGGAAACCAGCAGTCACGACACTGTTTTACCCACTGTGGCTTATGAATACACTCGGGGGCTCTCCTATGGAAACATTCATATGGTGCCACCAATCATGAGGGGTTCCACAGAAGTGAAGGTAAACAAGGACACTCGTAAGTTCTCATCATTCTGCTTGTCGCCACTTGGATCCACTCTCCATCCTTTGCCCTGCTCTCAATTCCAGCCGACTGACTTTATGTCACTTGGGCATCTCTGCTCTCTGGCTCCCAGCTGGGATTAGCCAATGAGAGGGGCCAACAGGAAACTGGCAGGTGGAACGAGAGGGTGTCAGGTTCTGACAAGGGCTGTACCTGTCCCCCCTGCCCCCCCCCCACCGTGGGTCTGGGGTCCCTTCCCAGGCCTCTAGCCCTCGCTTCCTCCCCAATCTCCTTTGGGCCGAGGATGGGAGGCACTGTTGCTGGTGCCCTGGGACTTCACTATTCCTTGCTGGTTCTTTTAACTCTGCCCGTGTACAGAGTCCCTTCACTAAACACTGTTCAAGTTAAAGTTCCTGAGTGTGCCACCTATTCACTGCAGGACCCTACACGATTAGTAAGTCCTCTCTGAGAGCGAATCCCATGGGGTGCACAGGGCCTAAGTCACGAAGGCTCATGCGCAGATCTTCTCAGGGCACTCTTCTCACCACAGATGGGTGTGGGCACAGACCCCAGGGCAAGTCATTTGACCCCCTCACAAAGAGTACCCAGCTCATTCCATTGCCCTGTGCTCAGATGAGCTCCTGGAGACAGGGTTTCTGGGTGCAGACCAGCGCGTCTGCGATCCGGCTGGCAGCACAAGGAGCCCCCCTCATCTCTGAGGTCATCTGCAGGGTAAGAAATCATATTTAGGAACCAGATCCTTACGTGAGGTACCTGGTTAAAGGGGAACCACTCTGCTCTGGTTGTGTTGTGAGGTATTTATAAGAAATAAAAAGCCACAAAGTCTCAGGTAATTAGGCTGCTATTTAATCACACGGAACCCAGGTTCTTATACAAGGCAGGAGATGGCAGCCAGCAGCGCCCCATAACCTTTCCAGCCTGGGTGACGAGGCTAAGGAGATGGGGACACATGGAACACACAGGTGGGGTGGGGGCTCTGGCACAGTGTGTCCTGCCCAAAGCTGGGGGTAGTGGCCACTGGGGATCTGCCCCCTCGGCTGGCCCAGGTCTGCCATCACTCCATGAGGCAGAACTCTGACTCCTGCGGTCGCATGTTGGGTAACACATACAGAGCCACAGCCGCAATAGCCAAGAACACCATAGGCTTCCACATCCCAAACATGTTCTGTGGGGACCAAAGACAAATGGTGAGTGCCCGGCCTTCCGAACCCTTCCCTAAGCCAGAGGCTCCCCTGTCTACTGGCACTGGAGAGACATCAGGAACCTCACGGTCTGGTCTCTCGCACCTCCTGGGTAACTGCTGGAGACAGTGTGGTCTTAGTTCTGGCAGTGCTAGGTATCGGGAACAACGCTAGGTGTACCGCCCGAGGTGACTGCGTGTATTCATGCCCCACGGAATGAGGAGAATACCAGTTCCTGGGTGTAGAAGCCAGCTCAGGAGGGAGACCAAAGAGTATCGGATGGTTGCAATGAGAAAGGATCAGGTGCCACGGCAAGAAAAAGAGGGTAAACTGGGGCCTTTGGGAAAAGCGGCAGTGCCTCACTGGCTTTACACAGGAGCCACAAACTCAGTCAAAAGGATAAGACTGAGGGGGAAGTAAAGAAAGCACACCACAGAGTGCAGGCGAACGTGAGGTTTGTGGGCAGCCCAGACCTTTTGTGGACAATGATGCTGGTTCGAGGAAACCCAAGGAAGCCGGTCACAGGCCCTGGAGACAAATGCCTTAAAACAGCCCCGGGGAACCAGTGTGTTGCTGGTCTTCCTGGCATGTGCCAGTGTGCTGAGTCTTCCAGACTCTGCCGACCACAGCAAATCCTGCTGATTCGTGGGATAACAAAGAAGCATCCTTTAGGGAACACGAAATCGTGGACAATACATACGTAGGGAAATAGTTCCTATTGTTATTATTTTTTTTACTGTATTACTTGAAAGACAGAATTTGGGTTGAGTCATAAGCTATGGCGTAATAACAGAAGAATGATTTTAGGTAAGAGCAGAGTACAGTATTGATGCTAAGAATGCATTTGCTCAGAGAATAACGGAACTAAAAAGAGGACTTTAAGCCAGCTATAAAGAGCAAAGAAGATCTCCTACATTTGTAGAAATAGTTACTAAAAAGAGCAGCACAAATGAAATGGAAAGCGAAACAATACTGGAGGTGGATATACAGAGTAATTTATATAAGAAAATAACTGGAAAGGAAGCTAGAAAAAGTATCTACATGCTTAGATGCTTATACCCTAATGTACACTGCTTAAAAACGTCAGTCTGGTGTTCTTAAAGAAGGACAGAGCGGGGTGCCTGTGTGGTTCAGTTGGTTAAGCATCTGACTCTGGATTTCGGCTCAGGTCACGACCTCAGGGTGGTGAGATCCAGCCCGGCATTGGGCTCTGCGCTGGGTGTGGAGCCTGCTTGGGATTCTCTCTCTGCCGCCCCCCTTAAATAAATTAAATTAAATTAAGAAAAAAAAAAAAGGAGGGACAAAGCTAGACCCATAAATGTGAAGGATACCCTTTATACCAGTCAGAGGCAAGTTCAGGACTGGCTGAGTTCCAGACTGGCTGAGGGCTGGTCCCAAAGGGGTAAGTCACATCAGGGTTTCCTTTCAGACTAGGTTACTAAGTTGACAGATCAAAGAGATGTTTTTGGATTTTATCAAGACATCTGACAGATTTTCCATGATCTCCTTGGAAAGAACAAGAGGAAATAAAGAGTATGGTACCAGCACAGGTTGCTGTGTGACCATTTGTTATGTGACCAATGAGCTGGATAAAAGAGAGCCTGGAGAGACAACACTCCAGAGGCTCGGCCCTCATCCTTAATGTGCACGAACAGGGCGCCTAGCTGGCTCAGTTGGAAGAGTATGCGACTCTTGATCTCGGGGTCGTGAGTTCAAGCCCTATGTAGGGGGAAGAGATCACTTAAATAAGACTTTTAAAAAAAAAATAATGCACATGAACATACGAAAGTAGGCCGGTCGCCCTTGAGGAGGATGTGGAGCTGGCAGGGTAATGGATAATCTGAAACCACAAGGTCAAGACTAAACAAAAGAAAAAACAAACTCCACAGGTTACATCAATGGACTATACCTAATATGAATGAATAAAAAAATTCTGCCTCAGATCCAAAAAATCAACTGCAGGTAGAAAATGGGGAGAGGATACTTAGCGTACGCAATACGCAAAGGAGCTTTATAAACAACACATGCGGAGAGTTAACAACGTGACATGAGTTGTCAAGAGAGCTAATGCCACTGGAGGCTGTGTGAAGAGAAGTATGGAGTCTTCCTAATTACATGGAAGCAACCACGGAAAACTGCTCGAAATGAGGAGAGATGGTAAGGGGGAAGCAAGGTTGGAATTTTAGCTGTTGCTAATATTAGTCCTTAGAAATCCATTCACAATTCACTGGCGGTATTACTTGACCTCTCCATGCCTTAGTTTTATTACATATAAAATCATAATAAAAGCCACCTCATTGGGTTGTTGCAAAGATTAAATGAGTTTATATGTGAGGTGATTACAACAGTGCGAGGCACATAGTATGTATACTGTAAGTATACGCTTTTTAAATTATTTATGGGGTGTTTCATTATTTATGAAGCACTTTCATAAACATGAACTCCTGTGATCCTCACATGAGAAAGGCAGAGGTTTTACCATTCTTCACTGTCATCTGAAGAAACTAATGTTCCCGTTATGCATTTTGCCCACTGGGACTAAGCGGTAAGAGGCAGACACAGACCGGGACAGGTTCTCACCTGTCAGCCACGCTTTCTACAGAACTACGCTGCCTCAGCTCCTGGACCGGGAGCTGCAGAGGGGGGCACAGCCAGACCCTCCAAGAGCACCCTGACCCAGGAGCTCCTTCCTCTCACTCTGCGTGGGCCTGGTGAGGTGCAGAAAGGTTATGGCCAAATGCTTTGGGTCTCCTCCCCTAGGGGCTGAGAAATCTGGATGTGGACAGGACAGGGATAGGGACCCTGTCACTAAAGAAGCTAGACTGTTTGTGGGGAGTAAGTGGAACACCTTAAAGAGGAGAAAGGATGAAGAGGGAAAAAAGTGAGGGGAGAAGGAAGGAGAAAAGGATGCTGGTGAGTACTACCAACGTACGCTTCAGCTGCCACCGCCCCAACCTGTGCATTAAGCCAGCTGCACTCCATTTGCAGGGGTGAGAAGGGAGGGTGGGAAGTGGTGGGGGGGCGGGGGAGCAGGAGAAAGGAGCCAGAACAGGCCAGGAGGGAATAGTTTATGGGTTCCAAAGACAGGTGGAACCCTAGGGCTCTACCCCGGGACCTAAGACCACATTCTGCCTCCTAAATTTGGTATCCTGTTGACAGACCAGATTACATGGGCCGAGGCCAAGTGGAAGGTGCCCAGAAGATGTCAGCCTTGGCACCCTGAGAATACTTCCATCTCGTTCTTTTCACCAGTACCACATTATGTCCAAAAAGCCTGGCTTGGGAAGGCAATTACAACAGACTCTGGACCCCAAAAGGGATAAATATAGAACTATAAAATATTTCCTGCCATTCTGGTTCTGAGTTTTCTGAAGACCAGAAGTCCCAAACCAGAGAATTTCTCCGTTGAAAGAACACAACATGGTAGGGGTTTCTGTTCCATTTTCGCCAAGTCTGGAGGACAAATTGAGCCTGCCCTCATACAAATGCCCCTGGGCAGGGGGTTAGGGTTGGGGTTGCGTGTTGGTCACAACACTCCAGAATTCCTCTCTCACCCAACAGGGGAGGCGCAGTGATGCCTTATTTTGCCATCCTGGGTGGTGACAGTAGTGAGAGCAAAGAGCGCTCAGGTCAGCCTTGCAGACAGGCATCAGCTCATCAGAAGTGGTCAGGCGTTTTTCAAAGTAGCAACAGTGCTGGGATCATCCCAAGTTTTCCCAGCCAGAGGACAGAAACTCAAACCGTGTCAACAGTATGCATTCCAACTCACTATGTGTTAGGAAGACGTACTCAGAGGTGCTATGGGCTTTGCAGTAGCCCATGGAGAAGCCAGGGCTAAAACTCAGCCCCTGAGTATCCTGTTGTCAAATGGCTAAAAGCAAGAAGCAAGCAAGTGAGAGCAAGGGCAAAGAGGAGAGGCCAGGGCCACCTGCACCCTCCCTCTACCCCTCCGAAGGAGAGGACTCGGTACCAGTACCTGTGTTAGGACGACGTCTCGGCCCACCAGCACCAGAGCAAAGCCGATATGACCACCAGGGCTACGAGAGGCAAGGAGAAGATGGGGGGCTCCGGGGCAGGGGATGGCTGCAACATACCAAATGAGCAGGAAGCACAGGGAGAGGCCAGGAGATGGGGGGTGGGCGGTATAAAAAGACAGAAACACATGAATCCAATGGATAATGAAGATGAGAAAACAAAGGGAAAAGAGAAAGAGATCAAGAGGTTAAACAACAGGCAGTGAGGGCAGCCGTATCTCTCCTCTGCGCCCGGGCCTGGATCTTCCCACTGGCAGCCTGTGGAGGATGCAAACCTGAATGGGTTAAGCAGCTGCTTAGGTCCAAATCAGGTTGGGGGGCCAGTTTGCTGGCTGGCCATTTCCCTCTCACGTCTTGTCAAGCAGGGGTGATCTGCCCTAGACTGTTCGTACAGGTCAGTAACTCTGGAAAAGGGAAGCTCCGAGAGTAAAGCCGGGCTCTCCGGATGAGGATGTATACTTCTCCTGGGTCACTCAGTCTCCTGCCAGGCCACCCGCCCCCTGCCCCCCCACCCCCGCCGTTAGCCCACTTGTTCTGGCTGCTATCCACCGAATCTCAAGTATTCTGGGCCCTGGCCCCTACGATCCCGTAGAGTCTAATGCCGTTGCTGTGAGACAAAATGCACTACAACAGGCTAACAGTGGAGAAGTGCTAGTTCTTTGCAACAATCTTCCAGAGAGAGAAAGTGAATTCGCAGGCAGTAACATACACCGTTAGAGCTGCCTGCAAAATATGCAGGACCTGCAGAGGCAAAGGGACACCTCTGTATGTAGACACAAGGAACGCGCTCAACTTCGAAGTACAAGGATCCGGTCTGGCGTTTAGAGATGTTGGCACCCAAGGCAAGGAAATCGAGGAGGCTCTGAACCAGCATGCGGTGGAGTATGATGAATTCAAAGAAACAGAGCACTGGGGAAAAGGCTGCGGTGGCTCCTACTTTTTTACATCCTAAGTAACGGTCCTCTGCCACAAGGTTAACAGAGAACTGCATGCTAGATCCCTAGCCACTGCTGCAGACCGAGCTGCCGGAAAAGTCCAGAGAGCCTTAGAGCTGACTGGGACATCCCACCACAAGAGACTTATTTTCTTCCCTGGTGTTTAGAAAGACGGAAAGAGCCTGTACCATAAACCGAGGACTTATTCAGGAAGTACTCACTCTTCAGGAAATCAGAGCCCCCAGTTAACCTCAACTAGCGCAGGAATTCAGCTGGTACATACCTGTGCAGATGTACCAGTTAGTTAAAATACAGAAATACTTTTGTATGGTTGGTACGTTACCCAGGATACTCCCATCCCAACCTCTCAAGATCTAGCAACTAAAGGGTTAGGACTCTGGTTGCTCTCCCCAGACTGGCCCACGCCCCTGCTGTGTGCGGACTAAAATATTCTATTACTTCTGACCACCCCCAGCCCCTCCCCTCATGCCCTGTAATACGCAGAACCTGAAAGCCACACCTGCCCCCCGAACACCCCTAACAGCAACAACAAAGGTCAACCTAACAGGGCACCTCGAGGAGGCAGGACTGAGAGACTAACACAGGCTGGCAAATAGCCTGAAGCGGGCCTCACACCATCCACGTCCTCAGTGCAGTGCTAGGTGAAGGGGGAAGACCTCCTGATGGAAGGAGCAAGGGCTGCCACAGAGGTGAAAGCAGGTAGGACTGCAACGGCCCCACCCTGGTTCCCAGAAAAGGTGATCTTTGAGACACAGGTAGGTCCACAGCAAAGTGGTTCCAGCCCGCCATTTCCCGCGGAGAGCCCACTTCCACCACTACCGGCTCCATCTCCACTCTCCCCGAACGCTAGGCCTCAGGGCTGGCTGGCCTATACACTCCCGCAGAAGTCCATCCTCGGGCTGGGTCACCCCGCCACATCAGGGCACCTGAGCCCCAGAGCCCACTTCCCACTCGGTCCAGCCTTCGACTGCGGTTACCTTTTTGCTCTCAGAAAGCTTGAGGGGGTTGCTTCCCTCTGAAGCTTCGGGGCAAGTGTCCTTGGCGCTCTCATCTTTGTCGTCGTCTTCCTTGCCCTCCTGCTCTTGGGACTCTTCGTAACACCCCTGCTCAGCTTCTGCAGACTTAATCTCTGCAGGCTCTGATGGCGCAGAAACCAGTTCATTGCAGGAGTCCTGCTTCGAGTCCTTTTTGATTTCCTCCTCTTCCTCCTCCACTTCCTCTTGTATTAGACCACCTAAATCCATGTGGCTGGCCTTGTAGTACAGCACCACCTCCAGACTCTGTGGGCGGAGGCAGGGCAGGACGGGGGCTCCGGTTACCACGAAGAGGCCTACCTTCGCGACGAAGCCGGACTCCCTCAAGCGCACTCTGCTTCCCAGCCTGGCACGGTGCGCAGGCAGCACCACGCTTGGGCACCGAGGCTCTCCCTGAGCGTCGTGTGGAGGGCAGTCACGCCCAGCCTCTCTGGACCCACACGGCCATCCGGCCGTTGGCCATCTCGGACAGCTACCAGAGCTAGAATCTTGGGCTCTGCCCCTCAGCTGCCACCTCCGACCCCTGCAGGGCGGCTACGACTCCTATTTCCCCCTCCTCCTTCTCACGTAGGAGTCCGCCACCGCTTCGAATAAATTCTTTCTTTTCATCCATTTGGTCCCTCTCTTGGGCACATAAGCCAGGAAGAAAAGGGGCCCCAGGAGATTGGGCTGAGCTAATTGGAGCCCTCGTCCATCCTAGGGGCTATGGTCCTTTGGGGCTGTGTCCCCAGGTATAAGTGGTCTGTGTTCCACTCCCCTTACCTCCAGAGGAAAAGGGAGTACGGAATTGCTACCAAGAGGGAACTAATACACGAGAGAGACCAGAAGCTTCTCTACAAATACCTCACCTGGCCGGAATGGTGGTGGTGGTGATTTTTCTTCCCAAGATCTCCTCTGCCTTTCTGCTTATCAGGCTACTAAGGTTATTACTCACCTTTTCGTTCTCATAGCAGCCCTCAGAACCGTCCAGGCTTGGTTTGGTCACCTTTTTGTTTTTAACCCCGTTGGCATTTTTGTTCCTATTCTCATTGTCACTTTTCCCCTTGGTCTCTCTGGGAACAGAGGACTTCTTCTCTTTGAGCTGGCGGAGCTCTTCCTGGCAGCACTGCAGCTGGCCCTCCAGCTGCTCCTGCACGGCCAGAAGCCGCCCCTGCTCATCCATGCTCGCCTGGTACTGCAGCTGCAGCTCCCGCAGCTTGGCCTGCAGCTCTTTGATCTGCAGGGGGGGGGCAGGGGGTTTGAACGGCCAGTCACCCACAGCCTGGCCTAGGGGTCACTGCCTCAGAGTTTGCCCTGCTAAAGCCCATGGGGGAGTAGACAAGAGAGGAAACGTTAAACTGCAGGATACGAGCCTCTAAAGCAGTTTCAGAAATAGCTTCTAAATGAGGTACCTGATGATTTACACCTAATGGGATCAAAAAAGGATGATTTAAATTATGTTTTTACTGGGACCCGTCTGGGGAATAACTATAGAGCTGCCCCTTCTGAAGCTCAGGGCTTTATTATGGACGTCTTTTTGATGGAAACTCCTACTTCGCCCAAGCTATTTCTCTAAGAGGTACCACTACCTAAGGAACCGTGTGGTCCACTCCTGAAAGTGTGCCTGGGCTCCTGCAAACCTCACCCTGGAAACAGAGGCAAATTCCAACCCTGCTCCCTAATTTCTGGTTTTGTCTTCCCTGACTTCTGGCATCACAGTCTCCCTGGTAGGTAACAATACTAAGCAATCAAGGTCCCCGGGCTGACTGTTGTCTGAACTCTCCCACGCATTCACAGTGAGTCCCGCTGGACTGTGGACTACTCTTGGGCAGGAAGAATGCCTTCTGTCCCATCCCTCATGGATGCAGAGCACCCTTCTTGGCATTATAAGGGATCCGAAAGGACGCAAGGCTCTGCCCTCAAGGTACTTACAATCTAGTTGAAGAGACAAGTACACCAAAAATAACGAAAGGTGAAAAAATACAACTCTATAGAAGTGCTCTGGGACACAGCAAAAGAGGGAAGTGGTAAAAGGAAAAAAAGAAAAATTATTCAGAGTCTTGATGATGAGTACATCTCAGCACAGTGAGCACCTGAGGACCGTCCACTGGTGCTGTGGCCGAGTGCCCAGCTTCCTGGGGTTCGGCCCCTGCTCCGTCCCTCTGACCAGGAAGGGGGCAACTATGCAGAGCAAGCAGCGAGCCCCCGGACCTCCTTCCTCAGCCTCTCCGAAGTGGCTGGGGCCCATGACCTGTTCTGGCTCCAGGGACCCCTGGAAGAAACCTTGCCGCCCAGAGAGCAGTTACCTCGTTCTCGTTCTTGTCCTTTGGGGAGGCAGCAGGCTTCTCAAGGCTTTCCATGCATTCCTTGAATTCCTTTTCACAGGCGACCAGCTCTTCCTTCAGCTCTTTCTGCCTGTCCAACAGCTTTTTCATCCGGTCTTGCAGCCAGTCATGTTCCTCCTGGCTGAGCTGGTACATAGCCTGCACCCCCTGCAGCTTGATCACCACCTTGGCGACCACATCCTCACAGTGCTGCGGAGGGCGGAGGAGTAATGACCGCACCCTGAGAAGGACCTGCCCTCCACCCCACTCTCTTTGCTAGGCCCCATCCTGGGTATAGAACAACGGCGGCAAGGTTCTGGAGCTGCGCTGGGGCTAATTCTGTGTTTCTTCGCATAAAGCACCATCACTGTGATGGGAGCATCTCCGTATTAGACAGGCGGAGCGCCTCATTCATTGCCGGTGACCCAGCTCAGCTCTGACTCTGCCGCCCACCTCACTTCTTGCACCCTTCCCTGACTTATCTCTTAGTAAGACCAGAGGCTTTCCTCCCTGTCCGACCTCTCCTCTGGCTCTTGTACCTCTAGGTCTTCAGGCTCGGCAGGTCCGTCGTTAGTGCTGCTGCCGTAACTCTTGTAACAGGTGTCAGAGCTGGAGCTGCTGCCGTAGCTCTTCTTATAGATGCTGCTGCCGCTGCTGCCGGCACAGTAGCTCCTCTCGCTGCTCTCCTGGGCACTGCTGCTGCTGTCATAGCTCTTGAGAAAGCTCTCGGTGCTGGCCTGGGTGCTACCATAACTCTTGTGATAGCTCTCGCCGTCATCGAGGCTGCTCCTGTAACTCCGGCGGTAGTTCTCGCTGCCGGTGGCCATGCTGCCATAGTTCTTCTCCAAGCTCATTCTGCTGGAAGGGGACCGGACCTGGAGCAGCTGCATTTCTTCCAGGCAGAGCTGCAGGTCGGCCCGCAGCCTCTTCCGCTCCTCGAGGAGCCTGCCCTGCTCCTGCTGCAGTAGCTCCTGCTCAGTCTGCGTGCCCTCGTAGAGCACCTGCAGAGCCTGCATCTGGGCGGTGATCAACTTGGACTGCGAGAGTGGGTGGGGAGACACTACCATTACTCTAGACACCGCCGTCCTTCTTGCTGCACCCCCCCGGGGCAGATGTCTGCGCGCACACTTCAGAGACCTGCACACCTACACTCCAGTCTCACCACAGCCTAGGTCTTTAACCGCCTGCAGCTACTGGCATGTCAGTTACTTGCTTGTTGGGGAAAATCTACCCAGGGCAGATATTCTGCGGTTTCCAGGCTCCCATTTCGGCTGGTTTCTAAACTCTGGCACATCCCTCTCTCCTTGCAGCAGAGCTGAGTGATAATCGAGAACACTCTGGCTCCCTACCCTACCGTCTTCTCGGTCAGGACATACCCATTACCCTGACCTTGGCGCTCAGTCCCCTCCCCCGCCCCCAACTCTAAAATCAGCCCTGGCCCTTAATGTGAGCCTACAAGAATGCCTCCCTCAGAAGATGTGGACCTGGAATTAAGGTCTCACTACAAGTCCCTGTACCTCCTGTCCCAACTCTGAATCTGGCCTCTAGGCATGTTGCCCAGGATGAGATCTGATCGGTTAAGGAAAGAGTTCTACCTGGTTCCTGGCCTCTGTGTAATCCAGGCTGAAATCTGATGCCTCTGAAATCTGACCAAATCTCAGTCTGGATTTCTGCAATTCCCTGGTTCTCCCTATCCAGGCTAATATTTGAATGAATAGGGCTAGCCTTAAATTGAAACTGTCTACCTGCTCTTCCTTGCCCACCCTGAGACCTCAGACCAAATGCATTCCCCAACCCCAAATAGACTTATCAGGAAATCTCCACCAGTGTGACCTCAGAGGCATAACCCCTTCCTGGTGCTTGCGATGCATGGATTCTCTAGTCTAACCCTCTTGACCTGGCTGTTATTGCCACCAAAGTTCCAATGAAGATAATGTGGCCAGTACCATTAATGCCACATGCTAGGAATTCTTCCCTTGGAAATGAATGGCCCCAGATTTGTCTCAGGTAGAACACCGAAAGGTTATAGATTTTGATCACTGAAAGTGTACTGCTTAATTATCAACCAGCTGATGAGAAAAGGATGACATGCTCAGAGTCAGTCCCAAGGAATCCAGACAAACCCTAAGTTGCTATTACAAATCTGGAAAAATGATATTGAAGGGGCTGCATCAAATTATCAGGTGATTAGATTCCAGGGTCACCCTGATCTGTCCTCGGTGTTCACAGCACTTCAACAGGGCACATATCTGGTTGAGATCCTCAGCCCATAGCTAAAGCCACATTTTCACGAGCCCATGGGTGGTCATGGCTGAAGAAGGGGGCCTTAGTCTCATCCTTACTCTTGGCCAGACAGGCCTTCCTAACTCTGACCCTTCCATGGAGCCCTCTTCCCTACCATGCTGTTGTCCCCAGAAGTGTCTCCCTTGCCTCTTGTTCTGTTACCTTGTTGTGACCACACTTGGAGGACTTAGGTGATTTGGAATCATTGGGATTCTCCAACACGTCCCGGAAACGAGACATTTTGAAAAGATGCAGCTCTTCATGCAGATCTGACTGTTCTTTGAGCACACTTTCTTGATTCTGTACCAGTTTTTTCTGCTCATCCTGCATACCTTGGTAGAGCAGCTGTAGTTCACACAGGTCTTGTAACTTTGTAAGTAGCTCCTGACTCTGCGAGGTGGAGTGGGAAGGAAGCGGGCAGGAACTGTGGTAGCTATGTGGGAAGACCCATGCCTCCTTCCTGCTGGGGACCCTTCCCCTAGGAGTCTCTGGGTTGGCTCTGAACAGCCATCTGGGACAGGGTCGGTGTGGCGGGGGAATGGTCTTTCTATGGAGACCCACTAGGTAAGTAGCCATGATCTCATAAGTTTGCAGGTATTTTGCAGTTTACAAAGTTCTCTCAGAGTATATTTTCTCCAGAGGGACTAAAAATCTAGAGAAGATGCTAGACAGATTCCAGAGTATACTATGTGTTTTAAAATTTAAAAACCCTAATCAGCTATATTGAACTTTTTGGTTTGAAGAGATTGGTGACAAAGTAAGGAGGGGCTGATGCAGAAAAGAAAAGGTTCGATCCCCCCCCTGTTCTTTTTCCCAAGTATAGTCATACCTCGGAAACTTCTCAAAGCAGCTTCTCCCTAGTTAGCAGCCGTTCCCTGGCTGGGGTTACCTTAGGGAGGAGACCAGCTTTGGGTAGCGGGAACGTGAGTCTGTGCAGCTCTTCTTGCAGCTGCCCCTGCTCCTCCTGCATCCTCCTCTGATCCTCCAGGAGCTCGCACTGCTCCATCTGCAGCTGCCCCATCTCCTTCTGGCTGGCCTTGTACTTTTCCTGCAACTCTGTCAGTCTGGACAGCAGTGTGTCACACTGTGGACGGGGGAGGAGGGGGTGCGGAGGGGCGGTTACTCTGTGAGGCGCTGCTCTGCACCGTCCAGCTGGCAGAGCCCTTCTGTGCTCTCCTGCCCTTTGTGGTTCAGCAGGGGCTCCCACCCTCTACAGCCCCCTTGGACTGACCATCCCAAGCCACACTGCACCCATACAGGTTTAGACACCGAATGGGAAACCCTGGCGGGCCGCTAAGGACTGTTTGGCTATGCTGCAAATTTCATCTACTGGTCCCTTCTGAGAGCCCTGTGAGGGGAGTGTTAGCAACACCCCTCCCTTCTCATGACCCCACCTTTCTTTCCTTTGGCCATTCCCTGTGGTACACACCGTTCTCAGGCCCTGCTGGGAGTTCTAGTTACTGTTACTGTCATCATCCCCAGTTGGTTTTATACCTAATTATACTCCTTACCAATAAAAACGTCACCCGATCTGCCCCCATTTTTGTTTTCATAATCATCTTTTTAAATCTCTAGAAAAATATGGGCTATTGCTGAATTTGCGTTGAGAAGACTAAATTATCCCATGATTCCAAGAACCCAAACCTTCTAATATCAAACTCATCTCCATGCTGTTTTTAGGACAAGAGGAAAAGCTGGCTCTGTGTCAGCATGCTTCTCCCTCCCCACAGTCTCTTCTACTAGGAGAGGAGCGGATGAGCAAGTCATGGACACTCTGGCCTCTAAACTGAGCAGGAACAGAAGAAGGAAATGTGAGCCTGGGTGTAGAAAGGCAGGTGGACTATTGGGAGTGGTCCAAATAACCTCCCCATTCTGGGTCTTCAGAAGGCCTTTTCCCAGGGACACAGCCTGCTGCTGGCTGTGGTAGGAGTCACTGAGGATCTGGGCAGAAGGTGACTGGCTCCACCATCTTTTGAGAATCCCGTGCCTTTTCTCCACCATGTTTCAACACCTTCCATTTCCTATCAGTGATCAGGAGCTGAAAGTGCTCAACACAGGGTAACTGATAATGACTTTTTACACACTATGGAAAAAAAGAAAATGAATAAGGAAGGCCTTACTTATCACTACTAGGATTTATTACTACAAGCAAGTGAGAAAAGAATAATATTCTGTTCAATTTAAAGAGGGTAAAACTCGAGCTTAGAGAATGTCACTCTTCTGAAGTCACAGAGTAAACCCTGGAAGAACCTAGGTCCTTCTAACATCCAATCAGCACTCTAGGCACAAGACCACGTCATCTGACAAGAGCATCTGCAATCTGCCTGAGAAAACTGGACCTTCTCTTTTTAGGTCTAATGAGAAAAGCTGTATATGTGGGCTTTTGTGTATGTTCTTCTCCACAAATGACAAGGTATCACTACAGTTCTAATAACAAAGTATAAATGTCTACACACATGGATCAAGTGCAAAACCCTCTGATGTTCAGACAGGATCCAGCTGTACTGATCCTACTAGGCTGTGGCTTGGGCTCCAAGTCAAGATCAAGGCAAACTGTTTAAAAGTTAACAGCGTGGGACTCTGCTTCTGTTTCCTGATTCGCACACTCAGCTGTGACTGTAAAGGAAGCTCATCAAGCCCCTCAGTTGGATGACTTCACCTTTTGCCCTTACAACTCCTCTCTCCAGAGGAAGCACCCAGGAGATCTCACCTCTCTTAAGTACAATTACCTTATTAGCACACTTCCCCTTTTCCTCTGGGATGGACTTGGTGGTCTTGAGCTCCTTCAGCTCCTGCTGGCAAAGCAGGAGGTCCTGCTCGAGCTGATCGTACATGTACTTCCGCCGCTCCAGCTCTTCCTTGCTGGTCTGGTACAGCCGCTTCATCTCCTGAAGCTGGGCGTGCATCTCTGCGTTCTGGGGTAGGGGAGGCAGGCCCCGCCATCACCCCAGAAGCCCCTGCAGCTGCACTCTCTCCTCTCAGACAGGGACTAAGGGATCCTACTCAGTCCTTTCCAGTCCCAATTTCATCCCACTGGGGGTGACCTGAGATGGACCCTAAAAAGGCTCTACACAGGGACCTTCTGGGGCTTCCTTTTTGGGTAGGTGGGGAAGAAAGAGAGCTACCTTTTTATAGGCTGATTTTTTTATTAAAAATCAAAGGAAGCTGAGAGCATCATGACTCTCTGAGATCACCTTTCTACTAGGCACCTCTTTATACCCCACACCAAGGACTGTGCCATAGAACTCCTACGATGCTCCCTCCTCCTTGGTACTATTGCTCTCACAGAAGATTCCATCTGGCTACATCTCCCTCACCTGGAGCTTCTTTTACCTTCTCACTGCTCTCCTGGAAGGAGGCCACGATGTCCTTGAGGCGCTGCACCTCCGCCTCATGGTACCGCAGGTCCCCGCACAGCTGTTGCTGCACTTCCAGCAGCTTATCCTTCTCGCACGTGATGTGCTGGTACTGGAGCTGCAGCTTCTGTAGCCGGCACAGTAACTCCTGCGGTGGAGGGGGCTGTGGGCAGTACCTCTGGGGGCATCAACCCGCTCGCTCTTCTGCCTGAGTCACTCTCGGGCACGGACAGTCTAAGGCCTGCCTTCTCCCTGCCCCTCGCTGACCGGCTGTCGTCTCGTCCGGCACAGTGCCCGGGGGTGGCCGGAGGCCCCTACCAGAGGCGCTGCATGGCTGGCAGCCGCCCTTAGTTTAACTCCACTCCAGGCCACATTCCCCAAAACCTCTTAGCACCTCAGTTGCCCCTCACCTCCTTTTGTTGTTACCTTCTCATTTGGGCTTTCTACGACTGTGGATTTCAAGACTTTGAGCTGCCGGAGCTCAGACTGAAGTTGTAGTTGCACCTTCAAGAGCTCATTCTGCTCATCCTGGCTAGCATCATACTTTTGCTGCAGGGCACAGAGTCTGGTCTTCAGCTCCTCGTTCTGTGGTGGGAGGATGTGGGTAGAACGGTTACTCTCAAGAAACAGCAGACCCCTCTACAGACCAGTTTGGGTCCTTTCCAGACGTAGACATCTTGAGGAGCTCCCACAGGTCTACGGTTGGGTTTCTTCTCTGAGGCAGACACTCAGTAATGACTACCATCTCTAGAATGCAATGCTACGTGACTTCTCCAACTGGTCTCCAGTAGACTGTACCCTTGGTCGCAGGGCAAGAGTCAGCAGAGCACAACGTTGCTCTGCGTTCATCCTTCCCCGATGCAGCAACTCCATGGAGGCCCGTCTGCCCTCCCCAAATGCCCTTCCCCTGGCAGTGTTTACCTGGGTGACATTGTGGGAAGTCTGAAACCGAAGCACCTCATTCTGTGCATACTTGAGCTCCCTCTGCAGCCGCCTCTGCTCCTCCTCACTGGTCTGACGATGATGCTGTAGTTCTTGCAACTCACAACACAACTCCTTACACTGTGCAAGAGATGGAACAGAAAGGCTGATTGAAGATAGGTGCCACACGCACTTCGAGAATAGGCCTGGTGGGGGCGGGGGGTGGGGATAGGCTTGGAAAGAAGATGACATTCCTTTTATTGGAATATTTACACCAGGCAAGCAAGTGAGACCCCAGAGTACTACCTCCTGCCATAGTGCATGCCCTCTTTGTCGGCCCTGTGACTAAGGAGATGTTTCTACCACGGGCTAGGAGAGGGTAAAAGAGAGACAACGAAGGTGCCTGCCTTCCCCTACCTTGTTCTGCATGTCATGCATCTGCTCTTCAGCCCCTAGAAGCTGTTGTCGCAACAACTGGGTTTCAGGATCAGGTTCTAGAAAATCCATTTCTGAAGTCTGAGACTCTGATGACATCATATCCTTCAGCATTTGGGACTCCAGCCACTTTTCTGTTGCTCTTCGTGTCCTGTGATCCAGAACCCCAGAGCCATGTTTGGGTAGGTGCTCTGCCTGGCATCACCTGCTAAGTGTGCTTGGTCCTGATGTCTTTATTTTAGGCCAAGATGGTAAAGAGCCTTCTATTGTAGTTTATCTCCTAAATAAACATGCTGAGAAGGTGAAGAAAAAGTCCCAGCACCTCAATCAAGGCATGTTTGGCTCTGGGAGACCGAAGCGTGCTACTCTAATTGGGCTCAAGGCTGGGCCTTATGTCAAGCCAGCTCTAATCTGGAGGCCCTACACCATTAGACTGAATCCATTCTGTGTAGACAACAAAGGAATCACTTCTGATCAACTCTAGGGCAGAGCGAACCAGACCCCAATCCCTAGAATGGAAGAAAACTAAATTTTTATTTTTTTATTTTTATTTATTTTTTTTATTTTTTTAAAGATTTTATTTATTTATTTGACAGAGAGAGAGATAGCGACAGCAGGAACACAAGCAGGGGGAGTGGGCGAGGGAGAAGCAGGCTCCCCACGGAGCAGGGAGCCCGATGCGGGGCTCGATCCCAGGACCCTGGGATCATGACCTGAGCCGAAGGCAGTCGCTTAACCGACTGAGCCACCCAGGCGCCTTGAAAACTAAAATTTTAGAATCCTGTCCTGAGACACTGGATCTCCATGCCTGCATCTAGGCGGCATCCATACTCTGAAGGACCAGCTGTCTAAGAGCAGAGGGACATTCATTAGCCTGAATCTGCCTTCACTGATTCTACTCAAGAGAAAAGCCCAAAGCAGAGCCCTGCAGAGCCCCCTAGCCTGCTAGCTGTACCTCTCACTCTCCAGATCCGCAAGCTGCCCTGTGAGGCTGCTGTTACTCTCCCGCAGGGCCTGGTACTCCTCGTTCAGGAAGCGGCAGCGTTCCCGCAGTTGCTGCAACTCTTCTGCAGAGGGCAAATGGAGACATGTGAGATCCTAGGGGAGAAGCACTGGTAATCAGCCCTAATTTTGCTGCCTAGAAATCAGATAGCAGAAGGCCGGATAGCTTCTTTTTTTCTAAAGACAGAAGAGACACCACATGCCGCGGCTTAGAAGACAAGGCCCCCCAAATTCCACACTGCTACGTGTCTTTGTCCTCTTTCAGGTAGCTGCCCTTCTTGTCATCTGCCCAGAAGCTCTGCCCTGTGCGCCCATCTTCAAAAACCCAACCAAGGCAGAGTCTTGAGATTTTAGGAGCTCATGAAGGTTTTAATTGAGTTTCTGGGTTATTGTATTTCAAGTTTCCACTGAACTGTTTATGATTACCTTCCTATTACTCTTTAAGTACAAGAGCTGAGGGATGTGAACTGCCAGATGACACACCGCTAGTCCTGGCCTTTCAGAGACAACTCCGGCATCCTAAACGTCCTTTTACTTACTTCATCACCACACCAAATACACTGGCCAGCATGTGGTCAAGAATTCTTTTTTGACCCAGCACATGTTCCTAAGTACGAGGTACCAACTGAAATGCCCCAGCACATGTTCCTAAGTACCAGGTACCAATACGTTTTAAAGCTGCGATCATGGGCACCTGGGTGGTTCAGTCAGTTAAGCATCTGCCTTTGGCTCAGGTCATGATCCCGGGCTCCTGGGATCAAGTCCCGAATCGGGCTCCCTGCTCAGCATGGAGTCTGCTTGTCCCTCTCCCTCTGCCCCTCCCTTTGCTTGTTCTCTCTCTAATAAATAAATAAACTTTTTTCTAAAAAAATAAAGCTGCAATCATATAAACACCCCTATCTAACTTGTTTCTTCCTGATTAAGAATTATTTCTCTTAGGGGTGCCTGTGGCTCAGTCAGTTAAGTGCCTGCCTTTGGCTCAGGTCATGATCCCGGGGTCCTGGGATCAAGTCCCGCATCGGGCTCCTTGCTCAGCAGGGAGTCTGCTTCTCCCTCTCCCTCTGCCCCTCCCTCTGCTTGTGCTCTCTCTCTCTCAAATAAATAAAATCTTTAAAAGAAAAAAAAAGAATTATTTCTCCTAGAATACCAATTCTACTGATATTTAAAGAATGTTAATTTACTCCAATTAGAACACAAGGCCTATCTTATCTGCTGTAAGATTCAACACCCTGAAATTCACGTCTAATGTTCCTTCTTTATTCCAATCAAAAGTCCTTGGAATACTGCAGATTATCATGGAAGGAAGGAAAGAAACTAATCTTTAATACAAGCCAACCATGAGGGCGCCTGGGTGGCTCAGTCGGTTAAGCGACTGCCTTCGGCTCAGGTCATGATCCTGGAGTCCCGGGATCGAGTCCCACATCGGGCTCCCTGCTCAGCAGGGAGTCTGCTTCTCCCTCTGACCCTCTTCCCTCTCCTGCTCCCTATCTCTCATTCTCTCTCTCAAATAAATAAATAAAATCTTTAAAAAAAAAAAAAAAACAAGCCAACCATGTGCTAAGCATTAGACTTGATGGTTTCAGCCTCACATTCAGTTAGTCTGTGAGTATTTCAACATACTAGGCATTTCATTTAATCCCAAAAATAGCCTTGTAAGGTTTTCTCTTTTTTTTTTAAATAAACTTTTCATTTTACAATAGTTTTAGATTCACAGAAAAGTTGCAAAGATGGTGCAAAATTCCTGGGAGAGCTTTCACCTAGTTTCCCCTATTGTTAACATCTTACCATGGGTACATTTGTCACAACTCAGGAATCAACATTCATAAATTACTGTTAACTAAACTGAACATTTTATTCAGATTTCTCTCCATTTTCCCTAAGGTCCTTTTCTGTTCCAGGATCCCCTCTGGCTGTAAAGTTTTGTTTTTGTTTTTGTTTTTTAAGATTTTATTTATTTGACAGATAGAGAGACAGTGAGAGAGGGAACACAAGCAGGGGGAGTGGGAGAGGGAGAAGCAGGCTTCCCGCGGAGCAGGGAGCCCGATGCGGGGCTCGATCCCAGAACCCTGGGATCATGACCTGAGCGGAAGGCAGACGCCCAACGGCTGAACCAGCCTGGCACCCTTGGCTGTAAAGTTTTATTAACCAATTTTTACAGATACAGAAACTAAGGTTCAGAGAGATAATAACCAGGCCAAGTTCATCCCACTAATTAGCAGAACTGAGATTCTGAACTCAGGTTTAACTTCGACCCAAGCTTTCCCACTGTGCTGGCCTCACTCTCCTGACACCAACCAGTCCAGAGGCTCTTCTGAGAAGCTTGTTACAGCTGGGAAAACTTGCAGTTCTTTGATTCCTTGTTGATTGCCTCTGCTTGGCCTGGCCTAATACAGGGCCTCCCACTATACCCAGATCATAAATCTAGCCTCAAAATAAAGGCATACTCTCTGATGTCATGAATCCTAGCAACTAGCTGGGAGACTCACTGTCTGAAAGCGGAGCTCTAAGCTTTTTGGTACCTCATGTATTCCTGGAAATAACCTCTCTTCCTCTCCAGCTGTCTTGTGCTCTGATTTGTTGCCCCCTAAAGCTTCTACGTTGGAGAGGACTCAAGCAGCCTAAGCATTAGCATGCTGGGACCTGGTAACAGGACTGGAGGCCCCCCCATAATGCAGGCCAGGCAAACTGCCATGCCAGAGCAGCAGGTAGCTTCCCAAGGTGACCAGCCCCTTATCCTCCCATCCTGGCACTGGAGACTTTCTTAGGAAGGGCTTTCCCATAGTCAAATCAACAAATCAATGGCTCTCTGAGGAAGAATTCTCAGGGTACATCTCCACAGTGCTATTTCTTATACCACCACTGACCGGTTATGTGACATCTGTATAAGTTTTTCTCCCTTAGAGTCTTGAATTCAACCTGGAGGTTTTTTCTGGAGGTTCCCAATTCATGATCTAAGACCACCTTCCACCATCTTTTTGGATACTAACTCCCTCTGCTTGGCTTTACTGACAGACCAGGAAAAAGGCTTGCCCTCTCATACCTTGCATCTCAGAGTAATCTGAAGGATTTAAACTACTGGATGGATCAGAGCTCTTCATTTCCATTTCTGCACGGAGGGAAGTGATCTCCATTTCATACTCTCCCCGGATGCGCTCCATGTCATCGAGTTCATTCTGCATCCGGCAGAGATCCTCCTGCAGGGATGCTATGTCACTCTCATGTTCAGTCGCGGAATCCTCTGCTGCTTGCCGCAGATTCTGGATCTCAGTCTGGGCCAAGTGCAACTCCTGTTCTATTTCCTTAAGTTCACTTTCTTTCTCTCGCTCTAACAGGGACATCTCCTCTCGTAGAGACCGCAGCTCACCTGCAAAGCCCAGAGGTTGGGATGGTCAAGAGGATAAGTGAACTCATCTACCATGTTCTAGAGGCAGAAAGTTAAAGGCAGACTTATTTCTTATCTGGAAACTACTGGCAATCTAGTCTCTACCCCATCAGTGAAGTATAGCTTCATCAGCTATCGAATAAAAGGAGTACCTAAGAAGGGAAGGGAGTGACTCCATGTAGTAAGGTGCAGTAGAAAAGTGGATTCTGGCACCAAATCAACACCTTCGGCTACTGCAAACAAAAAGTATTAAGTGCTTCTACGTTGAAGACCAAAACTAATTTACAGTATTTTACTGATGCACTGAGTTTTTCCAAAAATTCCCCGGCTAAAAAAATTCACACACACTATTCTCATCTATTCAGTCTGGAAGCTTAGAATTACAGAGCCTCACAGGTAGGTACTGGCCCCTAATGTGTATTTAGAGTTCACTGCTGAAATTCAAATGTAGGCTCATCACATGGTAACCAAACATGGTTATGTCCTTGATGTCAGGGTTCAAATTTCCCTTAGGTTCCCCTCTAAGGTCTGGCCCTAAAAATAAGGCTTTCTCAGATCCGCTGGAGAATGGAGGAAGGTCTTCCTCAGCCAAGCAAGCTTATGATTTGGAGCACAAAGGGGCAGGGCACGCCCAGGATGGAGAAGCGGGGCTTGCAGGCCCCGAGGGGGAGGGGCTTATCCGAAAACTGGGCGGGGCGGACCCTGGCCGGGAGTTGGGAGGACTGGACCCGGATTCCGAAGACCTAGCGCCGGCTGACAGAGGGTGTGGGTCGGTCGGGGAGAAGCGGAGGGCCCCGCAGTTGAGCCGTGGGACAGAGGAGTAGGTTCTTACTCACTGGTTATGGCCTCCATCTCGTCGGCCCCCCTGCAAGCGGTCTCCCTGGGGGCCACCCCCCGCCCCCGCCGCCGGCCGGTCCCGGCCCCCCGCGGGGCTGTGGCGGCTGGAACGGCCTCTCAACACCAGCTACCTCTGAGGTCGCGCGCGCCCCCTCTTGGCGGAAACGGGCAACGCGCGTGCGCAAAGACCGTCTCTAGTTCCTCTCGCGGGGTGGGGCTTGGGCGCCTTCACCGGACCGCAGTCCCTAGCTTGCTTGAGAGCTCATGCTCAGTAGAAACAACCTAGTAGGTTAAGGAGTCACTCCAGAACTTGTTTTCCCACGTAGTTGCCTACCTGCCTCTCTACTGACTTCCCTCCTCCTTGTAAGGGAGTATGTCTCTTCTCCAAGCAAAGGTCTTTTTCTGCTCTACTGGATTGTTTCCTTCATCATACAAACGTGATCTAGTATAGTGAGTCCTATCTCAAACCCGCCCCCCCAACTCTCCCTTGACTTCATTCCCTTTCCCCTTATTTCTCTGCTTCTCTTCAAAACATGACTACTGCAATTATCTGTACTCACCTTCTCTATTTCACCTCCCCTTTCCTCTTTAATCCCAGTCTAATCAGGCTTCTGTCTTCACCGAAATATCTTAGAGCCCTCCATCTTGCCAAATCCCATGGCCATCTTATTTGATTTAGCAACTTTTGAATCTCTTTGAAACACTTTCTGCTCTTGGCGGCCAGGGCATGAAAGGCTTCTGCTGTTCCTCCTACCTCAGTCTCTTTTGTTCATATCTCCTCTACTGGACCTTTAAATACTGGAGTATCCCTGGGACTGGGCCTTTTCCTCTTCTTCCTGTCTCTCCCTGTGATTTCATGGTGATCTCTCAGGGATTCACATGCCATCTATATGCTAACGACTCCCAAATTTATATATCTCCAGCCTTGATTTCTCCCCTTGTTCTAGATTCATACATCCAACTGCCCCCTTATAACATACTAATTTATTTAGATGTCATTAGTCATTTCAAACTCAACATGTAAAAACATGTCTCCAATGGTTCCCTTAGCCCTCAAACTTGTTCTTCGCCAAGTCTTCCCCATCCCAATAAATGACAGCACTGTCCAACCAGTTTCTCAAGGCAAAGTTACCTTCCATGTCTCTCCTATTTGCACCCCTCCCCCACCCTCCACCCTACCCAATTCATCAGAAGTCCTGAGGGCTCCACCTTCACTATAAGACCCTCCCATTTCTTTTTACTAAGAATAAAAACCAAACCTCCCAGCTGGCCTATAAGGCCCTTTGTAATCTGGCCTCAGCCTGCCCCTCAGAACTCTCTCTCGGGGGAGGGGGGGCCTGAGTAGCTCAGTTGTTAAGCATCTGCCTTCAGCTCAGATCCCAGCTTCCTGGGATCGAGCCCCACATCGGGCTCCCTGCTCCGCGGGAAGCCTGCTTCTCCCTCTCTCACTCCCTCTGCTTGTGTTCCCTCTTTCGCTGTGTCTCTCTCTGTCAAATAAATAAATAAAATCTCAAAAAAAAAAAAAAACTCACTCTTACCAGGGGCCTCCACGTGCACTCTGCTCCAGTTGCAATGGCTTTTGTTCTGCAAACACATGAAGCTCATTCCTGCCTCTGAGCTTTTGCAGTTGCTGTTCCTTCTGCCTGGTATGCTCTTGCCTCAGATCTTCCTCATTATTCAAGTCTTAGCTCAAATGTCATCTTCTCAAAGAGGACTTTTCTAACTGCCCCATCAAAAAAAGTTCTCATCTCACCCCATCTCTCTATATCATATTGTTACATTGTCTTCATAGCATTTATTGCCACCTGGACTTATGTTGTTTATTTTCTGCCTCTCCCCATTAGAATGTACTCTTCATTAGGGCAGGGATCTGGTCTGTCTTGTTCATAGCTTGTCCTCCGAGTATATAGGGCACTCAATAAATGAATGATAAACAAATAAATTAGCACCATTTTACAGATAAGGAACTGAGTCTCAGAAAGATAAAAGTGACTTGCCAAAGATCCTAAAGCTTGTTATGTGACAGAGTTGGGCCCAAGAACCTAGGTGATCCGAGACCAGTGCTCACACTGTTTTCCCAGATACAACACATCTCCAGCCATTTCTCTCCTTCACCCTCTTCCCATTCATTGTCTACTTCTCCTGCATCTACCTAGGCTTCCCTTCTCTTTTCCTCCCCTTCCTGCATCTTTGCTTCTTCCTCTCCAGGCCTGCTTCCCGGCCTTCCTTTTTTCTCCATTTATATTTTCCATTTGGTTTGATCTCAGTTCTCCCTGGAGAGCCCCTGCTGTTTTCTAGGGCAGCTCCCCTAAACCTTCTGGAAGTCCATGGAAGTAACAAAAGCTGCCTCTTTTTTTGGTGGTGCGGTGGAATGTGGGACACCTGCCTTGCTGCTTTCCAGAGACAAAGGGATGTGGGCGTTAGAAGAAAGGGATTTGGGGCCACAAAGGGATTTGGGGCCACAAAGGGATTTGGGGCCACAAGCTCGGTCCTAGGAAGCAAGAGAAGCGTTCTCATCTGCTTCCCTTAAAGATGCAGAGTCCCCTCCAGTCACTTCTCGTTGGCTCACTGCTCTTCCCCTGGTGCCCTTGTAGGGACAGGGAAAAGCAGTCTGGTTATAGGCATTCGGCCCTGATTACCTGCCCCCTGACCTGGAGAAGAAAGGGAAAAAGATACAGGTGTGAAGGGAGGAAGCTGGAGGACAGAGAAGGGAGACTGTCAGCCAGAGAGAGAAGCCGTGAAATGGGAGGGCAAGAAAGGGCAGGGGAGGGCAGGAGAGCCAGGGAGGGATGCAAAGAACAGATATTGGGTAAAGAAGAGAATGGACAGAGAAGGAGAAAAGGGTGAGAATAGTAAGGGGGAAATGAGGAGGAAGTATTGAATTAGTTTATATTTGTCTGCTATGCTTCAGCCAAACCCTCAGGACGAAAGTACTTGGATGGCCACCTTCCCTCCAGTCCCAGTGTTGGGAATTACCTTGGAGCTGCTGGATCTGCTTGGTGAACACCTCTGCCTGCTGGGCGCTGGCCAGCCGTTCATCCTCCAGGAGCCCTGCAGTGAGGGGGGGCAGGCGTGAGCCTGGGATCCAGGGAGCCCAGGCCCTCTGGCCCCCTCCCGGGCACTCACCCTGCAGCTCCAGGGAGTCATCCTCATGCTGCCCTGCCAGCTCCCGGGTCTCCTCCAGCTCTGCCACCAGCTGGAGCACCTGAGCCCTCAGCTCTTCCAGCTCTGTCTCGGTGAGGCTCAGGCCCCGGTGCTTGCTGACAGACAGGGAGCTCACGCCGCCACCTTTCTGCACTTGCTCTTCCTCTTCTTCCACCTCTTCTTCCTCCTCTTCCTCTTCCTCCTCATAGAGAGCTGGGAGTAACACTTCCCCTAGAAGAGAAACCCATCCCCCCAGGGGCTCAGAGTCAACTTCCTTTCCAGAGTCCTTCAAGGGCCCTCAAGCTCATGGTCCCAGGGCAGGGATGGTATAATAGTGCCACCTGGTGTCCCCCAAGGAGCCCCTGGGCAGGACCTGCACTCATGATGCATCCTCAGGGGTAAGGTCTCCCATCCCCCTCCCAGGCCCTTTCTGGACCAGGATTGTACCAGGTGGCCTCCTATTACTGCCTTTGGGCGAACTGAGCAGCTGGGTGCTGGTCAGCCATGTGAGCTTGCACAAAGATACCTGCTTCTTCCAGTCCTGGTGGTCCCTGCGTTGGGGACAAGTACCCAAGAAAGGACTTAGACACTGGGCGTGTCTTTAGGCTGAATGCGGCAAGAGTTACAGTTTGGGGTTTGTCCAAAGTTAAAAAGTTATCCAGGTGGCTTGGGAGAAATTAGCTGTTCCATAATGAAAAGGGTTGCTCATCAACAGTTAGAGAAAGAAAACATCAGAATGAAATGATTCTAAAATGTTTTACCGGACAAACACTGGGGCCCTTTCAAATGTATTCTATCACATAGCCTTTTTGAAATTTTCTGCAAGGTCCACCTTCCTTTTCTCTGCAGAGTGTCAGGAGGCCTCTCCCCTCCGCCAAGTGTTTTAAGGCCCCTCCTCCCATGCTGACCGCAGGGCAGTTTTCAGGTTTCAAGTCCCAGGTTGTACTTGTGTGTAAAAGAAAGCCTACCATTTTAATGCATTAAGAAACTGGGGTGTACTGGTCCCCAGCCTCTGGTTGGTGAGTACCCCCTCCTTTGCTGCAGTGCAGTTCCTTGAAATAGTGACATTTTGTCAGGATACTGATTATTTGCTTTGTTTTACAATTCTGAATCCCTGGTCTCACAACAGCAGCCTAAGGTTCATCTGGGACCCCTTGTGTCCTCTGTCCCCCTTAGGGGAGCAGGGTTGCCCACACAGTGTGCATTGGGACCTGGGGACACTTCACAGGAAGTCCTGGGAAGCGGACAGGCATCCTCCCAGGGGCCTGGTGTTGGCAGCAACTGCCAGGTCACATGGTGCGCTGGGGATACATGGGTTTTGGAAGGTTGGCCTCGCCTGCCCCCTCCCAGGCAATTCTTTCAGGCCATAAGAGACCCTGGAGAACCGAAGCCACAAGGCTTACATTCAAAGTTAGTGGTGGTGGCACCAGAAAGAGAATGCTCACTTCCCTGCTTTTCAAAAATATGAGACAGCTTGGGATCTGGGTCGGGTGGCAGTGAGAACAAACCCCCTGCTGAAAGGCTGCTTCAAAGCTCTGTCCAACGAGGCCTCTTTCTCTGCCTGGCAGCTCCCCCTGGGACACACAACCTGGTTAGCTGGTGATCAGGGCCCCAAAGGGATGCACCCAGAACCTCCCTCAAAGCCGGAGCCCTGAGGAGGGGTAGAACTCAGACGTGAAGGGTAGAGGGGGCTCAGGTGAGCTAGAGGAAGGGCTCTGTGCTGGCTGGGAGTTCTGGGGACCAGATGGGGGGTAAGGAGGAGGGGAGGGAAATTGGCTGAGGGGAGAGAAAGCAAGGTTTTTTGGAAAACTCACCCTCCATAGCTTGCATTCCCCGCCGCTCCAGGGACCCCCAGCGTTGGCCTTTCTTCCTTTCACAACCCTCAGATGCCTCATAGGAGCCTAAAGTGGTCACTGTGGGTCCTGTGAGCAGGGAGAGAGGAGGCACGGTGGGCTGCAAGGGGGGCTGGGGGCTGGGGCTGGGGTGCACGGGAGAGAGAAAGGGACGTGCCTTCCAGCCCTCTGGAGCCCTGGAGTTTTTAATCCCGGTGGAAGTGCTTGGCTCACTCAGCCCAGGGTGCGACTCTCCTCCTTCAGCCGCCCCTCGAGCTGGGCCTACGGGGACCCCGCCCTGTTGCTGCCCAACCCCCTCGGCATCCCCAGCTCCAGGCTCCTCTCCCGGCACAGACAGAAAGGGTGTGTGTCTCTTTAGCCGGGAGGGGACAAGGAGGAGACGGGCAAGGATGGAAGCGAGAGCAGGAGCCAAGGAAGATGAGGCTGAAAGGGTGAGGTGCGTGGAAGGGGAAAGGGGTGATTCGAGGGGGAGGGGGCGTGTGGCAAGGGTTTCTGGGCCGGAGCCGCTCCCCTCCCCTCCATTCTCTCCCTCGACCTCGTCCACCCCACCCTCGCCCTGCGCTCAAAGCCTTCGAGCCGGAGTGGGCGCAGGGTCTGGGGCCCCCAGGGAGGGACAGACGGGGTGGAGAGGGCTCGGGGCGAGGGACGGCCAGGGGAGGATGCGACCGGTGTGGGGAAGACCCAGCCCGGAAAGATGGAGTCCGGGCCCGGGGTGGGGGGCAGGATGGAGGGAAGAAGACGGGACGGAAAGGTGGGAGCGGCGGAGGGAGGGAGGGAGGGAGGGAGGGAGAACGAGGGGGTCTGGAGGGAGGAGAGATGGAGAGGAGGAAGGAGTGGCGGCGGAGAGGTGAGGGAGGGGCGGCTCTGACCTGGGCCCGGGCAGCTCCAGCCCGCGGCGCCCGCGCCGGCCCCGGCGCCCGCCTCCATGGCCGCTCGCGCCGCCACCGTCGCCGCCGCTTGGAGGAGACGCCGCAGCCGCCAGGCCGGGGACCCGGAGCCGGGTGCGCAGGGGGAAGGAGGGCGGGCCGAGGGGGCGGGGCCTGGCCCGGCCACCTGACGCCGCCCCCGCCCCCGCCCCCGCCCGGAAGCCCTCCCTCCACCCGGCTCCCGGACCCGGGGGCGGCGAGCCCGCGCGGAGAGGCCGAGGGAGCGTGTACCCCGACACATCCCACGACCCGGGCGTGGGAGAGGGGGAGAGGACGGGAGCCACTCGGGGCTTGAGGTTGCCCCAGGAGTGGCCACAAGATCCGCTGGTTCTGGCGAAGGGTCCTGCCCAGAGTGGGCTGAGCGGGGGGACCCCCGGGGCCATGTGTTAGCGTCCTGTCCCGCGCAGCGATGGGGGAGAAAGGGGACAAAGCTGGACGAATCCTCCGGTCCTGTTTCCTCCAAACGCGCAGACGCACGCCCACCGAGCAGGGCCCGAGTCCCCCACCTCCGCAGGCAGCGCGGACCCCCGGCCGCCGGCCCCATTCCTGCGCGGTGGCCTCTTGCGTCCCAGGACTGCGTGAAGGCAGGAAGAGGAAAGCCAAGGCGGAGATACGTGAACTGCAGGGCCCTGATCTCTCTGCTTTCCTCGCGCCCCCACCAAGCCAGAACCAGAGACCCTCTCAGAAGGGCCGCTCCTTGGCCCCACGCAGCCCTCACTGCCTGAAGACCGCTTCTCTCCACCACTCTGCCTTCCCACCTGGCCCCACACCCTCTGAGCTTCGAGCCACGACCACTGCCCACCGTGCCTCGGTAGCCTGTTCGGAGTGGGCACTACTGATTTTCACTCTCACACGTGGGAGATGTGGAAACCCAGAGGGCTTATTTCACTTATTCATTGAAGGAACATCTACCACCGGGTGCCGGATCTTGAGGAGGCAATTGTTCTCACATCTCTCCAGGTCTCAGCCAGGAAAGAAGTGGGTACACTTGGGAACCAGGCAGTCCCAACACACCCAGAAAAGTGTTAGGAGATTCTTGAGCCAGGGACACACACCAATCCCTTTTCTTGCATATCCACTCACCAGGTTATGGACATACATTGTCTGTGTTCACCCCCACAGGCTTCCAGGTTCACAAAGCCCTCCATATTCTTCAGGAAAGAGGCCCTTCTTTGCCTGGACATCCCTACTTATTCTTCAACCCTCAGTCGGGAGTCACCTCCAGCAGCCTTCCCTGATGCCCACCCCTAGACCAGTAGAAGCCTCCTGTGCTCCACCCTTCCTCCTTCCCTCTAGGGCAGCGCCTGTCACTTTCAGGTGTCAAGGTCAGGTTTTTACTCTTGTGTCTGCCCAACTTCCAGAAGACTGGGAAGTACCTTAGTCATTTTTGTATCTCCAGCGTCTGACAAAGTATCTGACACAATAAATGAGAAAGGTAAATCTCTCAACTACACAGTTAATGCTGTCTTATCATTCAATATATGATTTCACATAGAGTTAAATGTTGCCTTTTAAGTATAATGTTGCCCTATGAGTCTTTCCCTCCCCCCTCCCTCCTTTTTTTTTTTTTCTCCCTCTCAAACCCTGAGCCTGGTGCTCTGAGAGATCAGGAGCACAGATCAAGGAGGTTTCATTTGCTCCCCAGAGAACAGGATTACACTTCAGATCCTGTGGTCAAGGTGATCCAGTTGTGGGGAAAGGCCGTTGAACAAGCCCACGAAGACCCCATTCAGAGAGTCTGCTGCAGATATCAGGCCTGTCCAGACATGGCTGGCATGCAGGTGGCGAGGTGTCAAGATGGGGGCGTAGAGCTCTGGAGACTGACATGCTGGAAGGTTGGAAGCCCAATGGCTGTTTGCTCTGCCCAACCACAGCTCCTGCTAGTCCTGGCTCAGCCAGCAAGTTCCGTGGTTAACAGTTGACCTTGACTGCTGACTTTTTGGTTCATGGAGGGAGGGGCAGGAGAGGAAGTTGTCAACTGTGACCTCCAGTGATCCAGGCTCTCCTCAGGGAGTTCTGATCCTGAGTATTAGGACTAATCTCTCCTTGGCTCCTGGGGTGCAGGTCACCACTCACCCTTGATTTGGGGAGCATTCAGGAGAGACCTGAACCAGTCTATTTTCAGGACTCAAATTTGGGCAAATCCTGGCCAGATCAGTACTGGGTTGAGGGTGGAGGTGAAGTTAGGAGGCAGGAGGTAAGGGCTTAGCAGGCATGGGGGGACGTGAACTGTGGTCCAGGGATGCATATCTGAAGGGCCAGGAGTGGTGGGGATGCCAGCCAGGTAATCAGCTTAGGGGGATGATCTGAGTTAATCCTTGTAATCCCTGAACTCTGGACTCAGCCTCCCCTTAATCCCATCCCAACAGATCATCCTCTCTCAGGACTGATGCAGCCCATCTATCCCCCTCTACCTTTATTTCTAAAGACCCATTAAAAAGAAAAGAAAAAGTGAATATTTCAAATATGCAGAAAAGCACAGTACAGAATATAACAACAAATATCCATGTACTCACCACTGAAATCCAACAACAGTTCATTTTTGCCACATTTGATTCAGAGATAGCCCTTCTATTTATGGTTTCGCAGTTTTACTTAATACGTTTGTATCCACAAACAACAAAATATTGACTTGTGTATTTAAAAAAAATCTATCTGGGGGCTCCTGTTTGTCTCAGTTGGTAGAGCATATGACCCTCGATCTCTGGGTCCTGAGTTTGAACCCCACACTGGGCGTAGAGATAACTTAAAAATAAATAAAAATTCTGCAAACTTTCTTCTTCTCTCAATATTTTTTTAACATTTATCCATGTCTCATTTAGCTCCAATTAATGAATTTTAACTGCTGAATATTATTTCAGTATTTGAATACACCACAATTTACTTATCCATTCTTCTGCTAATAGGCATTTAGGCTGTTTCCAGTTTTCCGTGTTAGAAAACAATGTCTTAGAGGTGCCTGGGTGGCTCAGTTGGTTAAGCGTCTGACTCTTGATTTCAGCTCAGGTCTTGATCTCAGAGTTTCTGGAGATTGGCCTGTATGGGCTCCCACTTGGTGCTCAGTGGGGAGTCTGCTTCTCTCCTTCTCCCTCTGCCCCTCCCCTCGCCCCACTTGTCAGTGCGCTCTTTCTCTCAAATAAACAACTAACTAACTAAATAAATAAATAAATAAAAAGAAAACAATGCTTTAGTGGTTAGTGCTGTGCATGTGTCTTGGGTATATATGTAAGCACTTCTCTAAGGTAGATACCGAGAAGTAGAATTTCTGGGTCATAGTATATGTGCATCTTAAACTTTACTGATTATTGCCAAATTGCTCTACAAAGCAGTTGGACCAATTTATGTTGCACTAACAGTGGCTTTCAGTGCTCATTTAGATTCACTAACATATTTCTAAATTTCTCTGCTCACCATTCCTGCCTGCATTTCACTCCTTGCTTCTTATTTGTTCCCTTTTTATGAAGTATATCTTTTAGCAGCATTTCAGTGAAAGTCTTTGGTGAACATTCTCAAATGTCTTTATTTCATATAATTTAAATAGAAATTTAATGGGCATAGAATTTTAGGTTGACAGTTTTCTCTTGGCCTCTGGAAGATATCCTATTTTTTTTTCTGTAATCTTTTGTTGCTAATGCTGTCTTATGCTTTCACTAGTGTCTTTAAACTATTCTTTCATAATTCATATCTCATCACTTTCCCCTCTCCACATTTTGAATGATTTCACCAGCTCTATCTTCCAATTCACTAATTCTCTTATCAGCTGGGTCTAGTCTACTGCTTAATGGGTCATTGACTCTAATTTCAATGGTGTGTCTTTCCCTGTTTTATTTTATTCCCTCAGTAAGGGTTTTTTTTTTATAGTGCAATATTTTCATTATGGTTTATTTTCTTGTCTTTAATAGTTTTTTTAATTTTATTTATTTTTGACAGAGAGAGATTGTACAATCAGGGGAAGCAGCAGGCAGAGGGAGAAGGAGAAGCGGGCTCTTTGCTCAGCATGGGATGTGGGGCTCGATCCCAGGACCCTGGGATCATGACCTGAGCCGAAGGCAGATGCTTAACCATCTGAGTCACCCAGGCGCCCCACTGTCTTTAGTAGTTTTAAGTATACTTAATATATAGTGTTTTTCATGTTGTTTTCTTATGCACAGTTCTTGGAATGTTGATTCTCCTAGTTGTTGTGTCAGGCTGACTCTTCCTTATGGTGGATTGCTTCCTTGTCTAGTTTGATATTGTAAACTCTTCTTCAGTAGGTGTTTGTTTAGTGAGAGTCCCATATGCCCTGGGTTATGAAACATTGCAACAGAGCTCTTTCTTTTCTTTTCGTTTTAATTTTAAAAAAAGATTTATTCATTTATTTTAGAGAGAGAGAGCATGAGCAGGGGGAGGAGCAGAGGGAGAGAGAGACTCCTCAAGCAGGCTCCCCACTGAGCATGGAGCCCAACGCAGGGCTCAATCCCAGGACCCTGAGATCATGACTTGAGCTGAAATCAAGAGTCGGCCACTTAACCGACCCAGCCACCCAGGTGCCTCACTGACAGAGCTCTTTCTTGCTTTTGTGGGGCTATATGGCATTCCAAGTGTCCTAAACCAAGTTCAGATTTAATTTCTCTGCTTCAGGATTCAGCATCATGTAAATAGCATAAATCCAGATGGAATACAAGCATTTGTTCAGGCTTGAGACTTTAATTTCTGAGTTGACTTGTGTTTCTATTCCTTTTCATTGGTTCCTTGGATTAGTGTGCATCGTTTTTCATCTTTTTTCCATGGAGAAAGTCGGTCTTTGATGTTCTGAGCTTTGTGCAGAGTGTTTAGGCCCAGCTTCTCATCTCTGGTGGGCTGAAGTGACATATCCTATAACTAGAAGCACTAAAACACAACTCCAGGTCCCTGGGTACTTATCTTTGTGTATCTGTGTCTGAAACCCACCATGGGCCACTGTGACAGCTTCCTCTCCTCTTCTCTTTTCTTTTATTTTTTAAAAAGATTTTATTTATTTATTTTTAGAGAGAGAGAGAGAGCATAAGTGGAGGGAGGGTCAGAGGAGAGGGAGAGAGAGAATCTCGAGCAGACGCTACCCTGAGCACGGAGTCCCACAGGCTTGATCCCACAACCGTGAGATCATGACCTGAGCTGAAATAAAGAGTCAGTCACTCAACCGAGTGTCCCCTGCTTTTCTTTTCTTTGGCTTTGTATTCCTTCTTTAATTCTGACATCTGGGGATTTCCTTCCTTTTTTTTTTTTTTTTTTCAAGTAGGCTCCATGCCCAGCACGGAGCCCAATGAACGGCTTGAACTCATGACCCTGAGATCAAGACCTGAGCTATCAAGAGTTGGTTGCTTAATCAACGGTGCCACCCAGGAGCCCCAGGGAATTTCTTTTTTTTTTAAATAAATTTTTGCATTATCCAAATATTAATTTTGTTTTAATGTTTTTTTTTTTTTAATTTTTAAAGTAATCTCTACACCCAATGTGGGGCTTGAACTCACAACCCCAAGATCAAGAGTTACATGCTCTACCGACTGAACCAGGCAGGCACTCTGATCCTAATTTTTAAATTCTATTTTATGCAACCTTTCTGTGTGTGTTTTAGAGGGCAGTGGGTGAGGAGATGGCTACATTAATTTAGTCTGTTGTGTTGCCAGACATTCCTCTCTAGACTTACTTTATCTTTAGCATCATTCCAAATAATTCCTCTGTTTTTAAGGTGAATTATAGTTCGCAAAGGGCTTTCACGTACAATTTCTGCTTTAATCCTCCCAAGAACTCTAAGAAATAAGCATTACTGTTCCCATTTTACCAATGGGAAAACTGAGACTCAAAATTGTAACTTTAACCCTACCTTTTGGACTTCGAATCCAGTGCATTTCACATCTTGGGTTTTATACAAGGAGCTTGTCTTTTCTTGACCTCCGGCTCAGACCCTCCCCCCCAAATTGTCCTGATCATTTATTCTTCATATGAGGCCCTCCGAGAGGCTCTTTTTGCCTAACACAATGCAACCCTTTGACTTTAACCTTCTGTAGCCCAGCTCCTGATGCCAGTCCCCCTCTGCCCCATTTGGACTGAGTGGAAAAAATGGTTGTTTTTTTTTTTCCACTGAGTCCAAATGGGGCATATACAGGTCATTGCTATTTTTTCCACTGAGTCCAAATGGGGCATATACAGGCCATTGCTAATGGAGAGAATGACCGGCAGCTTGTCTTTAGGATCCTTTAATTCACTCACCACTAGGCCATCTTTCTGCCTCAACCCTACCAGGGGCAGGCAGTGTATGTTGGGGTACAGGAAAAAAAAACCAGGAAAACAAGGGCTCGTCCGGGATTTGAACCCGGGACCTCTCGCACCCTAAGCGAGAATCATACCCCTAGACCAACGAGCCACTGATGGTTATGTTTGGCCAGATGTGCCTTCCCTGCCACATCAGCAGCAGGCGCAGTTTATGGTTCCTAGAGGTGGAATCTTTTCCCAGGCTGGCAACCAGCCCAGGCTGGCTGCACTCCCGCGGGCTTTGCCTCTCTCTTGGCTCCCTCCGCCCCTCCCTGGCCCACTGTGGAGCCACGCAGATGCTACGGGCAGGGCCCCTTCCCCAGGACCAGCCCGTTTCTTCCCTGGGGCTACCACGTGGACTTTGTGGGGGTGCTGGTGAGAAAAGGCAGAGAACAAGCCAGGGTGCAGCAACCTCCACTTTCCAGGGGAGCCCCAGGTCTGAGGGAGCCTGCACCCCATGAAGAACGCTTCTTTCCTTCCTCATGATCAGACCACCAGAAAAAATCCTCCACATCATCAGCCTCCGAGATGAGGAAGCAGAAGACTGGCCCAGATCACCTTGACTAGAAGACATTTGCAGACTCACTCAGTGTCTTCATCTGTTAGTTGGGGAAGTAACACTTGCCCTGTGTGCTTTGCAGGGTAATTTGAGGATCAGGCAAGACGATGTCTGTGAAGGCAGTCTGCAAACTGTAAGATGCTGTACGAAGGAGAGGGGTTATTGTGACGGCAACATGAGGGTGGGGGGAAAATACTCACTAGGAAAGTTGCCCTTTGATGCTTAATATGGGCCGGGTAGTGTGTTCTGTGCTTTGCAGATCTTATTCAGCCTTATAACAACCTTGTGAGATAGGTGTCATCCCCATTGTAAGAAAGGGAAACTGATCTGCATTCAGCGTACAAGAGGCACATTTATCTAAATCTAAAGCCTGTTTTAAACACAGTAGACACTGCTACCCAGACTTTCTAGAAAACTAAAGAGGGGAATACATCCTGTAAATACTCACACTCCCTCCCACACCCCAGCCTGCCCTCCTCATCCTGCCCAGAGAGGCTGCAGGAAGAAACCTGCTCACAGGCTAAGTGTGGCCTGGGTGGGTTCCTTCTGGCTGGGAGTTTCCCCAGTGAGAGTGAGGGGGAGGCTCAGAAACTGGGGTCTTGTGGGAGAACCCAGTGGGGCCCTGCCAGGCTCTCTCTTTTGGGCTTCCATTGTACCATATCCACCATCCCTCCTCCCCACCCACCACCACCGGGCCCTGCTTGCTTGCAGAAGGCAGAGCGCTGTCTTGTTGGTCTTTGGGTCCAGCCTCGTGTCTGACACTTGGCAATCCTGCTGACAAGTGACTCCCAAGCATTTCTGTGCGCTGGGCTCTGTGTAATCACTTTACCAAATTAATCTCATCTTCACAGTACAACTGTTATTGTAGACATCACTTAGCAAATGTCTGGGAATGAATGAGTGAGTGAGTACATGAAAGAAAAGTCTCAGGGGAGGACACAAAAAATCACTAGTGGCAACAGACATTCAGGTCAATCCTCATCTTTTGGCACCAAGTAGAAACCATAAGCCTGAAGAAAACCTCCTGCCTTCCATCCTTTTAAGCAGGCTTCCTCACGAGCCCAGTCTTCTCTTGGATAGGCAGGAAGAATGGCCCCTCACTTCAGAGAGAGGGTTGGCCAGCATTCGTTTGTATCCAGGGGAGTTTCATGGTCTCCATCCAGGAGGGCCGGACAGACAACTGCTTCCACTAACGAATCATGGCCAGGGAGAAAGGCAACAGCTCATCTATTCTAAAACCAAAGAGACTTTTTTGGGTAGCTGTTACCCAGCTCTAAACTGGCTTATAAATAATAGCGCGCTCAACATGTCATTCCATTACCTCAGCACACATTCCCTAAATTGCTCCTCTTGGTAGATGTGCCAGGAAGTGAGGTTACTCCAAGAGAGTCTTCTAAGGGCTAAGAATGTTTCAGGGATGAGACGGGGGCTGGATTCCAGCCACTGCTTCTCTCTGGGGGTGCTGTTCAAATTTGACGCAGGATCATTCTTCGTTGTGTGGCCTGTCGGGAACAGTGTCCTGCCCACTAAATACCAGTAATCCCTTCTTCGCCATTGAGACAGCCATTAAACACCCCCGCACACAGCCTAACGCCTCCAGGATGGCAGGGGTCTGGGGAGAGGAGCGCTGCTCTGGTGGGAATCCATTGGCACCTACCATACACTTTTCTTCCCCCCCCAGGCTAAAATTACTGCGGCCTTGCTGGGGGCACTAGGACTTTAGGCCCTCAATGACTTGTTTGTCTCTGCGTGTAACAAGCCATAGATGGAATTCTCTGGGGAGAATCCTGGCTCTACGTCTAGGAGCTTCCTCCCTTTCCTCCCAAGAGAGGGTGGCTTTCAGTCGGGCAAATCCTCTGACGACTCCTCATATCCACGTCAGCACGTAGACCGTTCTTTTATCTCATCATTTGTCTGAAGAACCCGTATGGGTCAGTATTTAACAGACAACGTTGTCACGACACATCATCTCAAGTTCACTGTCACCTCCTCTATGTATCAACAACACAGCAAAAGCCAACACTGGTTGCCTTGGGAGAGGGGAACTAGTTGGGAAATAAGTGGATTTTTCACTGTACATTCTTTTGTACTTTTTGAATATTCAGTCCTGGACATACCTATAATCCACTCAAAAACAGAAATTAAATTATGGGAATCTAAGCAGAGAGAAGCAAGGATTAGAGAAGGCAAAGGGAAATGTACTTCAAGCCTCCAGAGAGCCTAAATGTCCTCTGGATCAGAGCAGCCCCCTGGAGCTGGTATTTGGCACCCAACCTAATGGTTCTGGTTTATGTCCAGTTCTGAATTATGCTTTGTGTTGAGTCCACATGGAGGGGTAATAGTCAGGAGTATATCCAGTCCTATGAAACTGGTTGTTCTGTCTGCTCGGGAATGTTCTTGAGGACATTGTTTATTATATCACACCAACGTCGCCTTCGTATAGTCCCTGGGGAGGTATTCTTGTCTGTCATAATCCCAAGAACAGTTGGTTTGCATTTGCTTTCTGGACACTGAATTATGTAAACATGTAGCTTCTAGAAAGCATGAATGTGTGGTCATATTTCAATTTAATTCTTGACTTTTGAACTCCCCGCTGTTGTTCTCTTTCTTCTTCTTTTGCTCCTACATTTGATTCATGACTTCTTGTTGTGTCCCATATATTCTTACAAACTTCCCTTAAACTATTTCTGGAAAAGGTGGGAGTATAGATGAATAAACTCCTAGAGAGAATAGGAAAAAAAAAAAAAAAACCAAAATGCTAAGACTATTCAAAAAGTATCCTCTTTTGGGGGCTCCTGAATGGCTCAGTGGGTTGAGCATCTGACGCTTGGGTCATGATCTCAGGGTTGTGGGATCTAGCCCTGCGTCAGGCTCTGTGCTCAGAGTGGAGACTGCTTGGGATTCTCTCTCTCCCTCTTCCTCGGCCTACCCTCTCTCCCCCTCTACCCCCCCCACCCCCCGCACACACCCCCCCTCCCCCAAAAAAAAAAAAAAATTTAAAAAAAAAAAAATCCTCCTTTTCTAGGACTTTCCTTTTTTTAGACAGTTAGAATGGAAAAACAAATTTCCTCTTGACTGTTTTTTTTTTCCCATTTTGTTCTGGACATTGATACATCTAAATCTAAGTCAGTGGTTCTTAACTGGATGGGAGAAGGCGGGGGGGTGGTTTTGCTTCTCAGGGGATATTGGTGTCTGGAAACATTTTTGATTATCATGACTGAGGTGGTGCCAGTGCTGTTGGCCTCCAGTGGGTAGTGACCAGGAACGCTGTTAAACATCCTACAATGCACAAGACAGCCGCGCCCCCTCCCCCAGCAAAGAATTGTCTGATCCAATATATCAATAGTGTGGAGATGGAGAAAGCCTGGTCTAAATACACCTAACTAAAATAATCTTCTGTAAAGCCTTAGTATACCATCATGTTCCGAAATTAATGAAGTGACTTTAAATTTGGAAAGGGCACTGTATATGTTAAATGTACTCAAACTGCCTTCAGTTTTTCTAGCATTACCCTCCACCTTTACCCCATGCCCCATCCTCAAAATCTTCCTGCTCTCTACTCCATGGCTTCGCTGACTCTGAAAACTTGTTGTCCCCTCCATGGGTACCAACAAGACCCTATACTTGGGAAAGGCTCTTTCTGGCCCTAGCTGTCCGCCACCCCGCCCCCTCCGGGCGCTGGGCATCTGCCCCATTTTACCTGGGGCTGGGTTGCTTCCAGCTTGCGCCCACTGCCCCTCCCTCTGATGTTGGGGAGAATAAGGTGGGAAAGACTGTTTGGAAAGGTTTCAGGATGGACCTAGAAGAGGCCAAAATGTGCAGCCACCTAGCCTGGGTAGTACCAGTGGGAGGGCCTTGGGGTGTCTTTTGTCCACACCAGCTGGGTTGGCAGGCCAAGCCCGAAGCTTCCTGTCAGAACCGTTTACAGAGCTGGGCACCTCAGCAGAGCCCTGAAGACAGCAGAGGCTGACTCGTTCCACTCAGCACAGGCCAACGGGCCCCATGCCCTGCCCGGAGGTAGCACTTCACACAGCCTGAGAGATGGCCTCTGGCCCTGGTCCTAAGAGTCTGCCTGGGGCAGAGGACCAGCTGACCCAGCAATCTAATGGAGAACCCGGGGCCTTGCAATTCCTGGACACTGCTGAGCTGGGCCTCCGCCAGAGTCCCCCCTGCGGGGGAGTGTCTGTGGAGGGCGTGCGTTGTTGCGCGCATGTGCGTGGAGACGTCAGTTTCTCACAAATGGCTGGCGAGTCGGCTTTGAGCCGTTCTAGCTCAGGATTCAAGGGCCGTAGATTTTATCCTGAGGTGTGGCCTCCTGGAGTTTCAGATGGAAAGCCAGGAGGGTTTGCCCCACTCCTCTACCTTGGTGGAATCAATCTCGAACTCTTTCTCTGCCACCCTGTTTGGCAGCCCGCGCCTCTGCTCTCAGCTGTCAGACCTCCAGCTCCGGCCTTTTCTGCTGGGCTCCGGCCACACTCCTACTTGTAGAGCTCGGCCCGCAGCCTCCGATTGGAGGGGAGCCTCCCTCTGCTGGGGCATCCTTCCTTCCAGGAGACCCACCTTCCATCTTCAGCCAGTCTGGAGTCCCAGACTCTGTCCTCTGCCTCTTCAGGGCATAAAGGCTGGGACTTCCCAGCTGTCCCCTGCCCTTTAGCCTGGGCAGAGGGCCCTCAGGAAATAATCCATTTACATGTAGATGGTTCCTTTCATTCAAGGATTGGGTCCTTTCCGTTGCTGCCTGCTTTGGGGTACTTTATAGCGCTTTCCAGGAGTCGTTTTTCATATTTTGTTTATATTTTTCCCCCCGTGGGGGGATTCATGTGATACAAACACCTGGGCCACCAGGAGCCACCCTTTCACTTCCCCTTACCTGTATTCAGAGTGCGTCGCTTTGATCTCTTGTGCTCACAGTCCGCTGAGGTGGGGCAGGGGACACATTCACAGGGCAGAGCTTAGGGCAGAGCTGGCCTCGCTGGGGTGGCCTCACTGCGGTGGACTCGTTGGGGCGGGCTGCGCGGAACAGGTGTTGAGTCCGGCTGTGAGAGCTGGGCAGGACTTGAGAGCAGACAGGGCAAGACTTGGGCACTTGGTGACTTGGGCACTGCTGAACTCAAGGCGGGGCCAGCGAGCAAACCAACCTCAGCCTGGCTGAGGTTTGGAGCGGGGCATCTGAGCAGAAAATACACCCTCCTGGGTAGACTCCACATGAAGAAACAGAGGCAGCCAGGGAGGCCTTAGACTTCAAGCATTGTCCAGTTGCCCCTGTACTGATCTGTGAAGGCTGTTCACTAAGGTGCTCCCACCCATGGTGCTCCCCATTCCCTGACTCTTCTGTGGCCCAAGGCTGTTTCCCAGGCTGGCCGTGAGCCCAAGATGTCTGGAGAGGGAGACTTAGGGGGCACCTTCCACAAAGGAGCAGATGGGTGCAGAAATGTATAGGGATGTAGTGGCGCCGGAAGCCAAACCGAAAGGCGTACCCTCAATAGTTTCATTCAAAGGACAAACACACACACACACACACACACACACAGTGGTGGACACATCCCTGCTAAATATGGGTCAGCACCCCCAGGCTGCAGTGAGCAGACTCCTAGTCATTCCAGCACCCAGCACTGCATGTTGATTCTTTGAGCCCAAAATTTTTATCCTCTCAAGAACACACAATCGGCTTTGGGGCCACAAAGGAGGTTTAGGTGGGGGCTTGGACATCTCTAATCTCAAAACTTTGTCCTTAGGAGGCTTAGGATCAGTACTGATCATTCAGGGAGCCTGAAAGGGGCTTTAGAGGGCAGGGGAGAGGTGGTGGTGGGACGGTAATCTATAAGAGGAATCAGAGAGTGTGGGGACATCCCATGAGTAAGATGTCAGGGGAGGAGGAGTTTTATCTGTTCAAGAACATCTCCTTGGTGGGGCCATGGGATGGGCCTCAGTACCACATTGCCCCTGTCTGGGCCTTCCACCTCCAAGCAGTCTTCATGGGCTTTGTCTTCTTTGCAGGGACACCACTCACTCAATGCCTCGGTGCTGGTGGCCACCCTGCGCTACGAGAAGTTGCGACAGCCACTCAACTATATTCTGGTCAATGTGTCCCTGGGCGGCTTCCTCTACTGCATCTCTGTCTTCAGCGTCTTCATCGCCAGCTGTCAGGGATACTTCATCTTTGGCCGCCACGTTTGTGCTTTGGAGGCCTCTCTGGGCTCTACGGCAGGTACTGAAGGGGAAGGAGACTGGGGGGAGACAAAGGACTGCTCCAGGATTGGAACCAGGGACCAGACTGTTGGGTTAGAGTGGGCCCCTAAAGAGGAGCCGGGGGAAAAGGAGTTTGGTGCTCTTTATCATTGGGTATAAAGTAGCTGGGACTAGAAGTTTGACCAAGTCCCAAACTCCACACCAACCATCAGTCCCCATGCTTGCTCCACCATTTGTATTCCATCCTGCCTGCCAGGCTGGGTGGGAGTGTCTACCCCAATTACCCTCATGTTTCACTACAGGTCTGGTGACAGGCTGGTCACTGGCCTTCCTGGCCTTTGAGCGCTACATGGTCATCTGTAAGCCCTTCGGCAATTTCCGCTTCAGCTCCAAGCACGCACTGATGGTGGTCCTGGCTACCTGGACCATTGGTATTGGCGTCTCCATCCCACCCTTCTTTGGCTGGAGCCGGTGAGAGTGTAGGGCAGTGGTGCTGAGCTAGGAGCTCAAGCTGATGTGGGTGGAAAGAGTTGGGTATAACCTAAGTCTTTGACTTCTTATTTATTTATTTGAGAGAGAGAGAGAGAGAGAGAGGGAGCACAGGGGTCGGGGAGGGACAGAGGGAGAAGGAGTCTTGAGCAGACTCCGCCCTGAACGTGGAACCAGATGCGGGGCTCGATCTCACCACCCTGAGATCACTACCGCAGCTGAAACCAAGCATCTCAGATGCTTAACAGACTGCGCCACCCAGGCACCCCTGACTTCCACTTTTAAAGAGCTGGTAGAGTAGGTGAGGGCAAGGGCTGTGGGAGGCAAGTGCTGATGTTTACCCTGCAGGTGGAATTGCTACAGCCTCAGCTGGTAAGGTCAGAAACCGCCCCTGCATGAAGTCCTTGAGCATCCTCTACGGGGAGAGCACAGTCCAGGAATCTCAGCACCCACCCCACTCATTCTTGTGCTGAGCCCCGCAGTGGGCAAGTGCTTGTCCGGTGGGTGAGTGCTTGGTCCCTTGCAGGTCCATCCCTGAGGGCCTGCAGTGTTCCTGTGGCCCCGACTGGTACACCGTGGGCACCAAATACCGCAGCGAGTACTATACCTGGTTCCTCTTCATCTTCTGCTACATTGTGCCTCTCTCCCTCATCTGCTTCTGCTACTCGCAGCTGCTGGGAGCCCTCAGAGCTGTGAGTGATTTTTGTGAGGGTCAGGGAGGAGGGGAGTCAGGGGGCTCCAGAAGAGAGGGAAGAGCTGGTGAGTGCTTTAGAACAGAAGACATCTGGAAATGTCCACAGCCAGGTAGAGGGGATATTGAAAGCAGTGAAGGAAGTGGGGGCAGGGAGTATGATGAAATGGTGTGAAGAGTAGGGCGGGGTCCTCTCTGCTCAAACGTGTGGCAAGAGATTCATATGATCCCTTCCAAAAAGTCACAGACCAGAGAGCCATTCTCCATCCCACCTTCCTCAAGGAAGGAGAGCAAGAGGCGCTAGGCCAGAAGCTGGGACAGAAGAGAGGCAACTGGAGTGGATGCCCCCCTGGTAGGAAAGGGCGGAGAGGTGGGGAGTTGAGGGCCAGGGAGACGAGAATGTTTCTCTGTGCTCTGCCCAGGTTGCAGCCCAGCAACAGGAGTCTGCTTCAACCCAGAAGGCCGAGCGGGAGGTGAGCCGGATGGTGGTAGTGATGGTGGGCTCCTTCTGTCTCTGTTACACGCCCTATGCTGCAATGGCCATGTATATGGTCAACAACCGGAACCACGGGCTGGACTTACGGCTTGTCACCATTCCTGCCTTCTTCTCCAAGAGTGCTTGTGTCCACAACCCCATCATCTACTGCTTTATGAATAAGCAGGTAAAGCTCTCTATTTACATTCCAATGAGACTCCAGTTCGTTAAGACCTGGTTCTTTTCTCACCAACAACTTTTGATTCAGAGCACCTTGGACTCTACTCAAAAGGTTTCTAAGGGTGAACAAGGAAAGCCCTTGGTAAGCACAGGGAGACAAGTATGGTCATCGAGACAAGGTAATAGAACCCAGAGAAAACAGAACTTGAGCCCTAAAAATCAGGTTGCTCCAAAGGGCAGGATGAGAAGTGAAAGGGTTTTGTTTTCTTGAAAAACTAATAATCATTCCCCTAAATTCCTAGTCCTTCCACTTCACAAGTTCTTAATCCTTTCCCTTCCAACTTGCAGTCTGCAGGAGCATATGCAAAAGCACAGAAATCGCACATGCACACATCTCTAACACAGTTTATCATCTGAAGGTACCAAGTGGCCACCTATCCCAAATCCTGCGTCTGAGCTAATAAAAACCCAAACTCAGATAAATCTAGGAGAGTTCCTGTCTTGTGGGGCAAACTCCCTGCTTTGAGAATTATTAATAGCTATTTTGTTTCCTCAGTCTACAGAGATGCATTCAAAACTTCTGGATGGAAACAAAATTGGCAATTCTTTCCAATTGGGAGCACCCTCTAATAATGGTGGGGTGTGTGGGCAGGCCTACTCTGGCATTGCTTTTGAGTGTTCTGATGAGGCAGGTGCTGCTTTGAGGTTTCCCAACAGTCAAGTCTCTGAGCCAAAATATGTAGGGATTATTATTGTAGACCTAGGAGTAGCTCTAAGGATTGGGAAGATGTATTCAAAACCACTTGAGGAGGGGCGCCTGGCTAGGTGGCTCAGTCAGTTAAGCGTCTGCCTTTGGCTCAGGTCATGATTTCCGGGTCCTGGGATCGAGCCCTGAGTAGGGCTTCATGCTCAGCATGGAGTCTGTTTCTCTCTCTCTGCTCCCCCCGCCCCCGCTCATTCTCTAGTAAATAAAATCTTTAAAAGAAAAAACACGTGAGGAGATCCTGGGTATAAGGCATTGCACAAGGCTTTGGGGATACAAAGAATGAGATCTCTTTGCCCCCCCCATTTCTTGATGTCACCTCCTCTGTACTGGGCTGCAAGGGGCTCTCTCCAATTCTGTCCATTCCTTCCAGTTCTGAGCCTGCATCATGGAGATGGTGTGTGGGAAATCCATGACAGATGATTCTGTAATGTCCAGCTCCCAGAAAACAGAAGTCTCTACTACTGTTTCTCCCAGTCAAGTTGGCCCTAACTAAGGAGCCATATTGGCTTATTTGCAACAACTAGGATTTTACATTTAGGGAAATTTCTTCTTTCTCTCTCAAAAACCAAACTACTAACAAATGCAGAAAAAGATGGGAAGGGTATAATGGCAAATCAGGGAGTCCACTTTCCATTTTCCTACCATTCTTTTCTCACCCACAAAGCTACTGTTCCAACCAGGTCTACTTTAGACCACTCCAAAGGCCATGTCAACAATCCTCAATTTCTACTCCTACGTGGCATCATTCATAGCACTTGGAGAACTGATTTATGAGGCAACTATAAAGAAGTATGACGGATTTTTCAGTGTATGGATAATAATTTTTTGTAATTTTTTTTTTTCCTATTGAGGATCTGTTCTGAAATAATACATTCTGAATTAGAACAAACTTAAAACACCTTAGAGATCGGATAGGGCGCCTGGGTGGCTCAGTTGATTAAGCGGCTGCCTTCGGCTCAGGTCATGATCCCAGGGTCCTGGGATCGAGCCCCGCATCAGGCTGCTCAGCAGAGACCCTACTTCTCCCTCTCCCTCTGCCTGCCGCTCCTCCTGCTTGTGCTATCTCTGTGTGTCAAATAAACAAAATCTTAAAAAAAAAAAAATCAGAGAGATATAAAGAAAAAACCAAAACCTTGAGTAGGCCCAAAATACGAGTTTGAAAGAACTTCTTTATGCCATCACTGCCAATAATCCTATAGTTCTGGCAGGGACAGCCATGTCCAGAAGCTACTGAGCCAGCATGAATTATTCCAGGTGCTCCCCACCCAATTTGGCTAAACCTGTCTTAAGCTGCATTATTTAGTAAAGTTAATGGTTAATTCCCTTCATGTTCTCAAAATGACTGTGCACATCTTAATACCATTTATGAACTATACCAAAATGTTCAAAAAACTGTTTTACTTTATACTTTATGCTTCCCCTCTGCACCCCCTGAAAAAGAGCCTTTTTGAAATAAAAGTCAGAATAAATGCTGTGTGCATTCAGGAATGGCTTGTGTTTGGTATCAGGTAATTATGTAATGAGCAGCTGGACTCCTCTCCAGTTACATGGCCCGAGGAAAGCAAAGAGGGGTTACAGCTGTAGTGAGGAAGATGCCAGAAGATTTCAGAAATAAAAAAGGAATAGCTAATCCGGGAGAAGGCAGAACTTCTCCGGGATGGGGAGGGTGTATGGTAAACCTTCTAGGAGACCTCTGTTTCTTGATATTTTACAGCACCCATCATTGTAATAAGCAAGAGTTCCATTTCTTAAGAGAATAAAGGAATACGCATACCCCACAATGAATGTAAACAGTTTTATTTAGAAACAGATAGGTACCTGTTTGCATTATAGAATATAAAACTTGGTTTACACTCTATAAAAAATAACCAGTATCCAAATTCAAGAGAGCTAGCATTCACAGAACACACAATGTGGGTGTGTAGCTACTGTTCACCAGCCTCAGGCTTGACTTAAACCAAAAAGATAATCCAGGGGGATCATTAGAGATTATTAGAGTATGCTTGCTGCTGAGCACCCAGCATCCAGAAGTTGCCATTTTAGCATATGAAGGTTTGCTTTCTAAGTGCGTAACTTTAACATAAGGCCTGGGTTCTCTGTACCTAGTGAGCTGCAAGGCTCTCCTGCCACACAGTTCATGATGTGCCCTCTCTAATCCTGGGTTGACGTTATTATCTTTGATCTTCTTAATGATAAAAATGGGGAATCTGGAGAGCAGAGAATTTACATTCCCCTATATTGGGGTTAAAAAGAGTGTATCCACTCTCAAGAGCTCAATGCAAAGGCCAGGATCAAGTTCCGTGATAATCTGGCTTTTTGCCAGGCCAAGTAGTCCACCTCAACATGATCATGGAAGACCAAAGGATACACCTAGGTTCAGATTATAATAATCACCCAGCACCACCTGAATGTATTATCCAGAAAGATACATGAAATAATAAAGGTTAGATATACATATGTTTATCATCTTAGTAACCTGAGGGCTAAAAAAGTTTGGAATACAATAATTCTTCTCAAAAGAGGTCCATCTGTAAGAAAAGGACCAAAAAAGACAGAGTTTGTGTTACATAAAACATGGGTAAAGTGAGTTGGGAACAGAAGGCAGCTTCTTCAGCTCTTTCTACGATGTCCCTCTCTTTGACAAGGATTGGCAATCTGCTGATCCATGATAAACTTTTTTTGGGGCCACGGGGAGAGGGGGCGACAGGTCAAAGGCAAGAAGGTTGAACAATGGTCCTCAAACCAAAGAGTCCTCTCAGTAGGCCCTCTCATCTTTGAGTCTGAGTTCAAGCTCTTCAGCTGACACAGAAATAGGCCTGGTAGTAAGTGGTTAGCATTCTGAGGTATGAGGATCCCTGGTAAATTCAGCAGCATGTGGTTTTTGGAAACCAGCCCACAAGATAAGAACACTGCAACCAAGCTCCTAACTAATACTGCTATTTAACCACTGTCTGAAAGAGAAAGGGAAGAAAAAAAAAAATCCCCAATACATTGGGAGGGTGTAAGCTTCATATGAGGTGGTCCAAATAATCTCTTCATTTCATCTCAGGGTTTCTTAAGAGAACCCTCATTCAGTGATCATTTCTCTCATTAAAGGCACTTTCAATGAAATGACATAATTGGAAAGGAGTACATTTTAACTATGTAGTGAAAGCAAGATTAATTCCTAGGAACACCTGGGGAAATAGGAGCTGAACGGGGGGCACTTACAGTGATTCAATAGGCAAGGAAGTCTTGAGCACTTCAACAGATGCACACCCAGAAAAAAGTGTGTGCCCTGAAAACACTTGTATTTTTCCCTCAGTTTTCCAGCTGTTTCTATGTATAGCTCTGTAAAGAGATCACTCACTACTTGATTGATTTTCAAGACACTGGCCCTAACTCTTCCCACCACAGCTGTGCTTGGCAAAATTAGCAAACAGCTAGTCTTACTGGGAAGAAAAAAAACTGAATGAAATCAAGACGAGCCAAGCTTTCTGACAGCACAGGAATCTGTCCTTGCCCAGATAATGCCATGATCAATTGCTGGACTTAGAGCAACTGAATGGAATATGTGGCCCCTACTACTTACGAAACATACTTTTCAACAGGCAAGATTAAGTGTTGTCTCTCTAAAAATAATTGTGGGGTGTATTTTTTTCCCTTTTCTCTCTCCTAAACATTTCTTATTGATCTCAGGCTTAAAAAATTAGTTAAGTCAGAATTAAAAAAATCGTATGGCAAGGGTTGAGAAAGAGTGAAGGGCTAACGTTTGCCTACAAGCGTGAGTTGAGGATGTTGATCCTTCATATCATACTCCCAACCAGAGAACAAATACAAAAATAAACACACCATGTTATACATAATACAAAGTGTAAATCTACAAACACAAGTGTACTAATTAGAGTTGTTCCTCAGAAGCACAGTTCCCTCCAGTGCCTCAAAGAGGAGGAGGAATGGGGACGGGATGGTTTTCATTACGCCTTTTCAGGTCTTAAAAGTTTGTATTAACAGTCTCAGTAGCGCAAACAATTTCATGTGAAACCAGAAGCTGTAAAAATAAATTACTTTTGAAGAAATGTGGGTTCTTCTGTCTGCAGCTCAGAACTCATCATGCCGTACTAAGGCCTCACCAAAATCTGTGGCCTGGCTGCCCACAAATAAATCGTACTTGTCAACAATCTCCTCCTTGGTAAGCTTGCCATCCTGAAATTAGAGAGAAGAGTGAATCGAGGCAAAAACGATTTCCCATTCCAAATTTAGAAACACCGCTACAGAACAAAAGGGGTTAGTCAGGATTTAAAATTCTAATTCCCACTAAACTAAATGTGGACTCAACCTTCACCCCCAACCCTCCACAACATACACACAAAGAGAGAAGAAAACAGCAATTAATACATTTTTCTTATCAAGAAAGTTAAAAGTGGAAGGACGGAATTAACACAGCTCAGTAACTTAATGCATCAAGCAAAATGTGGGCCATCTCCTATGTATACGTAAGAGACAGGAAGAACCGGGGAAAATGCTTTAAAGTGAATCCAGTCTTTGCCTAAAGGGAACAATGAAATCTGCTAACATCCCCATAGTCTTCACCCCTGCTATGCCCTAGCCACCAACAGATTCCAGACACAACCCCAAATGAAGGCTCAGACCTCAGCTCAAAAATTATCTAGGCCGGATTCACAAGGGATGACCTTGGGAGTTTCCTTTTCCCACGTATCTCGGGACACAGCACCTGGCTCCTGAAGTGACTGAAGCAAGAACTCAAAACAGACTGTGCCTTAAAAAGGCTCAGATGATAAGACACTGCATCTCAAACAGAAGACTGGCCTAGATAGGAGAATGTTCAGAATACACCCCCCCATGTTTAGATTGAGTTTCAGCTTACTCTAAGCAGAGCATTAAAACTGCTGAAAAGGTGATGGCTTAGTGAGACTACCACTCTTTTTATGAAACAAATGCCTCAGCTAATTGACCAAGGAAAATTTTAACAAGCTCTATATAAATGCTGATTTACAACCCACTAAAAAGAACTTAATTTTAAAGAGTGTATTTAAGAAGGAAATGACCAACTTTGAGCAGGCAAAATGAGCCTGTAATAGGTAAAAACACAAAGGAGGTAAGAAAAAAAAAGCAGAGAAAACTTCCTGGGGATCCAAAGATAACAGATGACGCACGCTGGACACAGGCGATATACAGAGGCTCTTTTCTGAAGCCAAATGCCTCCAATGGTGTGAACACTGGGCAAACGGATTTCTAAAATGAGATCAGATAGCTAGCACTGCCCTGTTAAGTTTTCAACTGTCAACTTCAGATCTGTAGCAGACTTAGACCAGTGAAGACCCGACGTGCTCTAGGTACCTCAACAGGAACGTTTTAGCCAATCCCCCACAAACAGACTTTGATCACTACTAGGCTGTTTGGGCCTGGCCAGACCTACCTTGTTCTGGTCTGACTCATAGACTAGGTGCCTGGCTTCCGCCTCCGCGTGATCGTAGTCTGAGGGGAGGATCCAGTCCTTGGTCTCCTCCTTGTCCATCTTCCCATCACGATTCTTATCCCGAAACTCCACGAACTGCTCCCTCTCCGTCTTTACCCACTCCGGTTCGTCGGCATTCCCGTCATGGCTGTACATGTCACCTGCGCGCACAAACGGACACACTGCAAAAGGCCGGTCTGTGTCTTTCCCCAGACCGCCACATGGTAATCTGGCTTAACCCTTCTTCCTCATCCACCTTCCAGCTCATCTGTCTGGGACCCAGTAGCAGTTACAAGGGTATTTTAGGTCTGAGGCCTTGGGAAAGCAAGGCATTTTCCTGAGGCTTACTTAATGACCCCGTAACAAGAATATTTCCAGGAAAAAAAAAAAAAATTTCCAACTGCTTAATGTCCGCAACAGCCAAACTGTGGAAAGAGCCCAGATGTCCACCAACAGAGGAATGCAATAGAGGAATGGACAGAGAAGAGAGGGTGTGTATATACACACAACGGAGTATTACTCAGCCAACAAAAAGAATGAAATTCTTGCCATTTGCAATGACATGGATGGAACTAGAGTATATTATGCTAGGCAAAGTCAGTCAGAGAAAGACAAATACCATATGATTTCACTCATACGTGGGATTTAAGAAACAATACAGATGAACATAGGGGAGGGGAAGGAAAAATAAAGTAAGATAAAAACAAAGTGGGAGGCAAACCATAAGAGACTCTTAACTATAGGGAACTGAGGGTTGCCGGAGGGGAGGTGGGTGGGGGGATGGGATAATTGGGAGACGGGCATTTAAGAGGGCACTTGATATAATGAGCACTGGGTGTTACATGCAACTGATAAAATCACTAAATTCTACCCCTGAAACTAATAATACACTACATGTTAACTACTGAATTTAAATAAAAAATTTTTTAAAAAGAATGTTTCCAATTCCTGATTATGAGTGCAAAGAGAATCCTTAGCCCTTAAGAAATGGAGAAATAAAGGTCAATGACTAGCATCCAAAAAGATAAATAACTTTTAAAAGACAGCTGTTCCCTACATTCCATTTCGATCCAAGGTAGCTAAAACTATTGCTATTAGAAAGGTGCTGTTTTAGGGACGCCTGGGTGGCTCGGTCGTTAAGCATCTGCCTTCGGCTCAGGTCATGATCCCAGGGTCCTGGGATAGAGTCTCACATCGGGGTCCTTGCTCAGTGAGAAGCCTGCTTCTCTCTCTTCCTCTGCTGCTCCCCCTGCTTGTGCTCTGACAAATAAATAAATAAATAAAAATCTTTATAAAAGAGCTGACACCGCCGGGCTGCAGTAGAGCCACCGGGATGCTTAGGGCTCCCAAGCCACGGCCCAGGGAGGTGGGGGCGGCCACCCAGTCCAAGCCGCTCACCTCCTTCCTCATCCAGGACATTCTGCGGGACGGCGTGGAGAGGCGCGGCGGCCACACGAGCAGCCTGCAGCCCCCGCGCCAGCCAGACCCGCGGCGAGACCAGGAGCTGGAGTCCGAGCGAGGAAGAGGTGGCGCTGGGGCGCCCGAGGACGAGTGGAGCGCCCGGCCTGGCACCGGGCAGGAGGCTGACGCACCGGCGGAGAGCGAGCCAGATAGACACTTTGAGACTTATCTGATGGACAGTGAAAACAGTGCAGGCTCCTTATCAAGCAAACCTCGAAACAGCCGCAGAAGCGCTCCCGTGCTGCCTTCTCCCACACTCAGGTCATTGAGTTAGAGAGGAAGTTCAGCCACCAGAAGTATCTGTCAGCCCCTGAAAGGGCTCACCTGGCCAAGAACTTCAAGCTCACTGAGACCCAAGTGAAAATATGGTTCCAGAACAGACTCTATAAGACCAAGCGAAAGCAGCTCACCTCAGACCTGGGAGACCTGGAGAAGCACTCCTCCCTGCCGGCTCTGAAAGAGGAAGGCTTGTCCCAGGCCTCTCTCCATGCAATAACAGCTACCCTTACTACCCCTACCTGTACTGCTTGGGAGGCTGGAACCCACCTTTCTGGTAGTGCCAGCTCAGATGACAATCATGAGTGGTCAAATATTGTCTTCCCTGGGTTTGCGTCTCTGGAGGGCAAAAGGGGCCAGGCTCAGGGAGAACTGGGGAGCAAGCGATGTGCGTACTGACCCTGTTGCCGGTTTGCATCGACATCCCAGATTCTTCACTGGTGAGCCAATGAAACATCTGGGACAGTGAATAATATCCAAATAGATCCCCCAACACATGACGTGGGAGGTTTTTTGCTCTTTGAGACCTCCGCCAAGGGGGGAGGGATAAAGTCAAGTGCTGTTTCTAGCACTTCCTGTGATTTCATATGAGCTGTCCCCATCACTCCTGAGGATGCCATTTCCACTCCATTCTCTTGTGTAACTGAACATCAACCCTGAAACTGCGAACCTGAAGGGAAAAGGATGACCAAGTCGAGGGTGTCACCTCCTGAATTACACTTAAGTTCCAAAACCTCTCATTGACCTTGGAATAGGACCAAGGTTTCTCTCTGTCCCCATGAGAGGAAGACAGAGGCTCAATGAGAAGCCTGTCATGCTCAGCACGGACCTACATGGGATTTGAAGATGGGTACAAGGAGGTGAAAATATAAGCTGCTGCTTCTTCCTTTTTAAATAACACACCGACCTAAGTATTTCCAGGGTGGCCCAAGCAGAACTCGAAGCACTCACTGTGGTTTTAGTACAAGCTGTATAAACAGAAATGTACTGCAAGGGGTGGGCCCGGGACAGAAGACTCTCCACATGTCGGACAACGGCCTGAGGAGGAGCCTCTGCACTGCGGCTGGGCAGTTGCGGGGGGGGGGGGTTACATTTTTTTGTTAATAAAGATTTAAAAAAAAAAATCTTTATAAAAAAGAAAGGTGCTATTTTAAATTCTCAAGAAAACCTGAGAAGTGTGTGCTAGAAGCCCAAACTGTGCACAACCAATTACTAAGTATTTTTTAGAATGTACCTCTAAAAATGATGGGTATGATGGGTATTTTCTTATATAGTCATAATGTCATTATCACATTTCACAAAATCAGCTTTTGGTACTATCAAATATTCAGTCCAAATCTGAATTTCCTAATTATCTTTTAAAGTTGGTTTGTTCAGGAGCACCTGGGTGGCTCAGTCAGTTAAGCATCTGACTCTTGATTTAGGCTCGGGTCATGATCTCAGGGTTGTGGGATCGAGCCCAGAGTCAGGTTCTGTGCTAGGCATGAAGTCTGCTTAGGATTCTCCCTCTCCCTTTGCTCCTCCCCCAAATAAATAAATAAATAATAAAGTTGGTTTCTTCAAATTACTTATATGAATGCTAGTAGGTAAGAAGTTGCTATGGTAAAACAAACAAAAAAAGAAGTTGCTATGGTATTTAAATTTTACTAGATTTATTTATGAGTTAAAGTACTTTAAAATTCAGTATTTACAACCAAGAGAGATTATTCTTTACAACTGTTTAAACTTCTACTACTTAGGGGCATCTGAGTGGCTGGGTTAAGTGTCTGCCTTTGGCTCAGGTCATGATCTCAGGTCCTGGGATGGAGTCCTGCCTTGGGCTCCCTGCTTTAAGGGAGTCTGCTTCTCCCTCTGCCCCTCCCCCTCCCTCCCACTCTTGCTCTCTCTTGATACATAAAATCTTTAAAAAAATATAAACTTCTACTTAAATACTGTAGATGCCAACTTTAAAATGTAAGAGAATACTGTTTGTCAAAATTCTTTTAGAATTATGTGAGTGAAGAAGTCTGAAGACTCCCGAGTTTACTACATCAAAGTATATGTGCATTTCATGCAAGCTATGGGAACATACCTTATATACGTCTAAATAGTTTCTGGCAGTTCTAAGCAAAGGTAGTTATTTAGTTGTGATAAAGGTAATTCATACGTTGAAACCCACAAAATGGAGGTGGCTCCAAGCAGCACAGCCCACGCCACAAATCTGAACCCAAGTTAGCCTGCACTCAGGGGATACACCACACTGCCAAGGAAATTTTACACCAGTCACAATTCTCCAACTCAGCTTTAGCAGCTTACCTGACCCCAGAAAACAAGACCTGCTAGCCCTATCAGGAAATCCCTGACCTTCTAGTCAATCACGCCCTGTTTCTGTGTTGCTTCTTCTCATGCCCAAAATCCCTTGGGAAAAGTGCTCCTCTGCTGCTTGTTCGGCACTGCACTCCCCAATCCGTGGGCTGTTTTCCCTTGAATAAAGGATGAACTCGTTACTAAACTGTATTACTGTCATTTGACAGTTGGTACTGTCATTTTCCTGAGTTTGAGCGCTAAGAGTAGAACTACCTTTTTTTTTTTATTTTTAAACAAAGGAGGAATACCTGACAGCAGGACTTGCCAGTTCTTTTTCTATGCTACAGCACATTCAGAAAATGTAGTATGATCCACTGGGCCAGTGCCCTGCCTTAGCTCTCCTGTGGGTCAAGAAGAACTTTCACAGTACACACATGAGGAAATTCTTTTTTTTTTTTTTTTAAGATTTTATTTATTCATGAGAGACAGAGAGAGAGAGAGAGAGAGAGAGAGGCAGAGGGAGAAGCAGGCTCCCCAGGAGCAGGGAGCCCGATGCGGGACCCGATCCTAGGACTCTAGGATCCTGACCTGAGCTGAAGGCAGACGCTTAACCATCTGAGCCACCCAGGCGCCCAGGAAATTCTGAATTAGAGAGAGAATACATGTATACTTAAAAGACATACTTTTACATATATATGTATGTATTTTTTTTTTTAAGATTTTATTTACTTATTTGAGAGAGAGAAAAAGGCAAGCGAGGGAGCAAGGGGAGGAGCAGAGGGACCGGGACAAGCAGACTCCATGCTGAGCCCAGGGCCCAACAAGGGGCTCAATCTCATGACCCTGAGATCATGACCAGAGCCAAAATCAAGAGTTGGACAACTGAGCCACACAGGCACCCCTTAAAAGACCTACTTTTAACAGAAATACGACATAATGAGTACATTTTAAAGCTAGGTAAGTAAAGATAACAATACTACTGTTGAATTTTCTATTTAAAAAGGATTCAGTCCTTTTAACATAATCTTAGATGTTAAAAGTTTTTAGAGATACATAACCCAATGCTTACAGATGAAATGAGATGATGACTGGGATTTTCCTTCAAAATAATAATAATAAAAAAAGGAAGTAGATAAAGATTAAAAAGGACTGGCCAGGGGCTGATGGCTGTTAGGGCTGGGCACAGGCGCATGGGGGTTCATTATGCTATTCTATCTAATTCTGTGTACGTTTGCAATGTTCTATAACTATTTTATTTTTTTTTTAAGATTGTATTTATTTATTTGACAGAGAGAGACAGAAAGTGCACAAGCAGGGGGAGCTGCAGACAGAGGGAGAGGGAGAAGCAGGCTCCCCACTGAGCAGAAAGCCTGACACAGGGGACTCTGGGATCAAGACCCAAGCTGAAGGTAGACACCTAACCAACTGAGCCACCCAGGAGCCCCTATAACAAATTTAAAGAATAAAAATATTTAACAGTATAACTCCGGGGACTTCTTATTAATGCTAAATGTTAAGAAACAATGACCATTTGTTTATGATCTCTTTCCTCAACAGGGTACATCCCCAGAAACTGGAAGGTACTGTTTGGGAGACTTTCAGGTTTACAAAGCCCAGCATCCCCAGTGTAAAAGCATTTACATTAGTTGATGATTTGCAAAAGAAAGCAACAAACATACGTACACAGACTTGATAGTTTTAACAGTTTCAAAATACAATTCCTCTGCCCTTGGATCTATATGATAGGGATGTAGAAAGAAATATCTCCTTATTTGACCTCAGTGCTTGATAAATGATGGTACTTAACAGTTATAAAACTTAATTGCTCTCCTCTGGAGGTTCAAATAAGTTCATCAGTTTTAGCAATGGAGATAAAATGGCAAAAGACAAGAATGAAAGGATAAAATACTAAATATTTAAAGGTAGAAATAGGGGCGCCTGGGTGGCTCAGTCGGTTAAGCGACTGCCTTCGGCTCAGGTCATGATCCTGAAGTCCCGGGATCGAGTCCCACATCGGGCTCCCTGCTCAGCGGGGAGTCTGCTTCTCCCTCTGACCCTCCCCCCTCTCGTGCTCTCTATCTCTCATTCTCTCTCTCTCAAATAAATAAATAAAATCTTTAAAAAAAAAAAAAGGTAGAAATAGTAAACTTTGAAACAGGCTCAGTAAATGCACCCAGACATTTATTTCCACCGTGCTGATGAACTCCATTAAAAATAATCATTTTGGTTAAAAAAAAAAAATCTATCTTCTACTGCTCATCCCTCTTTCTCTAAAAAACTGAAAATACATCAATGAGTCTTTGAAGAACAGAATGGTAAATATTCAGAGAGTAATTCAACTGGAATAACCTTAGCTATAAATAGCAAGTATAATTAGATAAAATCTGAGAAAAGAAATAACTTGTTTAATTCAAGGGACAGGTGGAAAAAAAAGGAGATAGAGGACCCAGACAGAAAACACAAACAGAAAACCATGGAAAGGAGCAAAGAAAGGCTCTAAGAGAAATCAGCAACTCGTGGTCGCTTATTCACCCACTGATCTCTTTTATTCTATTCCCTACCCCTCCTCTTGGGTTTCCTAATGCCAGCCCAGGCTCCCTGCAACTCTTTACTGTCAATTCCATAGGCATCTGGGATGTACTGTATCACTGCTATCCAATATGGTAGCCACTGGCCACATGGAGCTATCAAGAACTTGAAATGTGGCTGGTCTGAACTGAGATGTACTTTAAGTGTAAAATATGCTTTTGAAGACAGTATGAAAAAAAATCCTTAATTTATATGGATAACATGTTGAAAGTATAGTATTTTAGAATATTAGGCTAAGTAAAATACATTATTGAAAATAATCATGTTTTGGGGTGCCTGGGTGGCTCAGTCGGTTGAGCGTCTGCCTTCAGCTCAGGTCATGATCCCAGGGTCCTGGGATTGAGCCCCATATCGGGCTCCCTGCTCAGCGGGAAGCCTGCTTCTCCCTCTGCCTCTGCCTGTTGTTTCCCCTGCTTGTATTCTCACTCTCTAATAAATAAAATCTTTAAAAAAAAAAAAAAAAAGAATCATGTTTTAAAGAAACTTTTTTTTTTGATGTGGCTTTTAGAAAAGTAAAAATACATACGTGGCTCACATTTACATTTTGATTGGACAGTGCTGCTATAGATACTTTATCAGGACCCACTATTCCTCATGCTGGTCTGGCCTTAATGATGTGCTACAAGTTGACCCATGAGGTAAATTATTTCTATGGGCAAACACACTTCCATAGCTTCTCAGCTTCTCCTAGGAACAACAGTAGAAACAGACTTACCAATATACTCTTCAAGGTCTATGAAACCATCAGCATTCTTATCTATATCCTCCATTGTTTCCTAGACAGAAGAGGAGACAAAGTTAGTATCTGGTTGAAATTGAGGTAATAATTTATCATTCATTAAAACACACACACAGGGATGCCTGTGTGGCCCATCAGTTGGGTGTCTGCCTTGGGCTCAGGTTGTGACCCCAGGGTCCTGGGATCGAGTGCCACATCGGGCTTCTTGCTCAGCAAGGAGCCTGCTTCTCCTTCTCCCTGCCGCTCCCCCCACTTGTGTGCTCTCTGACAAATAGATAAATAAAATCTTACCCCCCCACCACACATATATGTATATTTGTGAGTATGGTTAAACCATAGGAAATTGCTGTTTTTCTAGGTAAAAAATGGTAAAACATTACTTGTTTTTTATGCTTCAACCCAAAAGAACTATGAATCTTCTTGGAGGAACACTGGTACACTGTTTAAAAAACGACCTATCCCACCAAGCCCACAATGATGTGAAACAGCCCTAGTTATGCTGAAGTCATTCTAACAGGAAATGTGACTAATATGTCTGTAGCTATAATCTATATTTTATGTTTACAAAACTATAAAGTCCATAGTTTATGTTTTATTGGTAACTGCCTTCTGTGAGAATTCTCCAGTATTACTGTTATTAGTGTCTGATCACTGGTTACAGGACATTTTTATTTATTTTTTTTAAAGATTTTATTAATTCGACAGAGAGAGACACAGCGAGAAGGGAACACAAGCAGGGGGAGTGGGAGAGGGAGAAGCAGGCTTTCCGCGGAGCAGGGAGCCCAATGCGGGGCTCGATCCCAGGACCCTGGGATCATGACATGAGCCGAAGGCAGACGCTTAACGACTGACCCACCGAGGCGCCCAATGGGACATTTTTAAAAACAGGATTTTCCTGGGGTACCTAGCTGGGCTCAGTCGGTATAGCATCCAACTCTTGATCTTGGGGTCATGAGTTCAAGCCTGATGCTGGGGCTTAGAGCTTACTTCATAATAAAAGCAAGCCATTCTTCCAGATACAGAGTAAAGAATAAAGAGGAAAAATAGTATAAGCACAAAAAGAGAAACTGAGTTTCCACTGAGAACCACTGCTCTCCACCAACCTGTACTACTATATCTTTCATGTAGTCATACTCCTCAGGGTGCAGGAAAGCTGTGAATTCCTCCTTTGTGGCAATGAGGTCTCCATCCTTGTCTGCCATTTTAAACCTCCGCTCATCTCTAACCATCATTTGTTTATAGTTAAATCCATCATCAGGGTCTGGATCATCTAGAAAACAAAATGTTTAACTCCAATCTTAAGACTGCCACAAAACATGAAAATGGGTGGGTTGAGGAATCAATTTCCAAGAAAGATAAACCAAGCAATGAAGAAATAACAGGTAAAATTGTAACAGTGTGAAAACATTTTGGTAATCAAAGTCAGGTGCAATGTAAATGTTTGCCACTCCAACGGAACCCTGGCTCCTTAGCTATGTAACCTATTACGTGATGCTTCGCTGTTTTTGGTGTTAAGGCTACTAGAAGGTTCAAGCTTTCTGGTTATATCTGAGAGACAGCAGTAGTCTAAAGTCATACAATTTGGGTTTGAATCCTGAACTCTACCACCTCCTAACTGTGTGATTGTGTGCAAGTAACTTAATTGTGCTTCAATCTACGCATCCGAATAATGAAGATAATAGTGGTGCCAGCTGCGCAGGGCTGTCAGGAGGTGTGAATGAGCGAATAAATCCAAGTGCTTAGAACACTGCCTGGCATAGAGTTGGCTCTCAATAAATGTTAGCTATTGCTATTTTTATTATTAGGCTCCCATTGAGAAGCTAGATATCAAAGGCCTCCTATCTCATATTAAGGCCACTCTGATTCGAGCAACAGAATATTACCCTCTGAAAGAACACACTTTAGTTTTTTCAGCCAACTCAGAGATCTACCATGAGTCACAAGTACTGTTTGCCACCCCCTCCCCCCATTTATGTAAGATTCTAGAACGCAAAACTAATCCAGAGTTACAGAAAATAGGTCAGGGGTTGCCCAGAGATAGAGGATGGGGAAGGTGAGAAGGATTATAAAGGGACATGAGGAAACTTTTTGGGGTGATGGATATATTCATTTGTCTTGATTGTAGTGATGGGTTCACTGGTATATACCTATGGCAAAACTCATCAATTGTGCATTTTAAATATGTGCAGTGTACTATTTGTCAATTATACCTCAATAAAGCTGTTACAAAAATTAAACTGTAGATTACAACCAAATTGAAGTTGGACCTATCCATCTGTTAGGATGCTGAACTACATAAGCAGTATTTAGTCTCCACATAACAATCTAGAAGAATAAAATTCAGTTTAAGTTGAAAAAAATGTGAAGGAGATATCTGTAGGAAAAACGAAACAATAAACAACCCCTTTCAATCTGCTGTGTGGACCAGAAGGTAACATGTGAAGATATCATGAATGTAAAAGACACATTAAAGCCAAGAAACAATCTTTCCTACAACACACCAATCAGATAAAAAAAGATACGGCACTAGTTTTATAAAAAGACCCACAGGGCCCCTTTAACAGTAACATCACACTGCTGATTTCTGATCTAGAGGTCAATCCTTCCATACTTTAAGCACAGTTTGGAAAACAAACTACTGCTCCATTTTGAGAGTTGGGCAGTTTGAAGCTTCATTCTTTGTTAAGTGTCAAAATTCAGTAAGACGGCTTATTGAATCGTGAGTATTATGTGATACTCAAAACCGTAACAGGTCAAAGATGGAGAATTTAAGGAAAATACACCTCGTTTTTAAGATACTAAGTCATCTCTTCTAAACAAAGTTTAAGTCCTAACTACACAACAAAAATAAAGATAACAGAAGGGGCGCCTGGGTGGCTCAGTTGTTAAGCATCTGCCTTCGGCTCAGGTCATGATCCCAGGGTCCTGGGTTCGAGCCCAACATTGGGCTCCCTGCTCAGCTCCCACTCGCCCTGCTTGCGCTCCCTCTCTCGATGGCTGTCTCTGTCAAATAAATAAAATCTTAAAAAAAAAAAAAAGACAATAGAAGACAACTTATATATTAAGACTAGATTCTTAACAAAGACCTCTCCTCACTGCTTTAGGGTAAAACATGGTGATTGCAATCACATAGCCTGATAACATGCACATACATAAGGATGAAAAAGGAAGACAAAAAGCTTTATTTTTAATAACTAAACTCATGTGTTTGCTGTCACTGCTTGGAGTGCCAGATCGACCTTAAGTACCAGTTTACTGTGCTATCCAGCCTGCATCATTTTGGGTACACTCTTGATCTAGTTTTGATATAGCTGGAATAGATCTTAGTATTTCTTATTTTACTTGTGGCAGAGACAGCGTTAACCCTCCTTTTGTGGAAAACAGATTCATTAAGACAGATTTTAATTAAAAGCTAAGATTATTTATGCCTGAACTAAAAAACTGAATCAAGAACATACTCTCACAAAAATCCCCTCAGCGCTTCTGTAAGCCACCTCATTACCCCAGCACTATCCACCCACATGCCTTGAGGGAAAGATGCCTTATAAAGATATTGCTTCCCTAGCAAGTGCTTCAGCTTATGCAGTCTCAGTAGAAATACCCATTACATTGAATCATTTGACCTATGAGAGCAAAAGAGCTCTCAACAGATTTTTATGCACATAATCACACAAAGAGTTTAAGATTCATTCTGGATAGCAAGTGAGTGCCTAAGTCTGAACGGGAGATTTATTAACACACCATTTTGTTTAGATCACCAATAGCCTACCCTTCACTCTATTTTTATAAGTCCAGATAAATCAGGAGGGTGTTGGCTTTCAGCCAGAAAGCAAGAAGCACAGGGTGCCTCTCCATCTGCACTGACTTTTTAATACACATGTTCTTAATTGGGTGAAGGATATGTTTGGTTCTTGGCTAAGTGTCAAGCATGAAGAGAGACTGCCACTTTAGTCTTAGGAATGAGAACAAGCCCAACACAGAAATAAAAGTCTCTTCACTAGAAATGCATGCAGTCCTGTAATTAACACAGACAGCTGGCTATCCAGTGGGGGAAACAGACCATTATACACTCACTGCTTGTTAATCAGTGGTGGAGAATGCCTGCTTTAACCCAGAAATTTGCCTAATTTCCAGGATAAAAATGCAAGAAGTAACATTTATACATTCTTATCTCAAATTGTAACCAAGTAGAGGAATCTCACTAACAAAAACACCCTAAGTCATCAACTCTGTAAGATTGCCACCTAGCATTCAGCAACAGGCAAGTGTAATAAGGAAAAGAAAATTACTAACAGGTGGCCCAAGCAACACAAGCTACCAAATCAACAGAAAGCAATCAAAGTCACATTTATTTGCCTTGAAGCATTTGCATAGCAGGCTGATAAATTCATGTGCCAGAGAAAACAAATGGGAAATTTTCATTTCTAAACTTCGGTAGGCAGACATACTAAAATAAAACAGTTAAATTTTATCAAGGAAAGCTACTATATTTGATATTTATTTTATTAAGGAAAGACAGTAATCTTCCTATTCTCACCAGATAAAGGAATCTTAATTTGGTTTGAATTTCAGGTCCAAGACTTTAAAAAAAATGTTTTTATTTAAATTCAATTTATAGTGTATTATTACTTTCAGGGGTAGGATTTAGTGATTCATCAGTTGCACAAAACACCTATCAGGTCCAATACTTTAATGTGACCATGTCAAGAGACATCTCGAAGTCTCTTGCTTCGCATTATTGAAACAATGCAGCCTTTTAGATGAGATCTACCCCAAATAATGGTCTCTGAGGGATCACAGAAAGAAAAATTGGTAAAATATCTGAAATGCTAAAGATGTAGAAGATGCCAGACCTTAGAAAGCCAAAATTAAATACTTAATATACACATTTAAAGTTAATAAAATAAAGGGAAATCAGTTCAGCACTGGACTATTTAAAATGAGCACAATTTCTTCCTTTCCTTCACTGTGTGACCCATTTGTTTCTTTGACTCAAGACCATAGTCTCTATCAGGCTGACATCTTGCCCCTTACCCAGGTAAGTGCCATAAGTCACGTTTCTGTACTCATCCCAGGAGATTAAGCCGTCTTGATTCATATCAAACTCGTGCCATTGGTTTTCAACATTGTCATATATGTATTTCTTCTGGGCGTGCTTAATCCAGGATTTCAGCTCCCCCTCCGTCACAAACCCATCTTTATCCACGTCTATTTTATCTACAATCATTCTACAAGACAAAACAGTTACGTTTCAAGGTGCCAGCTCCATAAGGCGTTTTCCCCCAGACAGTAGGGACCTACCTAAGACGTAGCCGTAGGTGGCATTTTTATACTCCTCCCAGGAAACGAGGCCGTCCTCATTGAGGTCATGCCCCTTCCACTGTCGCTCTACATCCTCGTAAATCCAGCGCTTTTGTGCAAATTTAATCCAGTCTTTGAGCTCATCCACAGTGACAAACCCGTCCTTGTCGCCATCTATTTTACTTACAATCTTTCTGTAGAAAATGCAGAGAAATCCAGCAAGAGGTTAAAGGGACACAAGGCTCTACACTTAGCCAGGCGTGTGCTGTAACTAGAGGTGTTGCCCAGGGCTAAAGCATGGACATAAAAAAGTCTCCAAAAAACCTTCCAGACAAGCAACTGAAAATATTTCTCATAAATGGCCTGTTACTGGTCTGAAATGAGCCATCTAGATAAGGTAAGCACAGTCCGTGGCTGGTGCAATTACATGCAAAAGCAAACCCAGTCTCATCCCTTTAGGGGTAGGTTACAGCCAGTGCCAGAATTCAAGAGTGAATACCCATCCCTATCTGGATTCTCCAATCTTTGTATCAAAAAACACGCAATCTTTATGTTTTTCTTTATTGCTTTTAGGAGAATCTCAATTTCTCAGTAAATAATCACAATCACTGATATGGTTTTCTAAAAAATTCAAAAATTCAAACCAGACTTTTAAAAATTCAGTTGCTTTTAAAAAAAAAAAACACTTTTGTTAAAAATATAAAGATACAAAGATAGTTTTGGGATCACTTATACCTCAAGATTTAAAAACAGAAACCAAAAAACCAACACACACACACACACACACACACACAGAGGGGAAAAAAAAATCCACAAAGTTACACAAAGACAGAAGGACAGATGCATGCTTACTCTAAAAAATAGCTAGCAGCTAATTATACATTATGTTGGACTTTCACATATAACCACAAAAACAGAGAACTCTGAGGAAATGACGTGGTAAGAATGTCTGCCCCGACATATGTGAGCTTAGGAGAATGTTAATAAGCTGAGAGGATGAGGATACAGATGATAAAACTACAAAGCTAAAGAATCAATATACTTCACTCTTCATGAGCTTTTCTTCCAGGTTTGCCATTCTAAGTTTAACTTAAGAATTTCGAAATATGTGCATGACATGAAAACCTGTGAAGATGCAACCACTCATTTATAGAGGCGCAGACAACCTATGTAAAGTCACCCAAGTCAGTGGCCCAGTTTGGAAGGGGAACTTCAAATCAAAACATCCAAGAGATTTGAAATCTTGGCATACTCCTATGCCCTATTATTTGCAGGACTGAAAAAGGCTGTCACCTGGTAGCAAATGTCTTTTCCCACTATGCATCATTTTATGAATACAACATTGGAAAATGATTAAAATCAGAATACTAGTGACACTATGAAAAGAGATTCATCTTGATATTCGGTATGCTGTTAGCCTTAACTGTCTAGTACTCAAACTCTGTAATTTAACAAGCATTTTCCTTCAGGGAATGTATAATCTAGCTTTTGCTCTAAAATGTTAATAGAGGGGCACCTGGGGGGCTCAGTCGTTAAGCGTCTGCCTTCGGCTCAGGTCATGCATGATCCCAGGGTTCTGGGATCGAGCCCCGCATAGGGCTCCCTGCTCGGCGGGAAGTCTCCTTCTCCCTCTCCCACTCCCCCTGCTCGTGTTCCCTCTCTCGCTGCTGTCTCTCTCTGTCAAATAAAATCTTAAAAAAAAAAAATGTTAATAGAAAAGGTAAAGCAGTAAGAAGCTGTATCTTAAATACCCTCCTCTATCTACCTGGGCATAAGAAATTTTTTATTTTGCAACTTTAACCCTGGAGAGTTTAAAAAAATATTAAAACATTAAGTTCTACCAGTATTAAAAACTTCTGCATTATCTATAATGGAACCCAGTTTATATCCAAATGGTATTGACTACCAATACTGCCATTGTACCGTTAAGAAAAAAAGGGTAAGGTATCAGAATGCCTCCCAGTTTCAAATGAAAATTTTAAAATATTATAAATAGCCTGAAGAGAAGGATCATTCAGATAAAGAGGCATATGACTGCTCAAGATGGGCTTTTGTTAATGAAGTTGGCTGAATGCCACTCTTATTCCAACAGAAATATCTCAAATGCTTTAACACAGAGGTTGGCAAACTTTTTCTGAAAAGGGATAGATAGCAAATATTTCTTATTTTGTCGGCCACATACGGTTTGTCACATATCTCTATATTTTAATAACCATTTAAAAATATAAAAGCCATTCTTATCTTGCTGACCATCCAGCCTGCAGGCAGCTGTGAAAGTACACTGGAAGTGGGTATGTCCTATTTTAGGCACTAAGCTCTAAACTCTCATCTTTTAAAGCCTGTGCAAATTTATGAAGCTAATGGTGTTGTTTTCCTGTGACCCTGAAGAACCCTACAGATGTAGTTATGATGCCACCAAATAAGCATTTATTTCAGGATAGACACAATGTACTTCGTGGACCTTATGTTATTTCTCCTAAGAGGTAACACATGCCTCTACATTTCAAGAGTCAAAATGCAAATCCTTTGTGTTTGTTGTTGTTGTTTTTCTAAATGAACCTAAGTAGGCTCCAGGAGGATTCATAATATTCCTGAAATTTTTAGCATGCAAAATTTTATACATATTCATATGTGTACTTTTCTGAGGTAGAGTCCTTTGCTTTCCTTAGACTCTCAAAGGGGTTAGCCTGTGATCTAAAGAAAAGATGATGAACTGCTCTAGTTCATTTCTAAGGCAAATATACCAAGGGTGAAAACTTTTAATATTAAGGACCACCACCTCAAAACAAATAAACCTCATCTGAAAGACACATAAATGAAAATTAAGTACACTTAAGACTTCTTTGGGTCGCAGGGGGAGAATACACACATAAGAAAAAATGTTCTATTTGTCAACATTCTTAAGAAAAAGGGAAAACTATATTAAATGTTCTTAGATATTACTGAAGATTTTAAAATAATAGTGAATTTTTGCAACTATAAGTGTAAACAATGATCTCTCCTAATCACTTGTCTTCTATATAGGCAGAAGGGGTGGGGTGGGGAATCTGTTGTCCCCAACCTCTGGTGTGCAGTCACCTATCAAAACAATGTTTAGAAATGCCACAATGAATCACTTTAAAAACAAAAAAGAAGAAAGTTCATCTGGAATCCTTGCTTCCATAGTACATCACCTTATTTCTCATTATCTCCAAAATTTAGAAGCAAATAGTATTCATTCATACATTCTATGAAAAGCATTATTTTAACCATCTTATTCCAATCAAATATAGAGTCTGCTCATGTGTTGACCTTTTGCTATTTACTAATGACAAAAAGGAACATTCTCTCTACTGAAAACTGCTAGCAGAGCTATTCCACTACCTGCATAGAGCCAGAACATACTGACTGACACCAAGGCTGAAGGCCCTTCATTATTTAAGAATAATTCTGTGAAGAGCCATGTGCAGACCCAAATGTGGGTCGGACATTATTAATAGGTAAGACATGAAGACCAAAACACCCTCATGCATCCCTATTTTTAGCCCAAATGTTAGCACAGTTAGATTAAAATTAAAAGTGAGCGTGGTCTCTTAAAGTTAGAAAAGCAACCTAATAGAAGATTGACTCTTTAATGTATTTGTTTTTTCTATTTTCAAATGTTTGAAGATAGTTTCTCATTCTACATAGCAAAATCTTGAGTGTTTCTGTCGGTGTTTAAGAATAAAATATTTTACCCTTTAGTTAGCAGATAATCCAATGAAAGGATAAAATAAATTTACTCTGAAGTATCACCCAAAACAAACTGTTATTTTTTTTTTTTTAACATTTTATATATTTATTTGTCAGAGAGAGAGCGAGCGAGCACCAGCAGGGGGAATGGCAGGCAGAGGGAGAAACAGGCTCCCCGCTGAGCAGGGAGCCCAATGTGGGACTCGATCCTAGGACCCTGGGATCACAATCTGAGGCGAAGGCAGATGCTTAACCGACTAAGCCACCCAGGCGTCCCTCTGTAATGTCTTCTACTCATAGTACTATCCATGATGACAAAATACTTTTGGAAATTCTTATGTGGTACAACTTTCCAAACAAATCTCTTAAATATATTTCAGAAAGTTACACCAATGGTTCTCATTAAGGAGAAAATGTTCACTAAATTAATCCACATCTCCTCAAAAAGCAAGGCTTTGGATGAGGCCCCCCCCCAAAAAAAATCTTAGATCCTCAGAAATAATCAACTGGGATTCCACCAAATCAACTCACTAGGTAAAAGATGCCTGCTGAGAGCCACAGAACCCAACTATGGCCCAGCTGTTATTAAAACAGCAACTCACAGGGGCACCTGGGTGGCTCAGTCATTAAGCGTCTGCCTTCAGCTCAGGTCATGATCCCAGGGTCCTAGGATCGAGCCCCGCACTGGGTTCCCTACTTGGCAGGAAGCCTGCTTCTCCCTCTCCCACTCCCCCTGCTTGTATTCCTGCTCTTGCTATCTGTCAAATAAATAAATAAAATCTTAAAAACAAAACAAAAAAACCCAACAACTCACACTCTGACATTAAGAACATTACTTATTACGATTGGTTTGCTTTTGTTTTTTATTAAGCAAATATGTGAGAATGAAAACAAAGAGGGTGAAGGACATTCTCAGAAATCACAAACTGTATAGAAATTAGCCCAGGGGTCTCATTTGCAGTTTATCATCCACTCAAAGGCTTGGCTTGGGAAACAATGAATAGGTCACAGATCGTTTTTAAAAATTAAAAGCATCAGGGATGAGACGCCCCCTATGTAATGTTCCTCTGGAAATAAGATACAGTTCAATCCGGGTCCTGTAGCATTTGGTACTTTTACGCAAAAATGACTTTGCTTTGTAGAATGAGGTAAAACTGTTACTCAGTGGAGAAATGTATGAAAGCAAGCAATTAAATTTTAGCGGTAGGAATTCTGTGGTTAGCTTTCAGAAGAATGTAGTTCAAAACAGTTTTACTGGGTGGCCAAGCCAGAAGAGAAAAAAAGAATGAGTTGATTTACAAAGAAATGTCATTACTTTAGCCCCGAGAGCTGGCACCTTACCCAAGCCTTTCCTTGCTCTCTTCTGGTGTCAGCTGATCAAAGGTCTTTGCTTCTTCAGCACCCAAGAAGGCATCATGGTCATAATCAAAACTCTGAGCATCATTGTGAACTTTGTCGCTGAGCTGAGGTTCATGGTGTACACGGTCTTTCTTTTCTGTGGGCTTGCTCAAGGCAAAGGCCGTGCACAGGGACAGGCACATAAGAAACTGTCGCAGGTCCATGATAATTAGATCTTAAAGAAAAACAAAGGTTAGTTAATTCAGGAAGCAGTGCACTCTGTAATTAAGAAATTAAAAGCTCATATCCAGTTATTAATCTGATACTATCCCAAATATTATTACTTAATCCATAAAATAAGAATGGTAGAATATCAGACTTTCCAATTTTATGGTGAGAAATTTTCACTGGTTTCCTTCATCTGATTGGAAGCTGACATGGAATCAGTTAAAATATCCACCCTGTTTAAGTAGACTCCCTTTTAAAAACACAAAAGTAGAACATTAACCCTCTTGCCCAAGTTCTTAAGACTTAAAAGCAAAAAGACCAACATTTAAATTCAGACTGACTCCAAATAACTTTACTTTTGTACTGTATCAGGGGTCTGGTTTTTAAAACTGGCTGGTTATTAGGATCACCAAAGCAGCTTTAAAAGAATTTCCCCTACTGAATTAGAATCTCTGAAGTCTGAAACGTTTCTCAGGTGATTCTGGTGATCATTAGATGAGGAACCACGAAATACTGGAGATTAGTTGTCCTATACACAGTAACAAGTTGTCTCCCATATTCATGCTCAACCTCAAACCACCTTCAAAGATCAAACCATTCAGATGGTACGGTAATGGAGAACAACTGCTTTAGAATCCCTTATCCTGGGTTTCCCAAACTTGCCCAGGCATAATGATGCTTGGAGTACTGTTCAAAGTACAGATCCCTGGGTCCTACTCCATACTTTCAGAACCCCGGCAGTCACAGCTGACTCTAATGAACAAGCACAAGGCTGGAACACTTTATCAAAAAATGTTGACCAAAAAATTGCAGAGAAGCTGCAGGATGGTAACTTGTTTAGCATACTCTACAGATTCCCCACAGTATTGTCTAGAGAGGTTACGGTCTTAGAGAAAAAACTATAAAATTAAAAATCAAGAGGAAAGATTTTCCCAATTTTCGTATTTTAACTAATCTTTCACCAGTAGAATATGGATTCTAATGCCTTTCCCCATTGCAGGGGGAGTCAGTTTTTGTAAATTCACAAAATCTCTTAACTCATTTCCACTTGTAATCAATGGCTCCCTTAACGGACAGGCAGGTGGTTATTAGGCATGAGGCTTGATTGTGGGTTAAACTGTGTCCCCCGAAAAGATATATATGCTGAAGTCCTAACCCCAGTACCCATGAATGTGACCTTATTTGGAAACAGGATCTTTGCAGATGTAATTAAGTTAAAATGAGGTCATTCTGGATTAGAGGGTGGGCTCTAATCCAATGACTGATATAAAGGAGGGAAATTTAGACAGTCACACAGAGAAGAGAATGCCAAGTTATGAAGAGGCAGAGACTGGAATGATGCATCTGCAAGTCAAGGAATGCGAAGGATTCCAGGCAACCCCAGAGGCTAGGAAGAGGGAAGAAAGGATCCTCCCCTAGAGCCTTCAGAGCATAGCTCTGGCAACACCTTGATTTCTAACTTCTAGCCTCTAGAACTATGAGAGAATACGTATCTGACCTTTTAAGCCACCCAGTTTGCGGTTAATTTGTTACAGCAGCCCTAGGAAACTAATAAAAGGCTCAGTACAGAGGACCACTGTATCACATGAAAGGTAAATGCATTACCTTACCCTAATCTGCAGATTAAGCTAGCCAGACTTCACCTTCCCCAGGATGTCACTAGTGGAACCATCTAGTCCAAGGGCTCACAATTTATATGTAAATATTTTTAAAAACATGAAAATTCTTTCAGCATAACTTTTAACTTAGTGGTTCTCAATCTAGACTGTACCCTAGAATCACCCAAAGACTTTTAAGAAAATATGATCACTAAATCCCACCCCTAACTTAATATTTTTAAAAGGCAGCCAGGCTGTGAACCACTATTTTAACTAACCTCTTAAAACAGCCATAGTAATATCTTAAGAAATTTGACCTGAGAGATGCTTGGGTGGCTCAGTCCGTTAAGCAACAGCCTTCAGCCCAGGTCACGATCCCAGGGTTCCAGGATCGAGTCCCACATCAGGCTCCCTGCTCAACATGGAGTCTTGTTTGTCCCCCTCTCTCTGCCCCTCTCCCTGCTTGTGCGCACATGCACACACTCTCCCTCAAATAAAATCTTAAAAAAAAAATAAAGCTGCAATCATACAAACACCCCTATCTATCTTGTATTCTTCCTGATTAAGAATTATTTATCTTAGGGGTGCCTGGCTGGCTCAGTCTGCCTTCGGCTCAGATCGTGATCCCAGGGTGCTGGGATCGAGCCCCGCATCAGGCTCCTTGCTCAGCGGAAAGCCTGCTTCTCCCTCTGCCTGCGGCTCCTCCTGCTTGCGTTCTCTCTGACAGACAGATAGATAGATAGATAGATAGATAGATAGATAGATAGATAGATAGATAGATAAATAAAATCTTAAAAAAAAAAACTGACCTGAAAATATACTTAATATGAAGAAACTGCATATATCCGATCCTGCCTGAAAGTTTTGGGAGCTAGAATGAATTGTTCCAGGGGATAAAGAAATTAAATATGCCAACAGATTAGACATATTTCAATGTATCTGTTTTTCTTGTAACCCCCAAATAGTAAAGGAAGTTACATTGCATTACCGTGGATTTAGAGAGTCCTTTGGATTCAGTAAACTAAAAATGCTTACAACAGCTAATGGTGAGCATGTTACATAAAGATTCCTTAAAAGTAGAAGGAAAGCAAACAGAGAAATATGTTTAATCCCAACAGAACCTAGAGAGATGATTATACAAAAGCACAACCTGAGGCCTCCATGAATAACTTTCAGTTTTATTTAACAGCACACAAGGACACTGTATTCAATGCCTGGGAAAGCAGCACAGTAGGGAAGGGTGAGAAGATCCTGAAATGGCAGAGGAGTCATCAACAGAGAGTAGAAAGTATTCTACAGTAAAGAGGACAGCACCAATAAGTCACACAGAAACGCCTCTAAGGAGATGATTGGAGGCAGTCACTCCTGGAAAGCTCATTCTCCAAAAAAATTGTACTCTTACTGGATGGTTGGTGAGACTGATGAAAACCCATAAGAAGCAATGTGAAAGCAAGACCAAGAAACCACTAGAGAACCAGGAAGAAGGTGGGACTTTTCTTTGGTGGCTGTTCCTACCCAACATCAGAACTCAGCTATGCTTCTGAAAGTTTATCAGTATTGTTTCATGCTATCCCATCGAAATGCCCAAATTTGTATACAAAGACACTTGCACAAAGATATTCCATAATGACAGTTTATAGTGATAAAAAAGGAATGGAAAACAAACAAAACCAGAGAACTAGTAAATACACATGAAATCTCTATTATGGGAGACTACACAAAGGTTAAAAAGAATGAGGTGGATCGATCCGCACTGAAGTGGGGAATTCGCCATGACATGTTAAGTGAACAACAAAAAAGCAAGTTGCAAAACAATGTTAAGATTTCATTTATGTAAAAAGCGAAACCAAATAACCTCCCAGGTTGTTTGTATTTGTATACTATAGAACACATATGAACAAAAATGGCGTGGAAGGATAACATCTATCCGTAAACAGTGGTAACCCCCAGACTCAAGGGAGAAGAGATAGGGTGGGGTGGTGAGGCTGGTATGAACTTTAATATTGTACTCTGCTGTCTATATTTTGTAAATGCATACACACTCATGTGTATTACCTGTGTATATTACTTTTTAAATATTATAAAAACTCTTTTCAATACTAGTTGCAAAGAAAACATTTTCAAGCCATTTCTCCAGACTGAAAAAGGAGACTGAAGAAAAAACATATCTATTAAGACATAAACTCTTTTTAAAGTAAAACATCCTGCTCTAGAGTAACACTTCAGCTTGTCCTTCAATAATTCAACTGATCAATCAAATCAGTGGAACAAGAGAAAATTAAGAGATTTAATGGCTCTCTTAAATGCCAAAATGAGTATGCCTTTATTTTAGGGCAAAATAAAACTTCCCTCTCAAACTACAAACACTTCTTTAGATCAATAAAACTCTGCAGAGAAAAGGAACAAATTTCTGTTGTGGATATTTTGTGATATATCCAAACAGTATCTATAATGTTAAAGGTTTACAAAATCAAGTAAAATCAAGTCACTGCAACAGATGATTTTCCTTATGCCTATTAATAAGGGAACTTCACATTTAGGAAAATTTTATAATGATTAATTACATCCTCAGAATAAAATACCCCAACAATTCTTTTTTTTTTTAAGATTTTATTTATTTATTTGAGAGAGAGAGAGCACATGAGAGGGGGGAGGGTCAGAGGGTAAAGCAGACCCCCTACTGAGCAGGGAGCCCGATGCGGGACTCGATCCAGGGACTCCACAGGATCACGACCTGAGCCGAGGGCAGTTGCTTAACCAACTGAGCCACCCAGGCGCCCTACCCCAACAATTCTTGCATAATTCCTTAACAACACTTGCAAACCTCAAATGTTACAATATGAATAAATGCCTAAGCCCATTACCAGGCCTGGAGAAGATACTGTACAAGGTTTTGATACACGTAACATATAGAAATGTTAACAGTGATTCACTGTGATTTAGAGGCAAAGCTACATTTAAGTTTGAGGCTTAACATCTTGATAACAAGGATAAGAGAATTCCAGAGTAAGTCAAGAGCTTCTGCTTTATCATCTATCCATCCCTTTTCCTTCTCTTTCAATTAACTTCCAATCCCACACCTCTAAACAATCAATACTTCTCAGGTCTCCACAATCCAAAATCAGTCTTTCCCAGACCTCGCTATTCATTCAAGGTTGCCCTTCCCCTTCCTTCACCCATAGGAGTGTCTATATTGCTATCTCTGCTCCTCACCACCTACTGCCACCCTGAAATCTAACTTTCTATCTACCACTGATGAAACTACTTCTTAAAAAGGTCACAAGGACCACGTGCTGGACAAAGCCAATGGTCCTACCTTCACCTCTCTGCAGTGGACAATAAAAAACCCTGCACTTTAAATAACTTTAAAAAAAATACACTTTGTACCCACATATAATATACCAAATCCTGGCTATTAGAAACTTTCACAAAGGCCTCTTGTGCTATGAATATAGACACTAAAAAAAGACTATACTAGATTTGCCTAAATCCATACAGGACATAAAAATGTTCAAGTAGAAACAAAGGATCCCCAAGACAAAGGATATTTTATATGGAAAGATGTGAGAACAGTACAAAACAACCTTTCACACAATGTATTTGAGGAACTACATTAGTACAGTTATTTCTGAAGCATCTTTATCTTTTCAACCAAACTGAAACCAAATAATGGCCTTTCTCTTTCTCCTTCCCTCTTCATCACAGCTACACATCAATGGATAACAGGATATCAGGAAAACATAAATGGAGGACTTAGTTGTATGAACTTTTATCATGTGATCTAGAAGGTAAATCAACGGTTGTGGAAAAAGCATCTCCCCATCTCCTATTTCTCAAATGACCTGTAAGTTCTTCTTCCTATAATTCTGTCCCACCTTCACCAAGGGTAACATCTAATATTTTTTCTTAAAAAAAAAAAAAAAGAAAGAAAAGAAAAAAATCTGGGGCACCCTGGGTGGTTCAGTCGGTTAAGTGTCTGCCTTCAGCTCAGGTCATGATTAAGCCCCATGGCGGGCTCCCTGCTCATGGGGAAATCTGCTTTTCCCTCTCCCTCTGCCCCTCCCCTGGCTCCTGCATGTGCTCTGTCTCTCAAATAAAATAAAATCTTAAAAAAAAAAAAAAAAAACTAGACCTGTACTGTTCAGGACTATAGCTATGAATCACATGCAGCTGCTAATAAGCACTTGAACTGTGGCTGGTGTAAATTAAGATGTCATATAAGTGTTACACTTTACATAGAAAAAAATGGCATTTTGTATGCACTGGATTAAATTATTAAAATTAATCTGTTTTAAAATTTCAGATGAAAATGTATTCATGTGACACGTACTATATTTCTCCTGGAAAATGCCATGTTAGAGACACAAACTAAACAGAACAGGAAAGATATCAAGTAACTATCATCCTTCAAAGTATATCACCAATAATGGTCTTCTGCAAAAGTTATTTTCATGAACTGCTCCAGTTAATTTATAAGGAGAAAATTAATAGCATAAGCTTAAATTTCTTTCAATAACAAAGATTAGCCTTAAGAATCAGTTTATTTTATCCATTCAAAAATTTCCTTGAAAGCTCTAAATTCTTGCCATTTCCCTCCCTTCCTTCCCAGTCATTGGTCACAGAACACTTAAATTGTTCCAGGGAAATTCAGATGTCTGTATTAAATACAACTTCTCAAGAACATTAGCACTGAGTGATCCCACAGGTATTTTGGTTGACCAAAGATCCATTGCTCAAAGTTAACAAGTGGGAGAAATGGGTGTGGTGGTAAAATTCCAGTTCTCTGAGCTGGATAATCAGCAAAAAAAGACAATCTTCTATAATGCACCAAAAACAGGATCTCACTGCCTAAGTGTCTACTTCAGTTGTGGGTTGGGGGAACAGCCTGACAGCAGCTCAAGTATACTAAGGCCCAGGTTATAAAATCTAGAAATTAAAGCTATCTGGTTATCTGACATTCTTCACTTACAACTTTAGTGCAAGTACCACAACGGATTATAACATTCAAGGAATAATGTCATCCTGACATGATCTGATAAAAGTTATGATAATAACAAACCATTTATTCAATATTTCTCTAGTGACAAAGCAAATTTACATTAGATCATTAACACATTCTAATTCAATTATGTGTGGTACTGAGAGCACACACATTTATATGACAGCTGAGAACAGAAAAACTGCAAAATTTGTCCAAAGAAGAGCTTTGAGAATGACAAACTATTACTCAAGCTTCCTTAGTTCTATAACCAAAGCAGCTCAATACAAACTTTAAATTTTTCTGGCTACGGAGTGAAAAAATAAGAAAAAAGTTCTAAAAATTCTGGAAGAAAAAAGTTTCCTTTGGGGCTGATGAAACTTTAACACATAATTAATTGCCATAGGAATGCTTTGCAAAATGTAGGGACAGGAACTCTGTTTTCTAGTTGCAATTTTGCAGTGCATGTTTAACACACATAAAGTCCTTGAGAATTTGGTAGTTATTTTAGCTCAATTTCCCTTCGGTGCCAAATGTCTATAAATAATTTTAAAGTCCTAGATGAAAAGACCTATCTACTATGATTACTCCATCTGGAAGTAATCCGTACCCATTCCTCTTAACTTTATAAAACTTGTTTGTACCACTTCACAATAAGGATCATAGGCTACTTTAAGTTGTCTCCTTAGCTCCCCTATAGATACATTTTTAAATAAGGCAGGACTCTCAGCTAATATAAATTAGTATCTTTCTACAGTCCCCAATACAATGTCTTACATTTTTTATATACCAATACATTTTACTGGATTAGTTGGACAGTACTTGGCAGCAATGCAGTTCCTGCCTGCTCCCCAACCCCCAATTTCCCTCACCAGATCTGGCCATCAGGCAGCAACAGGCAAGTGTTATTTCAGCTGTTTTAACTCTAATATATAAATTACAACATCAACAACACCCATATTCAAGAGTTCACAAAGGATCTAGGATGCTCTGGCCTAACATCTCCAGTGGCTATCCCTGGCTACACCTCTGTCCTTCCAACACCCCTGGCACACCCATGTTATAGAAAATTTGTGTTAGTATCAATTACCAATCTCCTGTACTGGTGCAATGTATAGAAAATGCCACCAATATGTATCTTGTGACACATCACTGGATGAACGGAAGCCAACAATTACATTGAGAGTTAGCGGTAGGAGTTGATTTCAAAGCTGTAACCAAGTACCATCCACTCAGGCATACCCAATTCATCTTTATCAGTTCGTGGTCCTCCTAATTGCAATTCTCAAAAAAAAAAATCCTACTGGAGACCCCTGAATCATTGTAAAACTCAGATTAGACCTAGGCAACTCATCCTCTACCCCACAAATACAATTTACAGGTTTGTACTGTAAATTTGTACTATAATATTTAAATTCTTCAGTGATGGCCATCGTTACTTGGCTAACTAAATTCACAGAATGAGGTCAGACATGCATTTGTCTTGTGTCTCCCACTCTAGGGCAAAAAATAATCGGGAGACTACACGTTCTCTACTTCAACTACAAAACCACATTAGAAGCAACCTTATTCCCAATTCGTTAACGTTGACCTTATGGTACATGCCGCCAGGAAGTTGAATGCAATTCAATTCTCAGAGACATTACTCTGAGAATTTAAACAATCAGGAATTGAGATCAAGGGCCCTACAATTTTAGCAGGAGACCCAGGAAACTTTTGCCGTAGAGCACAAGCTGCTTTCAAAACTACCTACCACCTAACTATGCTCTTAATCAGGGCAGCTGTTGGAAATTAACTTTACTTCTCAACACAGCATGCCAAAAATCAGAACTAAGATCTATAACTAAAAGCAACAAAAAAGGTAAAATACAATTCCCTAAGAAAACTTTAAAAACTATTTCCCGTCGCTGACAGAAGTATGCAGCCAAACATGGAAGCTCGAAGCAGTCGGCTTTTCTTTATAATTACACAAAGGTTTTTGTTTTTTTTTTAAATCACATAGTGTCTTCCCGCATTCTCCCCGACCCCCTCCCCCCGCCCCGTTTCTACACCCTCAAAGTCAGCGAACACGACTTTCTTGGCAGACGCACCCTACTCTCGGGATGTGGCCTTGGGGCTGGGCTGGAGGACACAGGTAGGCCGGTTAGTGGGAGGTGGCAGAGAACTGTTACAATAACACTACCCCACTGCCCTTCGACCTTCAGTAGGCAAACAGGAGGGACTCGGTGAGAGACGGGGCCCAGGGGCCGAGGACGTGGCAAGCCAGGCACAAAACAGTACCCCCCAGAACGCAAAACCGGGAGCCGGAGTTCTCCGAGACTCAGGCCCCTTCCCAGCGCGCGCGGGAGGGCGAGCGGCGGCCTTCAACTCAGACCGCGCGCCGAGGGCCCCGGGGTCGCGAGCAGGCTCAGGGCCCGTTCCCCTCACGCTAGCAGAAACAGGGGCCCCGAACGAAGGGGACCCATGCCGCGTCGGGAGCGAGGGCCGACGACAAAAAGCGGAAAAGGACGAGGCTGCAGAAGAACTGGGGACCGCAGTACCTACCTTTCCTCGTAGCGCCCACAGCCCCGGTTCCCGCGGCCGCCGCTCACCCACCGGCTCAGCTCACGCGCGTAAGCACCGCCCAACCGGAAGCAGCTCCGCGCCCCGCCCCCATCCGCCTCGCCGGCGGCCTCCTGACCAATCATCAACGAACCCGCCGCTGACGTGCAGCATTCCCCGACATCCATTGGCCCTACAGTCGCATAACCGGGATTGGCTGGAAAGCGCCACGTCCCCGCGAGCGCGCCGAGTGCGTGGACCGGATTCCCGCCCAACCCTTGTCCCTGGACCTGTGGGGATGGCGGGCCCCAGCCCCCTACTCCGGGTGGCGTGTGGGCGCGACTGTCTGGCCGCCTGGTCCCAGTTCACAGCGCGTGACTCGGCCTCCACACGGCTTTTTGGATTACCCTTCCAGTTATCTTCATGCCCACAAGCACACAGGACCGAATTAATTCGACTGTATCAGTCGACAACTATATTGAACAATCCTAACTTCTTTCCCTTCAGCGCTACCGCCCTGATGTAGCCTACGGGAGGCTCTTCACTCGTTGGCTCCAGTGTAACTTTCAGCTTTATCTCCCACCAGTCCCTCCCACATAACTTGTGCTCTGGGCCACCACCATCTCGGTGTATCCTAACAGTTTGCCCTTTCACATCTCTTTGATCTGTCTTCATCATGTGATCTCCTCTGCCTGGACTAAGTGCGTTATGAATGCCAATAGAAGTCCCGGTTCAGTGTCGGTTAGCTTTTGAAGTCTTTCCTGACCCCAGTAGGTATAATTCCTCTTTTATTTGCCTTCCTAACACTTTGTATCTTCAATACACTTTGCCAAATTTTGCTATAAAAAGCTTTTTATCCACATGTCCAACTCTAGGCTAAGCTCCAGCGTAAAGATCTGCCATATTCATTTTTTTTAAAAGATTTTATTTATTTGAGAGAGCGAGCACAAGCAGGCAGAGGGGCAGAGGGAGAGGAAGAAACAGACTCACTGCTGAGCAGTGCACTGATGCTGGGCTCGATTCCGGGACTCTGGGATCATGACCTGAGCTGGAGGCAGATGCTTGACTGAGCCACCCAAGCGCCCCTGCCTTATTCATCTTTTTATCTACAGCTCTGACCTTTCTATCCAGTTCAGAGTAAATGCTCAATAATGTTAAGTGAACTGAATGGGTGAGCCCATTGCATGTCCCTGAGTTAAGAGGAATACAGGAAATTTTTCACTTACTCATTCAATTTCATGTCATGAAATTCAAACAAACATTGAATGAGGACTACTATGTTAGCAACACCAGTGGAACATAAACCTACTATGTTCTTAGCACATAAAGCCTCATACTTTAACATCCAATTGAAACAAGTAGTATGCTGATGAAAACTAAATACAAAGCAAGTTAACATACTTTTAATTGCCAAGGTGAAAGATTGACAACAAATGTTTTAGGAATGACAGTGACCCTTGGTGCTAACCAGAGTGGTCTTCCTCCTAAGAAGGTGTGACTCAGACTGGACTAAGGAATTCCTGAATGCAACTATTCAGCAACAGCAGTAAGAGAAACAAGAGCAAGTGGGGGACAGAGAGGGGGAGATAAATTCTTAGGCCAGGTAGGGGATGAGGGAGGTAAAAAGGGAGGGGGCATGAAGAGAAAGCACATATGTAAGTTTCTCTAAGTAATACAAAGTCTTAATCTGAGGAGCCTGAGCTGAAGGCAGTGGGAATTGTGGGTCTTCTTCTGAAGGTTTCTAAACTCGTGCCTATGTGGGAGGTAGAATGAGATTGAAAGTGGAAAGTGGTTCTTTCTAGGAGGAACATCTCCTAATAGGGATTAACTATAGAATAGGCTGCATCAGGAGAAATGCCTCCTTGAAGTCAAGCACTGTGCCAGGTGCTGGTAAACCCACAATGAATAGGACAGGTCCCCGCCCTCAAGGAACTGCAGTCCAGCGGGAGAGCCACCCACCTTGAAAGTGTCCTAGAGGAAGCCGGATAAGGTAGTGGGACTCTGCCAGAGATGGGGCCCTCCAACCCTGAGATTCCCTGTGCATAAGGGCTTGGCCTAGGTAGAGCAAGGAAAATGGAAAAAAAAACCTCTCATACACAAGAGAAATTTTTAAAGTGGAAATAACAAGTCCTGGACTTAGTGACTGCTTAGATGAAAGAAATGAAGGAGCACTCAAAAATTTTAAATTTTAATCATAGGAAGCTGGGAGAATGAACTAAATGGGTGTAAGAAAAGGGAAATGAGTTCAAGACATGGAAAGTCTAAGATGATGGCAGAATATCTAAGAAGATTCAATAGAGGCGCCTGGGTGGCTCAGTCGGTTAAGTGTCTGCCTTCGGCTCAGGTCATGATCTCAGGGTCCTGGGATCAAGCCCAGCATGGGGCTTCTTGCTCAGCGGGGAGTCTACTTCTCCCTCTCCCTCTGCCACTCCAAAGAACACTCGTGCATTCTTTCTCTCTCTCTCTCTCAAATAAATCTTAAAAAAAATAAAAATAAAAAGAATCAATAGGCTGGAGGAGATAATTAGAAGGATCACTGGCCAGGAGACAGTTGAGGGAGCCATGAGAACAAATGAGCTGAGGAAGGAAAAGCACATGAAGCCTCAAGGGAGCCCTGAGTTAGAAAGGAGGTGGAGGAGGAAGAGGACTTGAAGGGTGACTCACATAAGAAGTGTCACCTTAGCTGCCCCTAAAAGCCCGTGAGTCCTGGATTCTGTCTCAGAAAAGTACTGAAGTACTGTTTATGGCAAGCATGATGTCAACATCTGAAGGCTGATGTTCTTCAAGCATTCCCTAGTCTGCCCATTTGGTGCTACTTAACACTTACTCCACAAATAAATGTACTGTTTCCCATGTGCCAGATGCCATTCTAGGCACTGGGGATACAGCAATAAACAAAATGGACCAAACTCTCTCATGGTGCTTATATTCTGGTATGAAGCCAATAATCCAGATAAAAAAGCAAAACATAGAGAATGGGAAGTAATGATAGGTACCAAGGAATAAAACAAGGCAGAGAAGAGAGTGCTGGGACTATCCAGAGTGGTGTTGCAATCTTAGAAAGAGTGGCCAAGGAAGGCTCATAAAAAGGATGACATGTAAGTGAACATCTGAAGGAGGTGAAGAACATTCCAGGAAAAGGGAACAGTAAGAAGGCAGGCCCTGACCTGAAGCATGCTTGGAGTGTTCGAGAAGCAGCAGGGAACCAGTGTGGCTAGACTGTGGTAATTGAGGAGAGTAGAGAAAATGAGGTCAAAGAGGAGGGACCAGAGAGGCGGGCGAGGAGCAGAGGGATACCATGTGGGGCCTTTAGGCTATTGTAAGGACTTTCCCTTTTATTATGCCTGAGAAGGCATGGAAGAGACTGGCTATTTACCAGACTGTTTCCTCTTTCCTCTATGGACACAGCTACACTACAGTATGGACGGGTAACTGAGCTCTGGCCAAAGGAAAAGTAGCAGAAATGATGTCTACCGCTTCCAGTACTTGCCTTACCAACCTGTCATGGGCCATTCTCCAAGCTCTCTCTCTATCTCTGGCAACCCTAGAAGCCGTGTAGTGCAGATGGCATTATCACAAGATGGAAGGAGCCCAGGTGCTTGTTAAAAAAAACTCTCACTGAACAGGAACACCTTTTTTGGACTTTTTCTGAGTGGGAAATGAATTTCTACTGGTTATTTTATGCCACTGATATATTGGGATTTATCTCTTTCAGAGCTAGCATTACCTTAACTAATACAGATGGGAAGACATTGGAGGGTTTTGAGTGGAAAAGTGACATGATCTAAGATTTTTAAAGGGTTACATGTGACCGAAGAGGGTGAGATTAGAAAAAAGCCACCCCTTTAGGAGGTTTTGCAACAATCCAAGGGATGAAAATGATGATGGCTTGGTCCAGGGCGGTAGCAGTGGAAATAGTGAGATGTGTTGGATCCTGCATATATTTTGAAAGTAGTTTAAAAGGATTTCCTGATGGGTTGGAGATGGGGTGGAGAGAAAGAAAGGAGTCAAGGATGACTCTAAAGTTTTGAGAAAGTAGAAAAATGGGGCTGCCATTGACTAGGATACCGAAGACCTTGGGAGGGGCAAGTCTTGAGGGATAATATTGAAAGGTTGGTTTTGGACATGTTGAGATGCCTATTAGATATTCAAATAGAAATGTCAAGTAGGCAGTCGGATAGGTGTCTGTAGAGTTCACAGTGTTCTGGACTAGAGATATAAATTTGGGAGTAATTGGTTTATGTGCGATATGCAGCCATGAGTTTTGATTTGGAGATGGTAGAGGGTATTGATGAGAATGAATCAGCAAAGGAAACTGAGAAGAAAAGTCAGTGAAGGAGGAAAGCCAGGATAGCATAGTGTTCTAGAAACCAAGTGAAGAAAGCATTTCAAGGACAAAGGAGTAGTTACTTATGTCCCACGCTGGTAACAGAGAGAGGAGGACTGATTAGCCATTGGCTTTAGCAACATGGGGATCAGGTTTGGTGGGGTAGTGGGCGCCAAAACCCACCAGAGGGGTTCAGGAGAGAATAGGAAGCAAGACATTGGAAACCCTTTCAAGGAGTTTTCTTCAAAGGGGTGGAGAAAACTGGAGCAGTGGGGTAGCAGGGCCAAGGGAGGTTTTGTTTTGTTTTCTTCTATTTTTAAATGGAAGTAATAACAATATGTTTAGGAAAAATATCAGTTTGTTGCTGATGGGAAGGATCTAGGACTGAGGATAAAATTGATATAGGAAAAAGGGAGAATCGCTGGAGCAATGTCCTTGAGTAGAAGAGATGGGATGGGACCTAGTACAAAAGGGGAAGAGTTGGACATTGCTTAGAACTGAGACAGTTCTTCCATAGTAACAAGGAGAGAAACTAGATCTATGGGTCTGGTTCCAGGTAAGTGGTGGACATGGTGGAGAGATCTTGGAGTTCTCTTTCAATTGCTATGATGTTCTCAGAGGAAAAGGAAGCTGGGTCATCAGGAGGCAATGGGGGTTTGAGGCGAGAGAAGGTGTGAAGTAGCCATTCAGCAGAGAGAACAGATGAGGGAAGCATAGTGTGATCTCCAGGCAACACTGAGGACCCTCCTGAGACTTGAGATTATGACTTTGAGGTAACACTGATTGGTATATCACATGGTTTTCTCCAGACAAGTTTAGCAGCATGATGCAGGCATGGAGTTGGTGGAGAGCTGGACTTAGCCAAGTAAATAGAATCAAGTGGAAGAGACACAAAGGTGTTGAGGGTGCATGCAAGGGAATGGTAATAGTAATGATTGATCATGGAATCTAGGCTGAGGGGAAGGAAATGAGGATGTGAGGAGAGTGAGGGACAGTGAAAACCCAGAAGGAGCAACAGATTGTGGGATTAGCGGGTGGAAGGATTACTGGACTCAGGGAAAGACAGGCGGTGGTAGAGCTGGAGAGTGGAAGTAATGGGGTGGGGTACAGTTATTAACGACAAACTCTGGGATAAAATCGCAGGAGTTAGTGGCTGATGAGGGTAGTGGGCAGGATTACTGGGCTGCGGCAGCTCAAGGAACAGCGACCAGGGTATGGGAGGGGTCACCTAGGTGGATATTGAAATCACCAACGAAACTCATCCTTGGAAAGAGTGATGGTGATCCAGGAGCTTACTTTTTAGCCCTCCAACCCTTTCAATTACTCCAGTGAAAGAAAAGACCCTCATAGGATATCTTAAATTAGAGCAAGACCTCTAAAAAAGCTTTCCAATTGGAAAGTTGGTTGAAGTGCTCATAGTCTATTTTTTACTGAATGTGAAATATTGTGCATTTTAAACAAAGTGGCCGGTCCACAGGCCATGTGACAGACATTCCTTGGTGACTCCCTTGATCTATAATTTGCAAACCTCTGATTTTACTTTTACTTTGAGCCTGGAGCCTCTGACTTACCTATGTTTTGAGGTTATACCTCCTTTCTGTGGAATCGCTGGTTTCACAAGCACTAACAAGGTATGGCAACATTTAAAGGGCGTGTCATACGCAAAGGAAATTGAGCCAGTGTCCATAGGACTGAGACAACAGCCAACTGAAGAAGTTGGACCACTGAGAAAGTCCCCCTCCCTCACACACCTTGTCCTAACACTGCCTCCTGCAGGCACCTTTCTGCAGCCTCAAACCCAAACCTTCATTTGAAATACCAGGGCCAGGCTAGCAAGTCCAAGTTAGGGAATGTGCTAAGGAAGAAGGCACAAAGCTTGAATCAAAAGAGGAACTAACAACGACAACAACAACAACAAACTGGGGGGAGAAATGAAACTTCAGGAGAGGCCCTTGGCTGGAATTAGTTTTTAGCCCCTCATAGTTATCCAGAATAATTGGCACAGAGAAGAAAACACATTTGTTTGGGTATATGGCCTTACTTTCAAGTTTTAAATTAGATAAATAGAAGCTTCGTGAGGCATCTCTCAGTGGTGTATTTCTTCTCTTGTCCTTTTCAGCTTCTCATTCAGGTCCCTTCTGTTTTCTTACCACCTCTCTGTAAGATCCCCCTTCTTCTCTGACTTTCTCCCTCCACCTGCTCTTCACCGCCATTTTGTTCTCGTCCCCCTCTCCTCCGGTCCTGCTTCCCTTTCCTTCCTTCTCTCCATCTCTTGTCCGTGGCCCTTCTGAGAGCACATCTTCTTGTGCCTGCCCTGGTGGTGGTTAACGGAGGCAAGGTGTGATGGGTAGTGGCACGGATCCGGAGTTACGTACTGGCATGATGCTGGAATAATGCTCTTACCCGGAGCCATGCTCCCAGGTGGTTCTCCAAGGAAAGGCTATGCTATCAGCGTGAGATGAGTCTAGTTTTTCCTTAGTTGTAGCTTTCTTCTCCCCTACATCCAGACAGAGTCCCTCAGAAAGCTGCATGCTGCAGAGTGGCGTTGGCGAGGGCTGCATAGATTCTCCCCAGTGCGAAAAGGTAGTTCAAATAGAATTTCCTGTTAACATAGGAGAGAAGAATGTCCAATAAGATACAGCTTGCCTAAAAAGCTCTTCTGTGGACACATAGATACTTAAGGTAATTTTTTAATTGTCAACTATTAATAATAGGTATCTTATCAGAGTTAGTGGTTTATTAATATTATTTGACTTGAGAAAACACAAACCACTCCTACCTTCTTTAGGGATCTCTCTCTGGTCAGGCAGAGGCACATAGGAAGTACTTAATGCATATTTGCTAAATGAATATATGGATGGGTGGATGAGCCTGTGGCACATGGAAAGATAAGGGCTGGGCTCCAGAGAAGTATCATCCCCACCAGACCCTTTCTGGCCTAGTTCCTTCTCACTCTCTGCAGCATAAGATTGGGGCTCCCCAAGAGCTCTAGAAAGGAAAAGGGAGAGCCAGCTTCCCACTCCCTCGAAGGAAGAGTCCAGAGGGCTGAGGAGGCAGTCCCTCCCACACAGCAGGGAGGAAGCAGGTCTAGGCACAACAGTGTTGTCCGGGTCTCTATCCCTTCAGGGCCCCTGGCAAGAGGTCCTAGGAGCCTCTAGGGGCTCTGGAGCTGCCACATTTAGGGTTTCACCCAACCCAGTTGGAGGTAGAGAAGAACAGAGCAGGAACAAAGAGAATCGAGGTGGCTTTGGCTGGCACCCCCCATTCCCACTCACAGCCTCCTGGAATTGCCCCCAGGCCCCTAGGACCTGAACCCAGGCCTGAGATGGAACTCCAGGGCTGTCCCATGAAGGTGATCAGATTATTCCCATCACAGTACCTATATGAGTGGGGCCAGCTGTGGCCCCGTGGAGGCTGCCAGGGTGCTGAGGAGTGAAAGGGGCTGTGGCCCAGAGGGGTTCTCTCTTTCCCACTCTCCATAAGTGAGCGAATCTCTCCAACTGAGGTCGCGGGTGCAAGGGATGCCGTCTTCACTGTGAGTATCTTTCTCTACGTCAGAAAGGGAATGCATTCGTTTGTAACTTTAATTCACAGAGCAGTCTCACAGGTTATGGCCAACACTTGTGGGGTGCTTTCTATGAGCCAGGCACGGTTCCAAACAATCACACGCCTTAATGCTCTTTTAATTCTCACAAGGAGCCCGAGAGGTCAGCGCTGCTGTGGTCCCCATTTTACTAGGATTCTGAGGCCCAGCGAGGTTAAGTCACTTACCTGTGGTCACATAATGAGGAGTCAGAGCCAGAATTCAAAGCCAGGCAGTTAGGCAATAGAGCCTATGTTTTAACTATTATATCCTTTGAACAAGGCAGTGCCAGTAAAAGGAGGGAACTAACATGGCTTGGAGAGGATCACTGAATGAATTTCCCGAAGAGATTCAGCTAGCTGAACTGGCAATGGCCGTGAACCCAGATGGCCTTAAGCCAGAGCCTGTTCTTAGTCCACTTGGCTTCAGCTACTCAAAGGGTGGCTTGCAGCCCAACAGCTTTGGCATCACCTGGGAGCATGTTAGAAATGCACAATCTTGGGTCCATCCAGACCTACTGACTCAAAATCTGCATTTTAACAAGATCCCCGGGGGACTGCTTGCACATTATAGTTTGGGAAGCACTGCAGTAGGGCCACACTACCCACTGATGGGGGAGTTGAAAGGTTCAGCCACACAGGTAAGCCTTGGGACCCTGGTTTTTCCCAATGTAGCTCTTTCTTTTCAACCAGAAGTTCCCAGAGGCTGGGGTATAACTGTCCTTCCAAACTCAACGGGTACACTATCTGGACCAAAGAGGAAAAAGGGGTTCCTTCAGGTACAAGGAGAGTGAAGGGTCCTGAGAACATCCTAGGACAATTCACTGAAATCAGCCTCAAGACAGCTTGGGCGTGGTAGTTGTCAGGACACCACATACCTTGTGACTCTGAAATTCCGGCTGTTCTCTCAAGTCCTAGAAGTAAATGTGACTTATTCTCTCTGTCTGTCTTCTTCAACCATAATCTCATGGGGTATGTTTTGAGTGTGTATGTGATTGAATGTATGTGTGAAAACACTAACGCATCATCATTGTATTATCAGTCACATGACATGAGAACGCATTCTCAGGCTTGGGAAAACGTGGGCCAGCGTCAGCTCTACTCACCATTTAGAACAGGGGCTGAATGACCTGGCAGCCTCCAGGCTGAATTTGGCCTGCAGATATGTTTTGTTTGCCCGCTAAGTGTCAGCCTAGACTGTGTTTTAGTGTTTATGGGGCAGGGGGGTAGGTCACATAAAAATCCAGATTTGCAGCTTTTGTTGAGAAATCAGAGTATCTGGCAACACCAGGCCTGCGTTCCAGCATAGTCACAATTGAAGGCTTCAGGGCGCCTGGGTGGCTCAGTTGGTTAAGCGACTGCCTTCGGCTCAGGTCATGATCCTGGAGTCCCGGGATCGAGTCCCACATCGGGCTCCCTGCTCAGCAGGGAGTCTGCTTCTCCCTTGGACCCTCCCCCCTCTCATGCTCTCTCTCTCTATCTCATTCTCTCTCTCAAATAAATAAATAAAATCTTTAAAAACAAAACAAAACAACTGAAGGCTTCATGGAAACCTTCACTTTCTCATTGCCACCATCTCCACCACCTCCCACTGCCTCCTCAGTGCTGAAACCAAGTGTCAGCCTAGCTGGTGTTTAACTTACAATGGAGTTGAGAGAAAAGTCAACCCTTTGTTCCATGACACCTAGACTCTCTACCCATTCATACCACCTGCAGACGTTTGGGTTGGAATCCCTGGTTTGGATGAAAGTCGAGAGCTTCTCTGGGATCTACACATCCCTCTAAATTCCTAAATATAACATGATATTCTGGTTGCCTCCTGAACCAATTTGGAGGAATAATTTATTAGTGGTGTGGCGCACAGATATTTCCTGAACTCCCATTGGGTTCCTAGCCCTGTGCTTGCCACTGCAGATAATTCAGAGGCATGAAAAGAATGAGTATTGGTTGAAGAAATAAGACTTAAGCCTAGGAAACAAGTAGGGAATAAGGTCAGAGAAGTTAGACCAAGGATAGGTAGGATTGAGGGTGGGGCATCAGGGGGAAGGGAGCAGATGGAATGAATAAGACACAGGGAAGGATAGCGAATACTAGACTAGAGCAGATTTGGGCTGGAGAAGATAAGGCACGGGGCGTCTGTCTGAGGGGGAGAAAGTGTTCGGGTGAGATGGGGAAGAGAGGGAAGTTTCTGCAGGGTCATGCGTGCCAAAATGAGTGGATCTGGGGTAAAGTAGAACCTGGCAATAAGTAAGGAACCGGTTGCTCTTTCCAGAATGTGTCATGCTCTTTTCACCCAGACTCTGCCTCTTTTTAGAATGCCTTGCCTTCTCTGCTTCAGTCAGCCCCGCCTGCACTCATCGTCTATGCCTCAGCTCAGACCCCGGGCCTTCCCAAACAGCCTTCTGGGGGGAGTGAGGGACCCCTGTCTCTACGCTCCTGAGGTACCCCAGGCATGAGTTCTGAATGTTGCCTAGAAAGAGAGCTTTTGGGATCTCAGAATCTACCCATCTGACTCCACCAAATTAGAAACCCTTTCACAGGGGTACTGTGTCCTTCTTCATTGTGACTCCAAAGCCTTCAACAGTGTTGGGCACTTACCAAGTGCCCACCGCATGTTTTGGGAAGAGTAAATGAATGAATAAACTAGAGAAGATTACTGTACAGGCCAGGCATGCAATGATAAGGTGGTTAGCGTAGAATCTGCAGGAGTAGAACGGAAGGAAAGAATATAAGAAACATTTCAAAGAAAGAAATCGGTAAGACTTGCTGCCAAATTGAGTATGGTGGCCAAAGAGCCTAGAGGAACTCAAACTAAGATAAGGAAGGACAACAGAGATCCGGGAAAGCTGGGCTGGGGAGCTGGTGGGGGGACTTATTCCTACATCTGTGGAGCAGAAAGTTCTCCGAGACATGGGTGCCCTGTGCCCTCCATTACCTGAGCTGTCCCTTTTGGTCTGTGTCTTTTTGCTGCTCCTGGAACTCCAGCCATTTCAGGATCAAGGAAATGAAGGTCAAAAGGAAAAGAACAGAGCATGAAATTCTCATTTCAAATCTTATTTCCAGTTATATTTTTCTTCATGCAAAAGCTTTAGAGGCAGATATAAATATGAAAAAGGCCAGCTGTGGCGACACTGGGTGGGTGTGCTGCATAATAAAGTACCAGAAAAAAACCAGGGAAGGGGAAGGGGGGAGGGGGGAGGGGGAAGGGGAAGGGGGGCGGGGAGCGGGGTGGGGAGCTGAGCCCATGCTGCTGCTTTTGCTGAGGAAGAGTGGGTGCGACTCCATCTGTTTGGTCCTTTGTCTCAGCCTTTTATTTTATTTGCTGTAAGTTGCTTGTTGTTGCCAACGTGCAAAAACTGATATAATTGCAACGAGACTAGAACCTGCCTGAATGAGGAGAGAAACCATCACTCAGGGCTTCGTTCTGGGAAATTAAAGAGAAGAAACCCAATGTCTGTCCAAAGCAATTACTGAGAGAACAGTGAAGCAAAAATTCATTTTCCCCTATTTCTCACAGCCCTCCGATCCATCTGGGACGTGACAGCCCAGATTAGGTTGCCCCAGCTTACTGGCTGGCCTCTTCACACCTAGGCTCCCTCCCTTCAAATCAACTAAGGCTCCCACTTCACTAAGGTCTTAATTCATGCCCAAGGCTTCCCAGGCCCTGGCTCGGCCCTGCCCACTTCTACTTCCATCCTCCCACCACCACCACTTCCCCACTGGCCTTCCCTCCCTTTTTCTAAACTCACCAAGTCTCTTCCTCAGGATGAAGCCTCATTTGATCCCTCAACCTCTACAGCTTTCTTCACCCTTCATCTGGTTAGAGCCTATTCTCCTTCTGGTCTTAGTCTCCTCTGACCTTCCAGAAATATTAAAAGCTTGCCTGTGCCAGAGATTGCCAACAGGCCCCCAGTCTCCTTCTTCTCTCCTTCCTTGGGGGCAGAGCATCTAATTTTGTGTGAGGCACATGGCTGTGCACAATGATGAGTGCATTTCCCAGCTCCCTTGGAGCTGGGGGTGGCCAGGTGACTGAATGGTGGCCATGAATATAAACAGAAGCTAGCCTTCAAACAGTAATAAAAGAAAAAAAATCCGTGATTTCGGATTTTGAGACGGTCAACAAGTTGCTTCAGTATATCTTGCTCTATTAGAGTCCAGGGGTCTCCAGCCCAGTAATATTGACATCTTACCCAGAAATTACTTAACTATACTCTGTAGTTAAGTCTCTGATATGTATACAAAGTGACAACCTCCCGTGTAAATTCTTAGGCCATGGGCAACTAACAAGTCTTTTTCTTGCAGTGAATACTTTTCTATTTCCAGCCCACCCTGGAGTTAATAATACGAGTTGATATTTATTGAGGATTTCCTTACGTCTGCCTTCCTGAATCTGCTGAGGAGCATGCCAAGTACTGGTGTGTATGAGCTCATCTAATCTTACAAGATCTGGATGAGGTTGGCACTACCATCATTTCCATTTTGCAGATCGGAACACTTAGGGCCAGAAAAGTAAAGCAATGTGCCTGAAGGCTCACAGTCAGGCAGTGACTTGGGCCCAGGGCTGTGTGGGCTTGCCCCCTCCAACTCTGCTGGCTTACTACCAACACTGGGGAAAAGCCTTTCTTTCTTTTTTTCTTCTTCTTCCGTTTTTTTGGTTCTGTCTCTGCATTGCTGGTCCCTACTGTGACAAAAACCTTCTTCTTTCTAACACCTGGTTTTTCTCTTCTGGTGACATTTACTAACTTATTTCTGTCCTCCCTTTCCTTTTAAACCACAAATCAAGATTGCCAGGACCCCGATTCCCACATTACCTTTGTGCTCTGGTCATGGTGCCCTGCGGTCTAGGTGCTCTCAATGCCTTGTCAACCCTAAGGCACCTGCACATACAAGGACATTTCCTCAGGCATGGAGAAGAGAGGCCTGTACAATGGAGCTTTCCAGAATGGATTATACATTTAGAAAGCAACCGCAGAAGCTCCCTGAAGTCCAAGCAGAGGCCAGGTGAATGGGTAAATGAACTCAATGAGTAGACAATATTTCAGTTATTTCTCCGTAAGAACTAGGAACAGGATTAGAAATTAGGTTTTCCTTTCCCACCTGTGCTACTATCTTATTCTTATTATTGAAGAGTTACTTCTTATTTTGTACATCATTCCTCTGGAGTCAAGCCCACCATGCTTGCTTTGTGGAGGAGACTAAGGCAAAGAGAACTGGTGAAAGATTACTCTGAGTCGAGGATAAAACCTGGATCCTGAGTGGTAGCAAGCATTTCCTGCTCCTCCTTCTGCTCCTTTTCCAAGTGACTTGGTTTCTAGATCTTACAGCCCAGGCCATCTGGGCTGCAGCAGGGGCGTCAGGCTGGCCTGATTTAAGGCATGTACCTGAACTCATTGTGCTGGTGCAGGTCGGCAAAAATCTGAGAGAGCGCCTCACTCTCCCCCTTGGCCATCAGCTGCATGAGGCTCTCGCTGGGCTGGGAGGCTTGGGGTTTCTTCTCTACCGACTAGATGGAGGGAAAAAGCAAAGCCAGGTGGTTAAGGCCTTAGGGTCTGTGCATTTTCCTAATCACGGTCCAGACCTGAAAGTGTTGGAACTCGAGCTGTTCCTCTGGGCTGATGGGTCAGCTGCTCGGAGAGGCCATTCTGAGGCCATCTCTGATTATACCACCTGTATTGTTATAAATATCCTTTAGCGCCTTAAAGATAATACTGTCATTGAAAACTTTAGACATAATTTAGTAGATAATCTACTCTTATTAATGTACCTTCATACGTTCCTGAATAGCCTATTCCTATAAACTTTAATAAAGCTTCTGCTACTTGGTTTTATATTTCAGGGTAGGGGGATCAAATATCTGTTGTAGGAATTTAATAGATGCTTAAAAAAATAATTTCTCTGGGCGCCTGGGTGGCTCAGTCGGTTAAGCGCCTACCTTCAGCTCAGGTCATGATCCCGGGATCCTGGGATCAAGCCCCATTTCGGGCTCCCTCCTCCGTGGGGAGTCGGCTCCCTCTCCCTCTGCCCCTTATGCTGGAGCTCTCTCTCTCTCTCTCAAATAAGTAAATAATATCTTAGAAAAAATTAATCTCTCTAAGAAAAATCCTATGTTGAGCTGCTTTTCACACTTGGGTAGAATTGCTTTCTTTCCTGTTGCCTGTGATACCCCCATAGGTACTCCAGCCATGCATGCTGCTCATAGTCATTCATTCATTCATTCATTCATTCATTCTGTATTGAATGTCAGCTATGTACCAGGCACTAGGGATATAACAGCTCAGAAGATGGGGAACCTGTTGCCTCCATGCAGTTTACGTTGCAGCTCAGATTGGTCTGATGTCACACCTTAAGACCTCGGGCAAAAATGCCCAGGTGAATTCTATCAAATATTTAATGGTCATACCAATTCTTCAAAAACTCAGAAAACAGAGGAGGAAAGAACACTTCCCAAATCAGTCAATGAGGCTAGTACTACTCCAAGACCAAAGCCAGGGTGTCACAAAGATTTCTGAAGAAAACTACAGACCAATATTGCTAATGAACATAGATGCAAAAATCTTTAACAAAATACCAACAAACTGAATCCAGGAACATATAGAAAGGATTATATATACCATGACCAGGTGGAATTTTTATTGCAGAAACACAAGGTTGGTGAGGATATGGAGAAACTGAAACCCTCATGCATTGCTGATGGGAAGGTAAAATGGTAGAGCCACTTTGGAAGATAGTTTGTCAGTTTCTTGAAAAGTTAAATCTAGGGGCGCCTGGGTGGTTCAGTTGGTTAAGCACCTGCCTTTGGCTCAGGTCATGATCCCGGGGTCCTGGGATCGAGCCCCGTGTTGGGCTCCCTGCTCGGCAGAGAGCCTGCTTCTCCCACACCCTCTGCCTGCCGCTCCCCCTGCTTGTGTGCTCTCTCTCTGTCAAATAAATAAATAAAACCTTTAAAAAAATTTTTAAAAAATCAAAGTTAAATCGAAACTTATTCTATGACCCAGCTATTACATTCCTTGGAATCTACCCAAGACAAATGAAACATACAGCTATGCAAAAACTTGTACACAAATGTTCATATCGGCATTATTCAGGATAGTCAAAACCTGGAGACAATCCCAATGTCCAACTGGTGGATGGACCAACAAAATGTGGTATATCTATATGATGGAATGCTATTCAGCAATGAAAAGGAATACGGATAGTCTGTGACTCTGCCACAGAGTTGGCCTCATGCTACAATATAGATGAGACTGAAAAACATCATGCTAAGGGAAAGAAGCCAGGCATAAAGACTTTATGTTGTAGGATTTCATTTATATGAAATGTCTAAGAAATATGAATTTATAGAGACTGAACACAGGTCAAAGGATGCCTAAGGCAGGAAATAGGGACATTTGAATGACTGCAACTGGGCACAAGGGAATTTTTAGGGCGATGGAAGTTTTCTAAAACTGGATGGCAATAATGGTTGCCCAACTCTACAGAGTTACGGAGAATCTTGAGCTGTACACTTGACAGGGCTGGGTTTTATGGTTGTAAATTATACCTCAATAAAGCTGATGAGCAAAGGCCTAAGGCAGGGATCACCTTCACAGGGTGCTCACATACCAGCTCACCTAAACTCCACAGTTCAGCTCTGGCCTTTGCTGGAGGTGGCAATGGTGCCCACTTACGTTAGAGTCTCCCGAGGGGCTGCAGCTGTTCTTGGGTACCAGACAGTGAGTGACAAGAATCCTAGGGTCCTTGGTGGTGATGGACAGGCCCTTATGCAGAATTTGAACCAGTCGGATCCAGAAGTGGAAGACAGTCCCAGGATGGTCAGGGTGGAGCCTTAGGTAGTAGATCTTTTCAGTGACTGTCCTCAAACGCAGGATGCGTTGAAGCCGGTCACAGACCTGGAACTCCACAAACTTCAATGGGAGGATCCTGAAGCCACAAGGGAAGAGACACCATGGCAACCCTATGGCTTCTGATCCAACCCTGACTTCATTAAAATGAGAAGTGTCTCCTACAGAACTGAGGTTTTTGGGAGTAGGAGAGAGAATGTTTAGCACCGTGGTGCTCCAACTTTGGGGAGACCAGATTTCCCTGGGGCGCTTGTTTAAAATGCAGACACCTGAAGCTATCCCCTACAACTCAGACTCGGTAGGTCTGGGGTGTTGCCCTGAAATCTGCCATGATTCTCACGCTGGGGTTCCCTGGGATCCTGCTTGAGAGAGAGAGAGCCCTGGAACAAGGAGGCTGCGGTCATAGGGGTTTTCAGTTTCCTTCTTGATCGTATAAAGGGAACTGCCCTTCTCTGCCACAGAGTGGCATTGTCCAGCTTGTCTGTTCATTGACCCCAATGCTTTCACTACTTTTCCCAAAGGGGCTAGAGTTCAAGGAACTGGGCTGTACTTTCTATAGGTACACCCAGAACATAAAGGTGAGGTGGACATAAAGCAGCTGACATGGAGAAATGAAGGGTTTGCCTGGACTTCTGGGAATCTCCAGAGATTCTTGAGATATCCTACAGATTACTTGAAGCTATTCAAACATCACAAAGGGCTGTTTCATCCCAGAGGAGTCTGAGGTCCCTGTATGTTACAGTTCTAAGTGAGAACTGGTTCCGCTCATTTTACCAGCAGGGAAACTGAGATGAGGCAAATAGCTTGAGACTCAAAACTTATTTGAGTCATTTGGATACCAAAGACTAGAGTCTGTGTCTCCCAATCAGTGCTCCACTGGCTGGACCTCACTGCTTCCTTGCCCCTCAGCCCGAGGCAGGGAGATTTGCTATGGATTCAGCGGGGGTGAGAGCAACAGGAAGGAAAGAAGTCGTGTTGACTGGCTTCTCATTGCTGACCGCGTAACACTTCCCTTTGCCCCCCTCCCCCAAGCTTGGCCTAATGCTTCCAGTGCACCCTCTGTCTCGGGCTACTGTTGTCTACAATAATAACGTCACTGCCAGTGACTTCTCTGTTTCTCCCTACTTTGAGTTGAGTCACAAAGCAGCCTCTACTTTGGGTCCACCCCTCACCCTACTCGTCCTCTGTTCCCATCTGTATTGCTTACCTCTTCAGCTTGATGTTTGGGGCTATAGATGGTCTGTTCCATGTCTGGCTCTGTCCCTGGTGCCATTTGACATTAGCCATGAGGAGGATATTGGGAAGGGGCAGGCAGGGCACGGAGGAGGTTACCCCAAGGGCCATGGTGTTGGAGGCCTTGTAGATGTCTATCCAGTCCCTGCCCTTTCTGACCTGCAAAGCAGCCCCATGGGCACAGCCTGAGCATTTGGCAGAAGCAGCAGTGTATTCTATTTTTTTTTTAAAGATTTATTTATTTATTTGAGAGAGTGAGAATGAGAGAGAGAGAGAGTACATGAGAGGGGGGAGGGTTGGGGGAGAAGCAGGCTCCCCGCTGAGCAGGGAGCCCGACGCGGGACTCGATCCCGGGACTCCAGGATCATGACCTGAGCCGAAGGCAGTCGCTTAACCAACTGAGCCACCCAGGCGCCCAAGCAGCAGTGTATTCTAGCTGAGGGGTCTCTCAACCTTAGCCCTATTCATATTGGGGGCTGGCTAATTCTTTGTTTGGGGGAAGGGGGGTCTGCAGGATGGTTAGTAGCAGCCTCCGTCTCTAGGCCACTAGACGCTAGTAGCAATCCCTCCACCCCCCCGCCCAAGTTGGGACCATCAAAAATATCTCCAGAGGTTGCCAAATGCCCCCTGGCAGTAGCGAGCGAAATCAATGCTTGTTGAGAACCACTGTTTAAACCTATATTGGTGGGGCGCCTGGGTGGCTCAGTCGTTAAGTGTCTGCCTTCAGCTTAGGTCATGATCCCAGGGTCCTGGGATCGAGCCCCTCATTGAGCCCCTCAATGAGCCCCTCAATGAGCCCTGCATCAGGCTCTTTGCTCCGCGGGAAGCCTGCTTCCCTCTTCCATTCCCTCTGCTTGTGTTCCTGCTCTCACTGTCTCTCTCTGTCAAATAAATAAATAAATAAATAAATAAATAAATAAATAAATAAATAAAATCTTTAAACCTATGTGTTGGTTAAGCAACTGTAAGAGAGTATTTACACTACCTCCTATCAACAGTCACCCACAAGAACCATAGCCCAGGAGTTCCCAGACCTGTGTCATATTTCTGTGACTCTTCCCCACACTGTTTCCTGGCTTTTCTTTGAAAAATTTGTCCTTAGGCCGTTCTTTGAGGGGCCCTATTATCTCCTGCACTTTCCCTGAACTGTGAGGTCCTTTGCAGCTCCCAAGCTGTTTATTCTGGGTTCCACCTGGCCTGAGGAAAGGAAGGGCAGGCAAGGAAACAAAAATGCACAGAGGGGCCCCAGCCTGGCGCAGTCGGTTAAGTGGCTGACTCTTCATTTCGGCTGAGGTCTAGATCTTGGGGTCCTGGGATGGGCCCCCAAATCCCCCGTCGTGGGCTCTGTGCTCAGCGGGGAGTCTGCTTGAGATTCCTGCTCTCTCCCTCTCCCTCTGCCCTCCCTCTGCGCAGTGCACTCACATGCACTCTCTCTCTCAAATAAATAAACGTCTTTTTTAAAAAAATGCCCTGAGTGCCCGTTGTACTTGGGCCTTTGCTTCCTGTGTTTGCATGGAACAACCAGGTTGGTCCAGCCCCTTTTATAACAGAGGAAACTGGGATTCGGGGCACGCAGGGCACTTGCACAGTGACACCTCAAGAAAGCAGAGACTCTGAGCCCTGGTCCCTCTCGGGGGCCCAGCTCCTGTTCTTTCACCAATCAGCATTTCGGTTACAAACCCTCCAAGGGCAGCTCATTTCACTGCCTCTTTGTTCACCTCTTTGGACTGACAGCCTGGAGAAGGAAGCACGTGGAGGGATTCGGACACCAAGTCCTCTCCTCAGAGCAGAGAACTCCTGCCCTCTGTCCCCACGATGACAAGTGTCTGCAGAAGAAGCCCTGTCTGGGGCTCTGCAAGGTCAGGGTCAGATGCCTTCCAGGCCCACTGACTTCTCCTTGTCCCAGTTCTCACTCCACTCCCGTCCCTGGGACAGACTCTCCCGGTCACATCTTGGGAACAGGTTGAGAAGAATCAAGGAGTGCCATTCTGAGCGACCCAAGAGTACCTGGACAAAGTTGCTTTCAAACACCACTGAGTCAGGAAATAGGTTGAATTCTGGAGAATGAAGAATCTGGCAGAGCAGTCCCTCCTCCACACCCAGGCCCACTCCAGGGTTTGGCTCCCCATCCACAGGCAAGAGGCCCCTGACTTCTTCCCAGGCATTCAGGGAAGGGAAGGTTGGAAAAGATCTTGTGACTTTTACTGTCTTCTTTGATTTCCACCGAGTCTTTCTCTGTGGAACTGATGACAACATTTCCGCACATGCTCAGGGGCCTGCTGCAAGTTTGCCCTGGTACCTCTCTCTTCCCTCTTGGCCCTGGGCAGCTAGCCAAGGCCTGGGACCGCCAATCAGCTCACAATGATGAATGGATGACATCATGAAAAAAACCAGGGCAGGCCCGCAGGAAAGGGAAATGCAGAGGAGCCTCCCTTTGCCTCCAGGGGGCTTGTTTCGGCCCTGATATTCCCCAGCCCCTGTCCGGAACCTGGGGACATAGGGCCCCCAGAGCTTGCTGGGAAAGGGGTTGAGCCGGGCAGGAAGCAAGGAAGGTAAGCTGCTGGGAGGCTATTTTCTTCCCGGCCTTTCAACCCTCCCTTACTCTTAATGCAACCTACCCCAAGCAGTTTTAAGTGCTGTTGTCTATTTAAAACCCAGCCTTTCCGAGCTGTGCACGAGGCGGGAACACAAATATCCTTGTTTATCCGCAGGAGGCTTTTCCGTTTTGGAAGGAATTGCTGGGCCCTGCTCCATGCTCTGCTACGCCTGGGTGGTTACTTCTGCGGGCCTATTTCCCTTAGGAGGTCAAACTGAAGAAGGAGTCCAAGTAATTAGTTTTTTACCCAGAGGCTGGCTCTGTGAGGGTGCCCAGCTGAGAAGACTAGAACTGCGACAGGGCAGTTCTGCTAGATCAACAAGACGTTCCCCCTCTCGGAGAGTGACAGCATGCTCATCCTGGAGTCAGAAGAAGCAAGAGCCCAAATCCTGCAGTGGCGAGGTCAAGGGCAAAGAAGGAAGCAGGCTGACCGCTGTTCAAGGCCACTTTGGGGAGAAATTATATTCTGATTTGGACAAAATCCCGGAATTTACTAAACGATGTATTATCTATCAAAATCAAAGGTGATCAATTCAGAAAAGCAATTGGACAACCAGTGTATGTGATGTACAAGCATGAAGATTTATTTTTCTATTTCATTAGCAAGTCAGAGGGGCAGCTGAAAGATCATGAGGCCCTACTGGTCTGATTCCATCCGCCCCTCACCTGGCCGCTTCTAGTTTGCCCGGTTCAAGCACCAGAAACCGCTCCGTGGTTGGTAAAGCAACTGGGGCATTCCTGTTCCTTGTTCTCATTTGTTTATCACATGGGACAAATGTCCTCCATGGAACAGTCTCTAAGGAGGGGGTCAAGAGACCGCGTCCTGAGATTTCCATTTCTCTGGAAGCAACACACAGTCCAAATGTGATGGCAGCTAACACGCTGGTATAGGTTAAAGCTTGCCCGCCACAGTCAAGCTCTTTGGTCTTAGATATGTGGTTTGAATGTATTTGGCCACTGAGACATCCAAAAGTCCCCTTTGGTGGGGAAGATGACGTTTCCTGTTTTCTGTACAAGCCTGTTTAGCCCACTTCTGTGGGATTGAAAGAGGCTTTAGCTCCCAGTCTAGAAAGTTAATTGTGAGGAAATGAGCTTTTTGGCTCTAAACAAAATCCTAAACAATAATCAAATGTCTTTTCCTACTTGCCCCCATCAAACCTCAAAAACTAGCACACTGAATCTTTTTAAAAAAAACTATTTGACAGATGCTTAGCTGCCTTTCTCAATATCCATTCTCTCCATTTCTTTATTAATGATGGAATGTCTGATCTTTAGTTGGGCACAAGTTTCTGAAATAAAAATTACATTTCCTGGCCTCCCTTACAGCTAGTTAAGGCCATGTGACTATGTTGTGGCCACAGAGATGTAAGCCCACCGTGCATCTGTGGTGAGGAAACATTGTAGGAAGGGGCATACTTTTTTCACTCCTTATTTTTTCCCTTCTGGCTGGAATAGAGACTTGACAGTTGGAGCTTGAGCAGCCCCTTTGGGCCATGAAGTGGCATTCTACTGACAGTAGCATGGCAAGATAAAAGGGCTGCAGTTCCTTGATGATCATAAAACTGCCATACTAGTCCTGCCTGGACTGTGTGTGCCTCCAGACTTCCTTTATGTATCAGAGAAATAAATTTGGGTTTTCTGTTATATTGAGTCAGGCTTAAAACTTGCTGATACAAGGCTCCTGGGTGGCTCAGTAAGTTAAGCATCTACCTTCGGCTCAGGTCATGATCCCAGGATCCTGGGTTGAAGCCCCACATGGGGCTCCCTGCCCAGTGGGGAGTCTGCTTCTCTTGCCCCTCTGCCCCCCTCTCTCTCCCCACCATAGTGATCTTGTCTCTTTGACAATGTTGGTAGCACTTTGGTTTGAGGCTAAAATCACCTACTAGTGTCAAATATCCTTTTTTTTTTTACATTTTTGAAAGGTAATTTTATTTTTTTAATAAATTTTTATTGTTATGTTAATCACCATACATTACATCATTAGTTTTTGATGTAGTGTTCCATGATTCATTGTTTGTCAAATATCCTTTCAAAACTTGCTCAGGAGTGACCAGGATATCTGATTGTCAGTTGGGGCTGGACCAGGGTGCTGTGGCACTTAAAGCTTACACAATTTTGGAGACACTTAAAAATAAAAATACTGGATGGATGGGGCAATAGGGAGTTTTAGTTCAGGAAGATGACAAAGTTCTGGAGGTGGGGGGTGGTGATGGGTGCACAACAGTACGAATGTACATCATTCCACTGAACTGTCTGCTTGAAATGGTATATTTATTGTCTATTTTACTACAGTAAAACATTTCTAAAACATAACAAATAAAAAATGCCCACAAAAATATGATACAAAACTGCCAGAAGCCCTCCTAGGGCCTTGGAAGTTTCCATGTGAACAAAGGGCCCTAAAGCATAAGCTTTATTATCTTCATGGCAAATCTGTCCCATTTAAATCTGTGTCACTATTAAAAAAAAAACTATTACATAAGCAGTACATGTGCTTGTAGAACATCAGAAAATAGAGACAAGATTAAAAAACAAACAGCATATTCTTACCTCCCAGAGAATATCACTGCAACAACCGTGTGTGTGTGTGTATGTGTGTGTGAGAGAGAGTGAGTGAGAGAGAGACAGAGATTATGGTCTAAAAATTGTTTTTAACTTTTTTATAACCTGTATTATTTAGCCAACACTTTCTACCTTTGTACTTTGGTATACTTTTCTCTTGTCTCATCTTACCTAATTTCTAGGCCATATTAAAATTTCTCCAGTTAACTCCAATTATTCTTACAACTGATTTATCCAAGTTGGTATTCAATCCAGGACTACACATCCCCTTTAAGTTTATTTTAATCTAGTACAGTCCTTTTTTAGGACACTTACTAGTGGAAGCAATTGAGGTAGTTGTCCTACAGAATATCTCACCTTCCGGATCTGTCTGGTTACTTCCTTGTGGTGTTTAGTTTGCTTGTCTAGCTACTGTTTTTCCTGTGAAATAGAATTTATATCTAAAGAGCTGATGGAGGGACACCTGGGTGGATCATTTGGTTAAGCGTCTGCCTTCGACTCAGGTCATGATCCCAGGGTCCTGGAATCAAGTCGCACATCAGGCTCCTTGCTTGGTGGGGAGCCTGCTTCTCCCTCTGCTTGCCACTCCCCCTGCTTGTGCTCTCTCTCTCACTCTCTCTGACGAATAAATAAAATCTTAAAAAAAAAAAAAAGGGCTGATGGATTCAGGTATTTTTTTTTTTTATTAAAATAGTCACTATTTCTTAGTAAAGAGCTACCATGGGATCTATGTAAGATATTACCCTTCTCTCCCAAAGAATGTCCATAGGAAAATACATGGAAAGAATATATATCTGAAGAAAAATGATTCCAGGAAATAGAATAAAGTCCTTGACAAGAATCCTCTCTGTACTCTCAGGGGACCTTGTAGTTCTCATGAAACAAGCAAGCAAACAAACAAAATCAGAGATACCAAAATAAGATGAAAAGGGGACCTGATGAGGTAAGGGGAAAAAAAGAAGAAAAATCCACTCAGTATCTGACGGTCACATTAGAAGCCACAAGGTGACATGACAGCAAACCGAGTCAGTGACATGGTTAGCAGGCCAGAGACTATCACACAAAGTACAATAAAGAAGGGCAAGAGACAAAGAGAATGGATAGAAAATGAGAGCTATGGGAGACATTTATGTTGACCCAACATACAGCTAGAGTTCCTGATGAAGAGGGAACAAATGGAATTGAAAAGGTAGTTAAACACGTAAAAGAAAAAGCCATTTCTGAAGACCCAATCTGGCACACAAACAGATTTACTCTATTCCAGGTAAACTGAGTAAAGAAACCATTGAGACCAGGATAGCTCTTGTGAAGTTCCTCAATCTTAGGCACAACAAAAGCATCCTACTACAAATATCCAGGTAGGAGAAGCAGACAATCTACCAAAGGAATAAAATGAGACTTTTTTCAGACTTCAGCAACTTTAGATGGGCATGAGACAATGGAATGATGTGAAAGAATGTTGAGGAGAAAGGATATGACCCAATAATTCCACAAATGGGATTTACATTGAACGACATCCATTCAAGTGTAAAGGAAGCCAAAATAATCTTAAAATACTAAGCACACTGGGATAAATAAATCCATAAGCTGGTTCTTGGGAAAAAAATTAGACTACTAGCTAACAGTTTAATTTTTATAAAAGGAAGACACAGAACATACGATTTGAAATAAGAAAACACAAATAAGTGCAAATAACTTCAGGCTCCTGGGTAAAGGTAATGGCATGAGGCTTATATGAATTACTTATAGTGTAGGTAGTCAAAAGACCTCAAAATATAGTGACTTAAAATAGAATTTTGATTTGCTCTTACACAGTAGTCCAAAGATAGGCAGTCCTGAGCTGGTGGGGTATCTCTGCCATTGTCAATATGGCACTATCTGTCTCTGGGTTAAAGGTGGCTGCCGCAGCTCCTGCCATCACATTTGCATACTGGCCAGTGAGAAGGGGAAGGAGGGAGAGGAGGGCACACTCATTCCTTTTAAGGGCATGACCTAGAAATGGCATAATCACTTTTGCTCACATCCCATTGGCTGGAATTCAGTCACATGGCCACACCCAGGTGCAAGGGAAGCTGGGAAATGTAGCTTTTAGCTGGACGGCCACGAGCCCACCTAGGATCGGGGGGTTCTGTTATTTATTAATTAAGGATGAAGGCTATCAGTATACAATCAGCAGTCGCTGCAAAGAAGCCAGGTCACAGAATTACTCCCTCTGACATCCAGTAAATACATTAATAGTTTTTTTAATGCCCCAAATCTAACTAGTAGCCACCTAACAAGAGGTTAAGTCGTGGCCAAAAAATAGAACAGAAAATCTGGGTATGGTCTGATAACGGAGAAGGAAAGCTAGTTAATAAAATTGTGTGTGTTCTCACAAATTACACACACCTACCCCTTTTTGTTCCCCCGAATTGGAGGGAGGCAGCCTGAGGGAGTGAGTAATCAGCTCAGGGAAAGCAAGAGAAAAATCTGCAAGAGGAGAAGCCCCTGTTGATCACAGCACTACCTAAGCAGAAGCAGAAAAGCTCAGCTGGGCTCTCTGTTTTTCAGATCTTCAGGCTCAACTGACACAGATTACCCCATGAGAACACGATATACCTCCAACTAGAGAACAAGACATTTTAAACACTGCCAGGAGAGAGCATAGCCCAGGTCCTCCTCACTGGACAGACAGTCCAGAAGAAACTGGAGATGAGAAGTGAGTTGGGGTGGAGGTCGAATAGGCAGGATGTGGCTGTGGGGCTGGGGAGGAGGCAGGAGAGAGCCTCAGGAGGGGGTGATGGCACGGCTGGGACGGTACTGGGGCGCAAGTGATGCTGTCAGGGACTTGCTCCCCTGAGGGATAAGAAGGTGTGGGACCAGCAGAGCAAAGCAGCTTCGAGGAGCAGCTTCAGGGTGAGGTGGAAGTAAAAAAAAAAAAGTGGAGAGAGTGAAGTAGGCTAAATGTTGCGGTCAAAGTATCATCAAAGTCAGGAGGGCAATGTTGAGGAAAAGGTCAATGCTCCAATATAGTGCTTCTCAACCTTGTCACACCCAAATCCCCTTTTCATGACCAATACATTGTAACTCCCCCTTTACCATTCTGAAATAAAATTCAGCAATTAAAACTTACCTATATATATTCTTTTAAAGGCGATATGCTAGCCTAGTTAGATATAATATAAAAGAAAAAAACTATAGTAAAATAATATATGTTCCAATATATAAATGCTGGTGCATGACTCTATTAGAGGTTGAAATGAAATATAATCAGAAACTTGTACCCAGAATGCAGTAGTTACAAAAAAATTACAAAAAAAAAAAAAGACCTGTAAAGGTGTATTGAATTGGCTACTCGAAAACAGTAAAACTCCACTATAAATTGGTAAGTGGGGCCCCAAATAGTCAATCGGGATGGAAGAGTGTTACAGTGAAGTTAATGAAATGCTTGAGATTAGCCTGCCCAGCCACGGGTCTGGGCGCTGCGGATCCAATCCCCAGCGCAGGAGTCCCAGCCGCAGTGGGGCGCCACCTGGTGGCAGTTATCCGCTCTGCTACACAGACGTACGAAAGCAAGCGAGGTCTTGGGACTGGCGGGCACCTTGGCTTAGCAACTAGGCTGCGCTGAGCCTGCAACCAAAGGTCTCCATGAGGACGCTGACCGGCACGGGCACGATGGGGACGGACGCCTGTGAGGAGAGGCCCAGAGGCTATTGTCCTCCTGCCCTCGGGACTTTGAGAATCACGAGCTGCCTGAAGCTCCTGCCAAGCTGTTCTGGATTTTACTTTTCTCCTCTGTGAAGTATAGTTCATAATAGCAGCCATCTCATGTAATTATGAGAATCACACTAGATTGCTGATGAGGAGACACTTTTAAAAATGCAAAGCATTTACAGATGGAACGTTCTGAGGGCGTGTGTGTGATAATTTCATACCACTAGCTGTCATATTCTTCTTGCATCTAGGTATGTCCCTTGAATGGCAGTGAAGGGAGGGAATGGTTGTGACAGAAATTCCTTTCCTTCTTTTGCAAGGCAAAGTGCCTAACTGAGACTTCAGGGGGCTGTAAAACCATTTTAGAATAAACCATCTGTGGCTATTTCTTTGCATGTCACGGACCCGTGGTATGTTCCCTATTGCAACTATTAACAGTCAAAACCAGTGTTTTGTTTGGGCATAATTAGAATTTTTAGTGTTAATTAAAAAGGAAACATTATCCACATCCCCGGTGGGGAAATTAATTTATCCTAAGTCAGGCAGGAGTCAGAGACAGAGCAAAACCCAGAACAGCCCCCTCTCAAAACATCTCTAGATTGATTATTTTGGGCTGTTTCAAGTTATAGCTTCTGTAAGTGGCCTTAGTTAGCCTTAAGAATTCTAAACGTTAATTTTTAAATGCTTGTTTTATGAAGCTTTACCACTCCCAGTTGTTGTTTCCCTGTTTTGAAACCATAGTCTTGTGGATTTCTCAATATTGAACCATTGTAGGCTTCCCGGTTTTTTGTTTTCTGTTTTGGTTTGATTTTTATACAGGGTAAGGAAGACTTTATTGTTTCGGGTGGCACAGGCGGAGGCTATCACAAGCGGTAGAGGGACCATTGTGATGGAATTTTGCAGCGGGGAGAGGCCTGGGGCTCAACTCCCAATGCAGCTGGGGGCAAGTGGGAATGTATAGCCCAGGGGCAGGGCGGGGTGGGTCCTCGGAATGGAAAATTACTGAGGAAATCTCAGGAGTCAGGGGGATTTTTTTTTTTTTAAGATTTTATTTATTTATTTGACAGAGAGAGCGAGCGAGCGAGAGCAGGAACACAAGCAGGGGGTGTGCGAGAGAGAGAAGCAGGCTCCCCGCTGAGCAGGGAGCCCGATGCGGGGCTCGATCCCAGGACCCCGGGATCATGACCTGAGCGGAAGGCAGACGCTTAACGACTGAGCCACCCAGGCGCCCCATGGAGTCAGGGGGATTCTTGCTGAAGATAAGACCTCTGTGTTTTGTTGTGTTTTCTAAATCAAAGGCCCTTGGTTCTGAGAGTTCTTCAGGGAATCCCTTGGTACCCTCAGGATGCAGGTCAGGACCACTCATTTCTGCATTTCCCGTGTCCCCAGGATCTCTGCTTCCTCTACCTGCTGTCTCATCAATAACACTAGAGTCTTTTTTTTCCTTTAAGAATTTATGTATTTGAGAGGCAGGGACAGCGCGCGCACGTGAGGGGTGAAGGGCAGGGGGAGAAGCAGATGCCCCGCCGAGCAGGGAGCCCATGTGGGGTTCAGTCCGGGATCATGACCTGAGCCGAAGGCAGACGCTCAACCGACCGAGCCACCCAGGCGCCCAATAACACTAGAGTCTTAACTGACCAGCCGTTTGTTAGTTTTCTTAAGATTTATAAGGGCATTTGTGAGGCTTTCATCTCAGTCCATCGCACATTTCAAGTGGGTCTGTCTTGGTATTATTCCTTGAGGACATTTTCTCTGAATTCCATTTCTGAAACTTTAAGATGCATTCTTATTGCTTTGGCAATTGCTTTCTTCGCAGATACTCTATCCTGGTGGGCTCTAATTGACTCTGGATCACAATGTTTTGTTTCTTTTCTCTTTTAAATTGTGTGTTTATTGGCTATTAGAAGCTTTACTAATCCCTTATGTGGTGTGATTTTCACCTAAGAAATAGTTTCTGAAAAAAAAAAAAAAGAAAGAAAGAAAGAGTTTCTGAGACATCAGTTTTAATGGTGAGTCCATTCAGCAAAGGCCATAGTTTCTTCCGTGCTGGGAGGTGTGGGGGGGTTGGGAAGGACACTGTGGGGCTCCAGCGCTGGCTGTGGCAGAAATGGGTTTATTTAACACCCTTTACTTAGGTGTCTAGCAGGCAGCAGGCACTGGAGGATACACAAATGGCTAAGGTACGGATGGCTGGTGTATTTGCCTACCCAGCATGCACTTTTCTGGGAACAGCACCACATCAGTTAGACTTCATGGTTGTAGGCACAGAAACTGACAGGTCAACCTAAGCCACAGGGAATTCATCGGAGAACTATTGGCAGGTCTTTGCCAAACACGGAAGTCAAGGGAACCAGGCTTGGGGGACAGGCAGGAGCCAGAAGAGAAGCAACAGACTGGAAGAAAGCCCAGTGCGGGGCATGTAGCCAGGGCGCCTGGTCATGGCTCCGAACAGGGTGAGGGTCCGTGGACGGAAACGTACCAAGAGGGAACTTCAGGAGTAAGGGGGATGATATTCCTGCCCAGTGTAGAGAATTCAGCTAAGTCCTTACAAGGGACCTGAAGAGTCAGCAGAGGGAGCGGTTCTGGAACTAGGGAAGCGTTGAGTAGAAGAGGCCCCAGGAACCAAGCAGTTTCTTTCTGTTCAGGGACACAGCCCACCTTGATGTGGGAAACAAAGGCAAAAGAAAAATTAAATTTCCTTACTACCTATATAGCCCACCGACAAGTCCTTGAAACAGGCAGAGTGACATTCCTCTAGGGACTCAGCTGCTTCCATGTAAGTACTCTGCTAAGGGCAAAAGTCAATCTTAGCCCGACCATCAAGATCCTGTGACTCTATTTTAACATGTAAAAGTTCCTTTGGAAACTTCCTTTATCTCTACCTTCCAAGATACATGTTGGCCATCATCCCCCAAGCATATGGCCCACTGACATACATCTGAAGGGTCTCATGACTAAGGTTTTATTAGATGGTAACGAATGACCTTTTCCCAACAAGAGCTAGCCTCCTCAAGGTCCTGGAACTCTTGCTTCCAAATTCCTCAGAGACTCAGGCTACCCTGAACCCCTCCCAACCCGAGAGTATAAAATGGGCCGCTCCTCGGGACCCCAGTGCAGCTCTTTCTGCCCACGGGTCCTGTCCCTAGGCTTTAATACCACCACCCTTTTGCACCAAAATTGTCTCAAGAATTCTTTCTTGACCGTCAGCTCCAAACCCTAACATCTTTCCTACATCACACCATCTGTGACCACAGGGGAAGGAGTCACTGTCTTCACCCCATTCTCCTCTCTCCTTCTGATCTCCTACCTGGACTTCCCACTGGCCAAACCCACCTGGACTCCAGAGGCAATGGGCCCTCCGACGGAGCCCAGACGGATCAGCTTGGAGGAGAGGCAGGAACCAGATGAGTTCTGGGTCCTGGGGAACAGGGAGAAAGGAGGAGTGGATTTGGAGGGAGAAGGGAAGATGACCGGCACACGGAGGCCCAAGGCCCAAGCTAGGATTCCAGGGACATTGAGTGTAAAATGGATAAACACAAGGACAGAGAATATGGCAGGCATTTATTCATGCCAGCGAGCGTCCCAAACAGAGTGTAGATTAAATCCAAGCCCTGGGCGCCGCCCTGGGTCTGCCCCTTCCAGCCTTCCCCATTTCTTCAATGGCCTCTCTGATTCTGCAAGCCGTTCTCAAGCGGACAGAAGGACACACAACCCAAGCTCTTTATGCTTCAGTGTCATCCCTGTTGCTTGCACCTGAAGAACTCCAACATACAGATTGGTACCAGAGAGGGGACTGCAGGTTATAGGTTTCCAAGGAGTTTATTACCGCAACAAGATGGCATCGAATGCAGCAAGATTCCATCCATATACTGGGGTGAGAACTTGACTGTCAGTGGTCCACGGCTCATGAAATGACCAGCCGGTGGTAATTAGGACCATTCGATGACAGAGGGTATCTGCTGCAACTAGGTGTGCTTGCTGCCTTTGACAATATAAAGGGAATGAATTCCAGGACACTGGAGCACAACGGGGGCTTCGGGGCACCTGGGTGGCTCAGTCGGTTCTGCTCAGGTCATGATCCCGGGGTCCTGGAATTGAGTCCTGCATCCCGGACTCCCTGCTCAGTGGAGAGTTGGCTTCTCTCTCTGCCCCCCCCCCCAACAATCATGCTCTCTCTCTCTCTCTTATAAATAAATAAAATCTTAATTAAAAAAATGAGTGCTTCTGATGACACTGAATAACTTAAAAAGAACAAAAGTCAGGGGCACCTGGGTGGCTCAGTCATTAAGCGTCTGCCTCCGGCTCAGGTCACGATCGCAGGGTCCCGGGATCGAGCCCGCATCGGGCTCCCTGCTCAGCGGGGAGCCTGCCTCTCCCTCTCCCTCTGCCTGCAGCTCCCCCTGCTTGTGCTCTCTCTCTGTCAAATAAATAAATAAAATCTTAAAAAAAAAAAACCCAAAACAAAAATTAAAACATTGAGATTTGGGTCTCGGTTATTGAATTACGAAGGCTGTCGAGGTCACAGCTTCCATCCAGTCTCTTGTGTAAAAGAGGCACAATGCAACAGGAGAGATTCCATCAACTGCAACAGGGATAGCAGAGAAGACCCTAAAGACCCAACCCCTCGGGTCCTTCTGAACACTCCCCACTGCCCATCCCATGGGAGAGGAAGCCTTTCCCTCCTTGCAGGAGGGTGCTGAACATTCCCCTCCGTGTTACTAGGCCAGTAACCGGAATTCACTGCCACGATGCCCCAGCAGGTGTGAGTAGGTTAAGTATGGGAATCTGCATAGGAAAGTATTAGCCCAGGAAAACATATTGAAGGAATTGGGCAATTTCTGTCTGTAAAGTCTGCGAATACTGGTAAGAATAACTTTTAAGGCACTCCACCAAGAAGGGAGAGCATACTTTTAGAGAGGGCTGGTTTTACTGATGTGGATGCTCTCACCAGAGATTACATCATAATTGTGCTATTTCTCATAGTGCTGTATATTTCTTACAGTTTGCTGTGTTGGCTGCAGCAAAGCTGGATTCAACCTGGTTCACATTAGAGAACAATGAGTGGCCAGAAATTCCTTGAAGCGATGTAGAAAAAGGAATTCAAAGCCTTTGGGAGACAAGAAAGTTCACTTGGATCCATCAAGTACCTACTGTTGCCCTTGCCTGACACTGCCCCTTTAGAAGGTCCTGAATACTTGCACATCTCTCCAAGGTTTTGAGAAAGCACTAGAATATTTAAGAGGCTCTCTTTAAGCCAGTGAATGTGCTCTGTAATCTCTGGAAAAAAAGAGAATTCTCGGGGCACTCAAGGACCAGAAGCATAGTTACGCATGATAATCAGAGCTGAGAATGGTTTGAGCTTTCAAGATTCTGTGTCCGTAGTTAATTAATCAAGGGTATTTGGGGACATTTTTCATGCCTTCTGGCTGCCTGTACTTCTTTTTGGGGATTTACACATCGTGAGTTTCACCTCCTCAAGAAGCCAGACCTTACTTTCTCAGCCTCGCTTTCAGCTCACGTGCATCCTGTAAGCTGAATTCTGCCAAGCGGACTCACCTGCATGAGACCTTGATTTGGGTGTGAGCAACGTAAGGAAGCTAGTGCTGCGTAGAGATGTTTCTCCAGGCGGGGCAGGTAGCAGTAGAAGCATCTGGTTTTAGAAGGCCGGGACGACAGACTCCAGGTCAGGGCCACTGGTGGGAGCTTAAGTGTGCGTGCAACAGTGGGGCACGGGGTCTTTGCTGGAGCGGTCCTGCTGCCTGGCTGGGCTGTTGCTTCTTGTCCGGGCTGTGTAAGACTTCAAGCCATTTCTCTCTCGCCTTTCCTGCTACTGGATATCCTTTGAGCCGTTCCTTTTATGCTTGAACTAGTGAGAGTTGGCTGTTGACAACTAAAAGATCAGAACTGAGTTAGGGTCTCTAGGAATAAAATGGAGAGACAATGACTCAGGTCATTTGTATCATCAAATGAAAGCCGGCTCTAATGGATACACTTAGAGAAGCAGGGCCGCCCACACTCCTCAGTCCTCACCCGGTGCTCACACCCCAGCTCCTTGAATGAAGGGAAGGCTGGGATCCCTAACCAGGGACCCTATTACAAGCACCTTAAACCGCCTACTGTGAGCGTTCCTCCTAGGCATCCCCAGAGAGACCTTAGGCCATTTACAGTGATACTATGCCCTCCTAAAAGGGAAATGCAGAAACTTTCAGGGACCATGGGCTACTGACTCTGAGTTAACACCGACAGGGGACCCCAAATGCTACTGTATAGTTTGCCCATCAGAATGGAATCCTTCAGACACTGTTGAGTAAAAAACTGTTTCAAAGGAACACACAAAGTATAAGGCAATCTGTCTAAACTCTTCATCCCTCTCCTGAAACATGCAAGTGAGCAAAACTACCCACTTGGGCCTTGAAATCTGGCTTACTTAGCAAGATGTGCGGAGATGCCTGAGGCCCGTGACAGAGCGCCTCTCTGAACAGAGAGCAAAGAGTCACATTGTGGTGGACATTTGTTATTATCAGGCACCAGACATCCGTTCTCCTAGCCGTTCTTTTGTGGCACCCCTCCATTTCCCTTGAGGAACCTCCCAGCCTGCTACAGCATAGGATGAGATGTTTGATTAGCCACCCTTACCTGAATCCACGAAGCTCTTCTGACGTCCACACATTCAGCTCTGGCTCGGCCTCCACTCTTCAGCTGTCCGTTGAGTCTGTGAGCTAACTCCGACCCTTCCAATAAATTCCCTTTGGTTTAAATTATAGAGTCAGCTCCTTTTTTGGGTAAAGAACTCTAATACAAAGTAGTATCTGTTCTTCGAGAGCTCCTACTCCCACCAAGGCAATGGACACGTAAACAACTGTAACGGCGTGAGAAAGGTTCGAAACAAGCACACGCAAGGTAAACAGCAGCACAGAGCTCCCGCGGGAAGGACAAGTATCGCGAGAGCAACAGGTAGACGCGCAAGGAAGGAGACGTCAGTCGAGTGAAGGACGTGCCACACCCTTGCAGTACGGAAGCGGAAGCGCATGGGGCGTTTGGTGTGGTGGGTACATGAGGTGCGAGGGCAGCAGCCTCTGGAAAGTGGAGTGGCTGGAGAAATAGGCCTGGTCATTTCCTATCAAAGAGTTTGGTTTTTATCAAGGGTGAAGCTGTATAGTCAGATTTGTATTTCAGAAAGATTGTTCTTTAGCAGTGCAGAAGGGAAATGGATTGGAACGAAATCAGAGAGCCATCGGACTTTGGAGTTAGACTGGGTTCAGGTCCTGGCCCTGCTGCTAGGGAAGATCACTCTGGGCTAGGTGAACCTCTGTGTGGCTCACGTTCACATAAATGTGCTAGCAAGAGGATCTCCTCCCAGTGAGTTGTATGGATTAAGCGATCTTTGTAAGGACTCAGCATAGGGTTTGGCACATGGTAAGTTGCTAATGAAGTTAGCTGCTATTGTTACAATGATGAGAGCTTGGGAGGTCAGCTGGGGTTATTACGGTAATCTAGGTGAGAGCGGATGGAGTCGTAAACCAAGGCAATAGAAGTGAGGGTGGGCGATCCCCTAAATGTTTGTAAACACGCCTATCAGTCGAGTGGTTGGCCATTCATGCAGGGACACTTTGAGAATGGCGTGGGTACATATTGATAATGATCCTAGGACCACAGGCATAAATTGGGAAGCAAGGAAGGTCACCCTGCACATCAGTCTCTAAGTTCTGCTACTCGATGTCCCTCACCAGCACCAGCAATACTCAGCTTGACTGTAACAGGCTGGAAGGAAATGTGTTTTGTTTTAATTTTCACTGGAGACAAGAAGAAACCCACAATCATCAAGCATCCTCTCAGCTCATGTCATTTCTGACCCGGTCGGGCCAGGATTTAGCGCTCAGCCCACCTGAGTGTGCACAAGGGGAGGACGGCCATGTTCTTCCTCTCTCTGTCACTCTATTTCCTCTCATGTGAACTCTAGGAAAGAAGGGCTTCCAGTCTTGATTTGTAGACCCGTGGTTCAAACACCATGTCAACCTTCATGGCTTTCTTGTGTCTCCAGAATAGGGCTCAGTATCTCTCCCACATCCTCCCTCAAGGCAGGTTACCTGTCTCTCTCCCTCTCTCAAATTTACCCAGCATCCTGCGCAGTGTCTGACACTTAGCAGGAACCTAATAAATAGTTCCTGCATATTGTGGTAGTATTTTTCAAGTAATTGGTCCAGAGGCTGGCCCACGCTCCCGCTCCCCCCCTCATATGCACACAGAGTTACTGTGTCTTCCAGGTTGCTTTCATTACGTCCAGGGTGGGAAGAGTCAAGTCAAGTAGGCCTTCCAGTGACAGGTGGTCATCGTCATCCTTACCAGAAGCCATGTCTTTATTAGCAACCAAGGTTTGCATGGCCCAGGGCGAGCCTTCACAGCTTTACACGAACATGGGATTGGGGTGGTAAAGACTCAATTTCCTGCTTGAGGTAAGTGGGGCCACACAAAGTTGTCTCCCAGTTGGTCAGCATCGTTCTCAAGATTTCTTTCCCTTTGGGCTGGTAGCAGTCCTGCCTCTGGTTCCCCCCACCCCTCTGAAAGAGGACCTTGGGTTTCTGCCCTGGCTGTTTCCTCTGGACTGGATTTTGGGCTTTCTTGGCTGCTTTGGGGTTTCAAAGGAGTAGACAGAACATTTACCCCACTTACTTCCCTAAGGGGTGAGCTCCTGCTCCTAATTAGTCCATCTCCAGCTGGAAGCCCCACAGAGCACAACCTATAACAATTAGGAACTCACTTGGAGGTTTATTGGTGGAAGTACAGAAGCACTTTGTTATAAACACCATCATACCTCTCCCATGGTCTTTGGCCCACAGTGGGAAAACAGCATTATAGGAGGTTGTGGCAAGTTCACGGAATGAAGCTAGGGAAGATCACTCTGTTTGGGCTAGGTGTCAGGGTCCCAAAAGGTTCTCTCCTAGGGAACTGGCAACAGGAGCTTGCAGGAAGTGCTCATCTGGATTCTCTTGTTCCCAGAGGCTGTGGCTCAAGGCGGCTCTCATGGGCATATTCAAGTTGACTGGAGATGCCACTGGGGAGGGTATCTTGTAGCTGTCCAAATTGTCTATTTTGATGGCAATGTTGCTGTTACTGTTGGAGCCCAGGAATTTGGGGGTCATTGCAAGCAATAAAAGAAAAAGAAAGCATTGTTAAGAATTTAAAAACTCTTTTTAAATTATGTCTTTTCCAGTACAGGTGCCTTCAGCATAGATGGGAACGTGGTAATGATGGCCAGTGACAACATGTGTATGTGGTGGGTTGTATCAAGAGTGACTGGAGCAGAGAAAGCCAAGCAGGAGGGAGGCTCAAGCTAAGGCCTCCTCTGCTGGACTGGAACAGACTCCCCTCCAAACCTTAAGTGTCGCTTTTATGTGTTGAGAACCTCATGTGTTAAGTAAGACTCAAAGGCAAGATCTGAGCCCACTGGGATTGGCCTGAGGCCCACTATAACCTGCTGGGCAGCAGCAGAAAGCTAAAGAAAACCTTAAGACAGTTCTCCAAAACAGTAATAACTTAACAAAAAGTCACAGCCACTTAGTGTGTTTAGAAAAACACAGAGTGTAGCTAAATTTCTTAAAATTTTTATTCTAAGTGAGACACACGCTTATTTTCTTTCTTTAAGCTCTCCCTTTATCCTTTCATTTCTCTGAAGGCATTATCTGCTTTCTTTGTTCTTGTATTCTCTCTGGTTTAGGCTTCGTTTTGGAAGTAATCATTTCTTTAAAAATGTCTGATTCTTTCCTCAATTTTATCACCACATTTATAAATCTTTTAAATTCTGAGTTGTGTTGTTCTTTCATATATTCTATCACTTTCTTAATTTCTTTCAGGTCATTTTGAAATGCTGGGTTGTAGTTTTCATTTGCTTTTGCAAGGCATGTCTTTTTAGTGTGTTTCTGTTGTAAGCTTTTACCATGCTTCATATACTCCTTTTTTCCTTATATAATTTTGCGTGGGGGTTTGATTACTATCCTTTTCGGACGGTTCTTTTTAATGTGAAACGGTTTTTCCTGAACTTTCCGGAATGAGGGTAGGTCAAGGTAGCTTTCTGGTTTGGGCTCTAGAGCTCCCTCTTGTGTCGTTTTTGTGAAGTGTTTATGGCCTAGTACTTTTTATGATGGGGGGGCTGTTTTGCTCTCTCCTGTTTTTAGCTTTAAAATAAGCCCTGCCCAAGAGGACTCCCTTAAAGGGCAATCACAGCTAGTGCCTGGGTGGCGTGGATGCCCTCAGAGCCAGAGCCTGAGGGGGGTGGTGGCCAGATAAAGGGAAGACGTCGGGGGTGCCTGGGTGGCTCAGTTGGTTAAGCGACTGCCTTCAGCTCAGGTCATGATCCTGGAGTCCCTGGATCGAGTCCCTGGATCGAGTCCTGCATCAGGATCCCTGCTCGGCAGGGAGCCTGCTTCTCCCTCTGACCCTCCCCCCCCATGTGCTTTCTCTCTCTCTCATTCTCTCTCTCAAATAAATAAAATCTTAAAAAAAAAAAAAAGGAAGACGTCGGAGCATCACCAGAGTTGCAGTGAGGGGTGGGGGTGGGGGTGGGGGGTGTCAGGTATGGGACTCCAAAGAACCCAAGAAAGCTCATAAGAGAAAAAGAAGTGAGCTTTAAAATTAGGAAACAGAACAAGAGGAGTGACAACCCAGTCCCCACTACGGAGGACCATCTGAACACGAGGCCAGGTTGAGGGAAGCTGTGAACAGTTCAGAGTTTTGATAATTATCAGGCACCAGTCATTTTAATTTCAGAATTGATGCTGCTTTTGCAATTTAAAGGGACGAAAGGATCTTTCATATTTTAAGGGGAAGCCCATATGCTTATGGGGCCTGTCAGAGAACCAGCTTTTACCTCAGGGCAAGAAGAAAGCTTCTCCCACCGAAAAAAATATAAAGGGAAGACAAAAATAAATTTACATTTTGATGATATCCTTCAATTTGTACTTGTTCAACGTATTGGTTGCATGATTTGCTTTTGTTTTCCATCACTTATTGCACAGAGTCCCATACAATTACTTAGCAAATGGTGTTGGAGCCATTTCCGCTTTGGGTTACTGTCTATTCTGTCCATTTTACAGAACAGATAAGTGAGGTAAAGAGAATTCAGAATTGTCTCACCCAGGGGACCCTGGTGAGCTGGGACTGGAGATAGTCAATATCTAACTCCCTGAGCCTGCTTTATTAGCTTACCCTTCTTTGAATTAATTTACTCATCCTTCATTCCTTTTATTGAGCACTGTCTATGAAAGCACTGCAGTTTGCCTAGGAAATATTCAGACCAATCAGCCACAGACCCTGTTTTCAAGGACAGGCCTATCATAAAACCGAGGGGAGAAGCTGTACGCATAATTGTCTAGAATAAAAAGATGGAACTGAGCTAGTTTGGCGGAGGGTGTCACTGACCCCACCCACGGCTCAGTGCCGCAGGAAAGGATGTTGCAGGTGCTTGCCTGGAGGACCCACCTGTCTGCTGTGAGCTGGGGTCTTCCTGAGATATTTGAGAAACTGTCACTGGTCTGCTCGGCCGCCAACAGCATGAAGTTTTCGCTGGGCTGTGTGGATGATGAGAGGCTGCTTTCAGGCTGGGTGGAGAAATTTATAGTCAGAGGACCAGGTCTGCACTCTTGAGAGTTTGTGGCCCCTTTGGGCCGGAACTTTGAAGGAACTCACTTGAATCTTCCAGCCTACACCCGGGCACCTGTTCCTTAAGCATTAAGCTCCAGGATCATCAGACCACACTGGGCCCCTGGCAGGATCGCCTCCTCCCCTCTCTGATGGGCTGCTATGGCTACTGCTCGGGAACATTTAGAAACCTGGCCAGCAGAGCTGTCAGGCTGACTTTGGAAGTTAGTGAGAGCATACCTAAAGCCTGCAACTAAAATGAGAGGAGGAAAGTGTTTAGATTCTGAAACCTTGGGGCTCCTGGGTGGCTCAGTTGGTTAAGCGGCTACCTTCGGCTCAGGGCATGATCCCAGGGTCCTGGGATCGAGCCCCGCATCAGGCTCCCTGCTCCGTGGGAACCCTGCTTCTCCCTCTCCCACTCCCCCTGCTTGTGTTCCCTCTCTCTCTGTGTCTCTCTCTCTGTCAAATAAAATCTTAAAATAGATTCTGAAACCTGAAGGTGTTAGGCAATCCAGCCGATCAAGCTCTTTCTGTGCGTCTACCCTAAGCAGGTCCGGGACAAGCCTTCTGTGTGTCAAAAGGCATGGGGGTGGGCAGGAGCCTCAAATAAACTGAAAGGGAAAAGCAAATCCTTGCAGAAACTTGTGATTAAGGGGTTAAAATTCTTGATGTATAAAAAGCTTTATTTTACAAATCAATTTAGAAAAACACAAAGCTGCCAATAGAAAAGCAGCCAAAGAACACAATAGACAATGCAAAAAGAAATATATATATATATATAACAATGTTCAAACTCACTGAAAATCAAAGAGCTGCTACATTTTTTACCTATCATATTAGACCATTTATTAAAATGTGTACTTGTCAGTTGTGATAAGGATACAGTGACACAGACACTCATTGGAGAGAGTATAGTTTGGCATGAGCTTCCTGGAAATAATCTGGCCATACGTATAAAGAGCCTTAAAAATGTTCATACCCTTTGAATCCTGCTTCTAATAATCTATCCTGAGAAAACAATCAGAAATGTGGACCATACACATAAATGCTTGTTTTAGAATCGCTTACAGTAATGAAAAGTTAGAAACAACTCTAAATGGCTGATAATAGGAGAATGGCGATGTGAATTTTAATGCATTCATACAACTACTGAACAGCATGGAATTATCAAAATGATGTGTGTAAAGAACTTTAAAAAGAAATGGGAAAATGCCTCTGATATAATCTAAGTTGAAAAAACAGCAACATTCAGAAACATATTATATATTTAATATCCTCAAATATATAATTAAAAATTAATTTTAAATGGAACTGTTAAGAAAACGAATGAACATGGGGGAAAAAAAAGAAAGGAAAACCGGGAAACAGACTCTTAACTATAGAGAACAAACTGAGGGCTGCTGGCGGGGAGGTGGGGGGGCGGGGATGAGTTAAAAGATGATGTGGGGATTAAGGGGGACACTTGTGATGAGCACCCGGTGTCGTAGGTATACGATGAATCATAAATTCTACACCTGAAACTAGTATTACACTCTATGCTAACTAACTGGAATTTAAATAAAAGCTTGGAGAAAGAAAAAATAATAAATAATATAAAAAATAAATAAATAAATAAATAAATAAATACCTGGATTAGATGGACTCCTAGCAAGTTTAATCTAGCCTCTAACCTTTACAGAATAAATGTTTTCAAAGTTTTAAAATACTCAACAGTGTGAAAGCACATGCAAAATTCTTCAGTTGAGATGAAGAAGACGGCATAACTTTAATGCCAAAACCTAATAAAGATCAAACAAAGAAAATAAATAAAACAGAAGACTGGAAGGAAATATGCCAGAATGTTCCAAGTGATTGCTTGGGGTTGAAGAGAAGTGGGAGCGATTTTTCTGTAATTTTCTAATTTTCTTCAGTGAACATTATTCTTTTATATACTGGGGTGATAAAAACAACAGAAAGCAATTTTTAAGTGAGCCAAGCACTTTATAGCTCTTTTTTAGGAAAAGTAAATGAATTTGCTTTTTATGTTTGTAGACCTCAGTTTGGTGTGTGTGTGTTGTTGGCCCTCGAAAATGAAGTCTGCCCCTGCAATGCTAGACTTTATTGTCCAGCAGTGTTCTGAGGTGCTGTGCTCCCCATCCCCCCTCACCCCAGCAGGTCTTGGTGGGAGGCCCCACTTACTGTTGTTCTAGTAGAGCTGTTGGACATTTTGGGCACCAGGCAGTGAGTGAATTGGATTCTTGGGTCTTTGGTGGTGATGGACAGACCTTTCTGCAGAATTTTCACCAAGCGGATCCAGAACTGAAACACAGCTTCTGGGTGTTTTTCGTGGAGCCTCAGGTAGTAGATCTTTTCAGTCACTGTCCTAACCCGCAGGATGCGTTGGAGCCGGTCATAGATTTGTAGCTCCACAAACTTCAGGGGGAGAATCCTAGACACAATCAGGAAATTCCCATAGTGAGGAGCTCACCGGTTCAATCAACCATGCTGTGCCCACCTAGTGCTTGGCCCAACCTCACTAGGCTCCCACCGCTGCCTGGGGGATGCCCCAGGAGGACGCTCGTGGCCCTGGAGTGGGAACAATTGCTAAGACCTACTCTTCTCTGACTTTCAGAGCCTTTGTCACTAAAGAACCTGCCCACATCAATAATAATGGCAGATAATCGATGTGTAACATCTCATTCAATCCTCACAACAACCCTTTGATGAAAGATATTAATTCCATTTTACAGTTGTTGAAACTGAGGGTCAGAACAGCTAACTGATTTGCCCAAGTTTAGATCTGCGTAAGTAGGACCTGGAACTGAGGTGTTCTGACTCCATCTCCAGATCTTCTCCCTATATCCTAGTTAACTGTGCTGACAGAGTTAAGAAGGATGGATGTCCTATACATCTGGTATTATTATTATTTTTTTAAATCTTAACACTCCATAATCCCATCTGACTTTCATACTCCTCACCTTTTTGGGGGGGAACCCCTAAGTCTATAAATGTAAATAAATGTATATGTCTATAAATATAAATGAAGACAATGTAAATATATAAATAAAAATATAAGTAAAGAATATGTATAAATAAATCAATATAAATAAATATTAAATAAATCAATAAGTCAATGTAAATAAATCAAAATAAATAAGTAAATAAGCAAACAAATAAATAAATAAATGGAAGCCAAGATCCTTCAAGACCAGGCTGAGACAGGGACGCGCGCTCTACACCCACAGCACCAAGCACAGTGCTTGGTACACCCAGACACTAAAGAAATGCTTGTTAAATTAATGAGTGAATTCTACATAGTTTATACATGAACGCACTGTCCTTTCTTTTATCTAAAATCCAGCTGCAAAAGAATGTGGTCTTCTGGCCCCTTCTGGCCCCTCCCCCCCGGCCTTTCTTTACCTGCTGAGAGTGACCACCGGAGCACAGTTAGGTGTGGTCCAGGAGGAAAACTGATCCTGGGGCCCGGTGACGTTGGCCATCAGGAGGACGTTGGGAAGTGGCAAGGAGGGCACCGAGGAGGTCACCCCGAGGATCACAGTGGTAGACCCTTCATAGACATCCATCCAGCTTCCGGGCTTAGTGACCTAGAAATCAGCCCCAGGTACAAGGGTCAGAGAGAAGCAGAAGACAAGGGTGCAAGAAAAGAGGGGCTAGGAAGCAGCACTTCAACTTGGTGGCATGCTTGGAGCACCTGTGCTTCTCAAAGGTGTGTGGCACACTGGGCTGGGCCATGACCAGGATCCATCCTTCCTGTGGGTCTCCCCAAATAGACCAGCTCACTGGTAACAGGAAACTGTGTTGCTCTTCTTTGTGTCCTCTGCATTATCTAGCTTTAAAGATTTTATTTATTTATTTATTTATTTACTCACTTATTTATTTTATTTGAGATGGGGACAAAGAGAGTGGGGGAGGGGCAGGGGGAGGAAGATGGACAAGCAGACTCCTGCGCAGAGTGGGGAGCCCTATGTGGGGCTCCATCTCATGACCCTGAGATCATGACTTGAGCCCAGATCAAGAGTTGGATGCTTAACCAACTGAGCCAACCGGGTGCCCCTGCATTATCTAACTTTAAAAAGATGCATTAGGGGCGCCTGGGTGGCTCAGTCGTTAAGCATCTGCCTTCGGCTCAGGTCATGATCCCCAGGTCCTGGGATCGAGCCCCGCATCAGGCTCCCTGTTCAGCAGGAAGCCTGCTTCTCCCTCTCCCACTCCCCCTGCTTGTGTTCCTTCTCTCGCTATGTCTCTCTCTGTCAAATAAATAAAATCTTAAATAAATAAATAAATAAATAAATAAATAAATAAATAAATAAAAAGATGCATTGGTAAGAAAAAGCTGAAAGGCATTAAAATTTTATTCCTCCATCCTCGGGTAGAAGAAGCCAGCAAGGCTTCCAATGATCTGGAAGGGAGATTATGTAAAGAAAGTTCCAGAAGAGGAAGAGAGGGAGGAAAGAGCTGTTGAATGGGGAAGACCCAAGCAGCCCAATGTGAGGGAGGTTTGGAGAGCTTTCTGCAAGGTGAGGGAGGGCCCAGCTTGTTGCTGGATCTTAAGTGAAATAAGAACCTGTTCTCTTGCAACATCTGATGCTGGGGCAGGACAGGGAGACTGGATGCTTGGTACTAGTTTCAGCTAAGACACCCCCACCTCACTGTCCAGGGCAGGCAGAGAAGCCTCCAAGGAACCACAGGGACCAGGGTAAGGACATTTGAGGGGGGACCCCTATGTTCCCAAGACCAGAGGGACTTCTCCCAATGTTCTAGACTTTGTAGGACCATCAGAACCATTTCACAGCCATGGTGGAACTGGGGACAAGGGGAAAGCCCCAGGAAGGACTGAAATTTAAGTTCTCACCAAGCTGACTAGAAGGTGCTCCTAGAAAAGTGAGTTTTTATTTTGAAGGGAAAAAAAAAAAACATTTCTTGGAGCCCATGTTGTAGAATGAGATTCTTATGTATCATAAAACACAGGGGGCTGCATACATTGAGTAAGTGATAAATAAACATTTGTGGGTGATGTTTCTTAGAGGTGATGGCAGAGATTCTGAGGAGTGGGGAGAAAGGGAATCACCTAACTGTGTGGGTTGGATCCTTTCAAGTAAACTTTTTTAAAGATTTATCTATTTGAGAGAGAGGGAGCATGAGTGGGAGGGGCAGAGGGAGAGGGAGAGAGAATCTCAAGCAGACTCTGTGCTGAGCCCAGAGCCCAGGGTTGGGCTCGATTCCATGACCCTGAGATCACGGCCAGAGCAGAAACCGAGAATTGGATACTCAACCGACGGCACCACCCAGGTGCCCCTCAAGTAAACGTTTAACTCCCCCATGGGGCAGCTTCGGCAGGCAGGCTTTCCCCCTCCCTGGTATGGTCTGAGTTTCCTGCTGCCTGAATCACTACGTGTCCACCCAGAGAATCTTTTAATTTCAGGTCAAAGAGAACATATTCAGAGAATAAACCTCCTGCCAAAACATCACACCCCAATAGAAATGACTGGAATTTGGAATCTGGATTTCCCACGTCACTGCTCCTTCTCCACCGAGACTGTGTTAGGAAGGAGCACGCCCCCAGGTGGCCGGCTGATGGCCCCACTCCGCAGACCCCTGGGGCAGCGCAGAAACCAGGGAGCGTCCGGAGCCATGAACTGACTGGCTGAAATCTGAGGGACTTTGTCAGGGAGTAGCTCACTGTTGTGTGAAGGCATCTCCAAATCAAGCTCAGATCGTCTCCACTCTCTCCTGTAAGTCCTCGCTGCTTTGTGACTCCATCACAGGGATTCCTGACTGCAGACCCTCCCTGTGCACTTCAGCCTCCTGCCTTCGCCCTGGGACTTGAAGTCCCTTGGCCTGGAATGTCTTCCCCCTGCTCTTCACTTACCAAAGTCTCAGCGATACCTCAAAGAATGACTTAATCTCCCTCTTCTGGGGAGCCTTCTTCAACTGCTGAAGTCCCAAGAGTGTTCTGAACCCCCTAAACACTGGCACCCCCTCTCTCTGCTCATGCTTTAGGGATCAGCTGGTCCAAACCACCTGACAGAGCTTTCTTAGCAGTTACCATTTTATAACACACCCTTTAAATTGACAAAGTCATAAGCTCCTTGGCAGGGACACTATTGGATCTCTCTACATCTCCTGCCTCGCACGCAGCACACAGCTTGCCGACTGAGGAGCTGGTTCTGCCACATCTGCAGAGGAGCACGGGAGGTCCAGCTAGACCTCTAGAGGGAGGCGGGCAGACCCTCAATAAGATGTCATTTTTTTATTTTTTAAGTAAAATCTACCCCCAATGTGGAGCTTGAACTCACGACCCCAAGACCAAGAGTCTCATGCTCCACCGACTGAGCTAGCCACATATCCCAAGCTATGTTAAAATGACCGCCCCATACTCTCAATGGTCCCATGCTTCCCAGGCCAAAAATGCTCACTTCCATTGCCGTACCACCACCCTTTAGGGGATGTAGAATCTGGGCAAGGCGATTCTAGGGACTTGGCTCTCAAACAAGGCTATTTCTAAAGCATCCCAGAGAGAAGAGTTTGGACGTCAGAGCAGGGATTCTGACAGCAACCTTCATTCCCTCTAATGCACCATCCCCTCCCTAGTGGCCCTGGGAGGGTGCCTATGGACACTGCATGGAGACAGCTCTGATGTGCCCTTTTGCAGTGTGTAATTCTGTTTCCTGAAAGCGTACGCCCTGTGGGGAACGCCACGAGGCCTTAGGCACAAACGGAGCTGAACTTGGGATCCAGACCGTCTGGTTGTCTCTAGCCATAGCAGCTTCCTTCTCCTCCCAGAGCTTTCAGAGGCCACAGCATTTTTGGATCAACCCTCGGGAGCAAGTTTTGGAAAGGGAAAGGGAGCGGGCTCTGAGCTGCCATGCTGGTACCTGGATAAAATTGCTTTCAAACACCACCGAGTCGGAGAACAAGTTGAATTCTGGAGAATGAATCAGTTGACAAAGAAGGCCATCTTCCACCCCAAGTTCCACTCCAGGGCCTGGTTCCCTGACCTCTGGTGGGAGGCCCCTAATTTTACTCATCGGTTCTTGGGACAAACGGGCTGGGGACCATCTCTGGGGCTCCACGCAGACCCAGCCCAATTCCGAGGTGTTGGTGTGACCACTACTCCCCCCACCTCCACATCTCCACCTCCCCTGCAGACTTACAGGCTGTCCACCAGGCCAGGGAGGGCCTGTCGGCTCACAATGGCAGGCATGACATCAAGGAATGTGATGGCTAACAACAGGAAAGGAAAAATAGAAAAGTCAAGGAAGGATTGGGGGTGAGCAGGGCTTTTTTTCTCCCCTTTCCTATGCACTACACACTAGCAATAATGTAGTCTTAGTCCATTTTCCCTCAATCTCTCTGTAGCCATGAGGAAAATGACTGCCCCATGGTTATGCCAAGAGAGCAGTGAGCTGGCCAGAACAGCAAGGCAGGCTCTCAGGAAGCCCATAGCCTTCAATCCTCTCCCCCCATGGGGAAGCCCCTCACAAAAGCTTTCTCTGAGCGAACTGATCACCTAAAGTCAGGCCCTCACCTGGCCAGAGGAGCTCAGGACAGAGGCAAGCAAGTCACCCCAATCTTTCCTACCCCATTTCATGGGATAAATGAGAATTTTTTTTTTTTAAACCAGGCTGTTAACAAAGCCAAGAGGCTTATTTATTTGGAAACAGTGGGCAAATGAGGATGTGTGGCCTAGTGGTATGCCAGAGCCAGCGCAAAAGAGATTGTGAAAACTGTAAAATGTTCAGGAATTTTACAGGGCAGTTGTTAAACACAGCCATTATTAAAAATTTAATTATATAAACTATATAAAAATTTAATTATATAAACACAGCCATTATTAAAAATTTAATTATATAAAATTATATAAACATATATAACTTATTTAAACTTAAATAAATTATACAAAAGCAAAGGTAATGGTCCAAACTCATCTTCTTAATTACTACTCTCTAGAGGTTATTTACATCTATTGTCCCTACATGGTAGAAATACTATATAATGGAGCACTGCAACTGCCTATCTCTTCTCAGCATGTGTTCAGGAACTTCCTGTCGGTCACTGCCTTCAAACCAGCCGTGTTGAGAGTTATTTACATCATGGAGCCGGTAAATGCTACTCATCACGCCTTGATTTATTGTTTTGTTGGCTGTCTAAAGCTATAGAGAAAATGTTAATGATGCAGTAAACTTAAAAGTGTGTCTGTAGGGACGCCTGGGTGGCTCAATCGGTTAAGCGGCTGCCTTTGGCTCAGGTCATGATCCCAGGATCGAGTCCCACATCGGGCTCCCTGCTCAGCAGCGAGCCTGCTTCTCCCTCTGCCTGCCGCTCCCCCTGCTTGTGCTCTGTATCTCTCTGTCAAATAAATAAATAAAATCTTTTAAAAAAAAAAGTGTGTCTGTAGCTGTTGTATGGTAGGCACAAAAATATCTGAGGTGTCTCCCACTATATTGAAAGTTATCTGATTTAGCAAAGAAGTTGCTAAAGTCCCTGCTGAACATGTAAAGTTCCAACATATAACTTGCTTAGTTCTCTTTCTTCTTATTAATGTAAGTGGGAAAATCAGCCAGCCTTCATGTCAGAACTACACTTTGTCAGTTGTGTAGGTTGGCGAGGAATACAGGAGTTTGACAAAAAACAGTGAAAGATTTGTGAGAATCAACTGGCCATATGAAATGGACAAGAGTACTGTGTATTTTATTGTTAGTTGTGAATTGTGTGCTATACATTATGTCAGTCAATTTTTTTTTAAGATTTTATTTATTTTAGAGATAGAGAGAGCGAGGAAGTGGGGTGAGGAGCATGGGAGAGGGACAAGCATACTCCGGGCTAAGCACAGGGCCTGACGTGGGACTTGATCCCACGGCCCTGAGATCGCAACCTGAGCTGAAATCAAGACTCAGACGCCCAAGAGACTAAGCCACCCACGCGCCCCAATGTCAGTAAAATTTTAGAGAAAACATATATAACACATATATGTACATATATGTATATGTCTGTGTGTCTATATTACATATAATTCTATAATATAGAAAATTTTTAATTACTAATTATAGTAATAATATTGAATTCTAATATATATACTATGTATAGTAATTATATACAACATGTGTATTATGTATGATTTATTATATATTATATACATTCCCCCTCAGAGAGCTGGTGTCAAACATTTACTAGTATAGCATTGTAGTGGCACCAACCCCTTCCCTCCCCTTGCAATCTTCTGTTTTTGGTACCAGGACAAGAAACATCCACTCAAAGGTTTCTTCAGGGTGCGTGAAGTGGAGGAGCGGTGAGGTAAGAGTTATCCCTCTCTGACTGGACAGCTACCAGGCTCTTTCACTTTGGTGTTTATACAAGAAGCAAGCCAAGAAGGTAAGTCAGTTCCCCCATGTCTTTTAAACTCTCAAGACACACACTAGTGCAATCCTCCCGTGCCTGGGGTTAAATGTCCTGGTGCTTCTCTTAACATGAGGTGGGAGGCCTGCTTCTCACTGGTGTTTTTTCTAAAGCTGTTACATCAGAGGCAGAAGTTTACAACTTAGTGGCTAATTTCTTCTTCTACTTTTTTTTAATATATTTTTTAATATTTTATTTATTTATTTATTTGAGAAGAGAGAGTGAGAGAGAGCACAAGATGGGGGAAGGTCAGAGGGAGAAGCAGACTCCCTGCCGAGCAGGGAGCCCGATGCGGGACTCGATCCCGGGACTCCAGGATCATGACCTGAGCCGAAGGCGGTCGCTTAACCAACTGAGCCACCCAGGCGCCCCTTGGCTAATTTCTTCTTAAGTCTTGATCATTAGAAAACTTTTATTTTTATTGATACAAAATCTATGATACTGGAAATTCAAATATTCAAACAATCTTCAAGGTCATTATTTTTCCTTTATCACGGTATTTTTTTTTTTAAGATTTTTATTTGTCAGAGAGAGAGAGCGCACAAGCAGAGGTGGCGGCAGGCAGAGGGAGAAGCAGGCCCCCCACCAAGCAAGAAGCCAGATGCAGGACTCTATCCCAGGACCCCAGGTCATGACCTGAGCCAAAGGCAGACACTTTACTGAGCCACCCAGGTGTCCCAGTACTCTGTTCTTGACATTTTTTCTCCTTCCCTTGTAAAAGGTTAATGTCCATCAGTAGAGCACCAGTTAATCTATGAAACTTCCATACGATGTAATGTTTTGCAGCCATTAAAGGAATAAGGCAACTTTATATATACTGATATGGAATGATTACTGAGACCTATAAAGTTAGAAAAAGATGAAGAACAGTATATATAAATTGCTATCACTTGGATAAAAAGTATATTAAAAAAGAATATATACTCATATATGCTTGAACACTCCCAGAAAATTTCTGGAAGGATAAAAATGTGGTTGCCCTAGGAGGGGTAGGGCATTGGTAATGGTGGTGAAAAAGGACTTATTTTTCACAGTATACTTTTTGTACTGTTTAAATTATTTACCATGAACTGTATTTCTTTTAAATAAATTTTAAAATAAAAAGTGTGAAAGAAATTGCCTACATATGGCTCTACAGATATTTGCTGAGAAGTAACTATGTACAAGATAAACTTTTGGAAGGATCATTATTAGCTCTAAAAGTGGTCTGTCCAAAGTTGTGAACATGTGGTCACGGTTGTATTGGACATACTGTGAGTATGTCCAATACTGAGTTAAAGATATATATTTGAAGAAATAAGGGCTGGAAGATTTCCAAATAATAGTAAAAACTATAAACCTACATCTACACAAACAGTAAGTAACTACTAGAAATTGTAAATACGTAAGTAAAAATGTTAAATATGTATACATATAATTTTTAAAGTTCTTTAACAATTGACTATTTAAAAATTCTAATAATGTATTAGGTAACATTAGGTTTAGAACATATGTATAAGTAAAATATATGACAAGAATGGCACAGAGGATGAGAGGGGAAAATAAGGTGTAGTATTGCAAGGCTCTTACATTATACATGAGGTGGTAAAATACTATTCGAAGTTAGACTGTACTAAGTTAAAAGATGTCTATTGTAAATCCTAGAGTAGAGGAACCATTAAAAAAATTAAACAGAGGGGGCGCCTGGGTGGTTCAGCCTTTAAGCACCTGCCTGCTTGGCAGGAGGCCTGCTTCTCCCTCTCCCACTCCCCCTGCTTGTGTTCCTGCTCTCGCTAACTCTGTCAAATAAATAAAATCTTAAAAAAATTTTTTTTTTAAACAGAGATGTATAGCTACTAAAGCAATAGTGAAGATGAAATAGAACACTGAAAACTTCACAATTAATCCAAAGAAGGTAAGAAGAAAAACGGAACAGCGAACAGATGGGAAACAGAAAATAACAAGATAGAGAAGATTTAAACCCAACCTTATAATTACACTAAATATAAATGGCCTAAACAGTCCAAATAAAAATGAGATGTTGCCAATATGTATAAAAAGCAAGGCACAACTATATGCTATCTACAAGAAATCCACAATATATAGAGACTCATAAGTTAAAAAGACAGAGTAAGATAAACTTTGCAGCCACCAATGATAAGTCAGCTAGAGTAGCTATATTAATATCATACAAAGAAGACTTCATGGCAAGGAATAATACAAGTGATGAAGAAGTACTTTTTTTCTAAAGACTATTTATTACTATTTATTATTTATTTTGAGAGAGAAAGAGAGTGTGTGCATCCAAGTGCGGGGAGGAGCAGAGGGAGAGAGAAAATCTTTTTTTTTTTTTTAAGATTTATTTGACAGAGAGAAAGAGAGCGAGCACAAGTAGGCAGAGCAGCAGGCAGAGGGAGAGGGAGAAGCAGGCTCCCCACTGAGCAGAGAGCCCGATTTGGGGCTCTACCCCAGGACCCCAGGATCATGATCTGAGCTGAAAGCAGATGCCCAACTGACTGAGCCACCCCGGCTCCCTGGGAGAGAGAAAACCTTAAGCAGATTCCACACTGAGCTCAGGGACCTATGTGGGGCTCGATCCCAAGACCCTAAGATCGCGACCAGAACTGAAATCAAGAATTGGACACTGAACTGACTGAGCCACCCAAGCATCCCAAAGAGGGACACTCTTTAAATTCAATTAATTAACATATAGTGTATTATTAGTTTCAGAGGTAGCATTCAGTGATTCATCAGTTGTATTTAACACCCAGTGCTCATTACATCATGTGCCCTCCTTAATGCCCGTCACCCAGTTACCCCATTACCCCACCTCCTCCCCTCCAGTAACCCTGTTTGTTTCCTATGATTAAACGTCTCTTATGATTTGTCTCCCGCAAAGAGGGACATTTTTAAAAGGAGGTCAATTTAAGAAGACAAAACAATCCTAAATGTATATGTTATCTTCAATAACAGAGTTTCAAAAAACATGAAATAAAAACTGATGAAACTAAAAGGAAAAATAGATAGAGTTGGATATCTTATCCTTTCTCTCTCAGAAATTCATAGAACAAGTAAATAGGAAATTAGTAAGGATACAGAAGACTTAATAACTACGAACTAAATGTATGTAATTTTTTTTTTTTTTGAGAAAGAGCGTGCACGCAAGCTGAGGGGAGAGGAGCAGAGGGAGAGAGAATCTTAAGCAGGCTCCTTGCTCAGCACAGAGCCCAATGCAGGGCTCGATCTCATGATCCAGAGATCATAACCTGAGCCAAAATCAAGAGTCAGATGCTCAAGCAACTGAGCCACCCATGTGCCCCATTCTATGTAGTTTTTGTAAAAAATTTTTTTGTATTTTGCATACTTTCTATAAAAAATATTTTGTACACTTTTCTGTAAAACACAGAACACTCAGAACCCATAGAATCCACATTCTCTTCAAGTGCACATTGAACATTCACTAAGATATACCATGTGCTGAGCCATTAAAACAAGTCTCAATAAGGGCGCCTGGGTGGCTCAGTTTGTAAAACGACTGCCTTCGGCTCAGGTCGTGATCCTGGAGTCCCAGGATCAAGTCCCACATCGGGCTCCCTGCTCAGTAGGGAGTCTGCTTCTCCCTCTGACCCTCTTCCCTCTCGTGCTCTCTATCTCTCATTCTCTCTCTCAAATAAATAAATAAAATCTTAAAAAAAAGTCTCAATAAATTTCCACTAATTAAAATTATACAGGGTATGTCCCCTGACCATAATCAATGAAATTAGGAGCAATGAAATCAATGAAAGGAAAATATTTGGAAAGTATCAAGGGATTTGGAAATTAAACAACCTACTTCTGAAGTTAAATTTACTTTATTTTTTTATTTAATTTTTTAATTTTTTTAAACTTAAAATTTAAAAGAACAGTTAAATTTGTAAAAATTGAGAAACGTATAGTTAGTGAGATCTAGAAAATGATATTGTCTAAGTTACTGAGTTTCCTTCTGTTTCCTCTGTAGTAAAATGAAAAGATCTATGCTGTCCAATACAGTAGCCACTAGCCACAGGGCTACTGAGCACCTGAAATGCGGCTAATCTAAATGAGATATGTTCTAAGTGTAAAATGCCAATACAAATAAATACTTAGTACCAAAAAATGTAAAATATCTACATATCTCATAAACAACTTCTTAGGTTGATTACATGTAGAAATAATATTTTTAGTATATTGAGTTAAAGGTGTTTAAAATATCTTTTCCTGTTTCTTTTTAATGTAACCATTAGAAAAGATTTAAATTACATATATGGCTCGCATTATATTTTTATTGGACGGTGTTAAGACTAGATCAAATCTTCCAGGCCTTAATAATCTGGTATCTATCGTAAGCTTTAAAGGCAGGGCCCTTCAAATCTGGAAAGCATTACAACCACACATAGTGTTTCCTTCTTCCTTAGACTCCACTAGATGGCGCTAGAGCTAAGGCCTCAAGCTAGTAACCGGGATTTAAGGTTTGTACTTGCAGCTTTCTAAACATGCTGTACTTGGGCCCCTCTCCACATCCTTGCTCAAGGTTCCCTCTAATAGAGAACTCTTTCCAAACGTGGTTACCTGTTCATTTCTTAAAATTCAGATCCTCTAGGAAGCTTTCCTTTTACCATCTGCCTCCTGCCAGCAGATAACTTTATGTACCCATGTCCTATACACGTTTCTATCACAGAACCATGAAACATTATTGGTTTGTTTACATGTTCCCCCCCAACACACTGTCTAACGCATGTTATCTGAGGTAGGTAGTAATGAAATCTTAAGTCAATGTGCAGTAGCTGGTAGGTGCTGAAGGCAATGTATCAGTCAGAATAGGCCAAGTGATGCTGCAGGAGCTTAACACAACAGAGGTTTCTTTCGTATTTACACTACATGTTCATCAGGGATCGGTCAAGGGTTCCACTCCATGGCATCCTCACTCCAAGACCTACATTAATGGTTAGAGTTCCATTTGGAGCACTGCTGGTCACTGTAGTGGAGGGAAAAAGGTTAAAGGTTTGGAGGTTTTTGACCCAGTGCTCCAATCTAGAACCTAGGTGTTCCAATCTAGAATTGACACAAGTCACTTCTACTCACAACTCTTTGGCCAGAACTAATAGAACTAATTCATGGCCTTGTCCAACCACAAAGGTGTCAGAAAACATATCGAATTTAAGTAGTATGTTCTAGGATAGCTACTGGCACGAAGTGCCTGAAAATCAGAAATAAAAAGCCAACTATATCTTTCATTGTACTGTGCTGAGATGAGCCACATAATCCCCGCCATCCACAGAGGATGGGGGAGCCGGACTGTACATGCCCAGAAGGTGGGAAGCTGGAAATACTTGCTAAACAGCACTAGTGACCATCATAGTGCAATAAACAGAAGTGATGCCCAAACCATCGGCTTCTAGAGTAGTGGCACTTAGGCTCAAGAACAACAACTCAGGAAGCAAAAGTGGCTTTGTAGAGGCACCATACCATTCGTACCCTTTGGCAAAAGTAAATCAAGTTCCCCATACATAAAATGACACACACCAAGAGTGTGTGAACGGATACATTACCATGGGCAGAGGAGTGAATGCACCTGAACATGGAGTAGGGGATGGAGTAGTAGTGGATACGGGCAAGGAAAAAAAAAAGCCCAAACCCTCCATTTCTGTGTAAAAGCCAAGCTACAAAGATCTGTGAGCGAGCAGAAACAACTGTCAAGTGGGACATTTTACCAGCTGACCTGGAGAACAATCAAAACTGAGCACTCATTCTGATGGATAAGAGCAATACAGAGGAGGGGCGCCTGGGTGGCTCAGTTGGTTAAGCGACTGCCTTCAGCTCAGGTCATGATCCTGGAGTCCAGGGATCGAGTCCCGCATCGGGCTCCCTGCTCAGCAGGGAGTCTGCTTCTCCCTCTGACCCTCCTCCCTCTCGTGCTCTCTCTCTCTCTCTCATTCTCTCTGTCAAATAAATAAATAAAATCTTAAAAAAAAAAAAGAGCAATACAGAGGAAAAGAACAAAGGCTACTGCACTGATAGTCCTCTTTCCCCCGACACTGAAGGTGTGGATGCTAGAAGAAAATCATCTTTCTTTTGAGATGGAGAGTCAAGAGAGGACACTAGATTATTCTTGGCCTAGGCTCAGAAAACTGGTGGATTCAGGGCAGACCCAACTGCCCTTGCCTCCAAATTCAGATTTATTTACATTGTTTTATTTTTTTTTAAAGTAGGTTGTATGCCCAGTGTGGAGCCCAATGAGGGCCTTGAACTCACGACCCTGATATCAAGATTCAGTCAGTTAAGACTGAGCCACCGAGGTGCCCCTACATGATGTTTTATTTTTTTTTAAAGATTTTATTTATTTATTTGAGAGAGCGAGCGAGAGAGAGAGCACATGAGAGGGGGGAGGGTCAGAGGGAGAAGCAGACTCCCTGCTGAGCAGGGAGCCCCATGTGGGACTCGATCCCGGGACTCCAGGATCATGACCTGAGCTGAAGGCAGTCGCTTAACCAACTGAGCCACCCAGGCGCCCCTTACATGATGTTTTAAACAACAAAGTGTTTTAAGTACTTTTCTGCTCCTGAGTTTTTTAAGATGCCAAACCCCAAATCTAGGATTAAGATCCTTCCCTACCACTAATTTCAGGGGCAGAGGTCAATATGACACATACTAGAAATATATATTCAATTTTTATTAGAAAAATTCATTTAAGCCACATGGTGGCCATGCCATTCTTGAGCAGGCTTTGTCATCCCACTGCCCCCCTTCAGATCAATATACATTCATACATGCTGTGTTGGAGAAAGTACTTTACCATGTGAAACAATGAGAGGTGGACACTTGACCATCATCCCCCTCCCTACAGCCAACCCATACACCACACTTCAACTATTGTCCACACACAGACAAGCTCTCATGGGAGAGAAGCTGACCACCACATAAACTGACCATAAGACACCCAAGCCCCAAGGAACTCCTGGCAGATGCTGACGAAGCAGAGATGAAAACGACACCATCTCCCAACAGCTGAATATGAAGCACAAGTCCCTATCTAAGAGGCATCAGAGCCATGTTGCCAAGGACACCCGAGTGTACAGCTGACCCTGGGGAGAGCAGTGATATCATTCCATTGCAGTCACAGGCAACCCACTCACACCTGTGTATTAGACAGGCTCTCTTTCCAGGGCAAGGAACATCCAGATGGGAGAGGCCCTTCAGCAGCCTGGGTAACAGTTCTGGTAACACTGATGTTCTGAGCTTTTATGCCCAGCAACTGGACAACTGCCTGGATGTGTTTAGGCCAGTGTTCCAAGATTATAGCTGGTGGAGAGAGGTCTTATCACACCCCTCTGGATGGATGGTCTGGAATGCCCTCGGGGGCTCTGTGCTGGCTGGTTGACCTCTGGTGGTCCAGGAGCTCCCAGGCAGTGGGCTCTCCAGTATGCCTCCCAGGGACTCCATTAGTCTAACGAAGATGGAGAGCAGGGTCAGCACCACACCTAAGAGATAGAGGTTCAACACAGGCTTCATGGCTGAAATGACCCCACTCCTCTGTAGAGCAGTAGAGCTGTCTTCACTTCTTGAAGGCCTCTGGATACTGAGGAAAGAAAGGAGATTAATCTACAGCCTTTTGGGATATGCATGCATCTAGTCCTGACTTCTGTCTTCCCATGGAACTAAGGGTGAGGCTCAGCCAGTCAGGGAGACTGGGACCAGTAGAAGCATATTTACACTGTGAACTCTATGGCTGCAGAGCTAGTCTTGCTTCTTGGACTAATTCAAGAGCACTCCTTAAAACTTTTACTTCTTCTAAAGTAAAACCTTTTACTTCTGCCAGGTGCAATGCACAATCCCCGTGCCACAGTCCTAGGACCAAAAACCTTCCTGAACGGAGTCTTTCTGTTTTTGAGGGGGGAAGGTAGGCACATGCCCGTAAGAAAGCAACCTGCCTAGAAGTTCTCCTCACATCTCAGTCAGGTTCCAGTTAATCGTAAACTCTTTGATAAAGCCAAAATAATTCCAAGATAGTCAAATCTATCAAGTTCACTTATTTAACAAATACACCCGCAATACCTACGATGTCTTAGTCACCCAGGAAGGTACTAGGGCCATACGGGGTCCGGTAGATATGAACCCTGCCCTCATGGGGCTTTCGATCTAGCCAAGAAATTAGGCAGTTAGCACACACAACACGCCAAGTGCTGTGATAGAAAGGGTGTTCTGGGAAGGCAGGACTGAGACGCCCAACCCAGCATTAGGGAGCATGCGGAGGGCCACATGGAACACAGGGTCAACCCTGAAAACAGGGCTGGAGCGGCTGACCCCGGACCCAGGTGGAGACGGAGCGAGGAGCAGGAGTCCGGGAGGCGCGGCCCGAGCTCGGGGACCCGAGGCGGCCCGCGGGGCAACGCAGCCTGGGCAATGGGGGCGGAAAGCCGGAGAAGCCCACAGGGCCGCTCACCTCCAGGAGGAAGGGCCAGGACTGGTCTGCTCGCTGTCAGAGAGGGTAGTGCAGGAGTCCGAAGAGTCAGCTCCCGAATAGTGCTAAACCGCAGCCCAGACGACTCTCCGCGCGTAACGGCGAAGCCCTACTGAAAGAGGAGCAGAAAGACGCGGCCCACGCCGCCCACTTATAGCCCCGGCCCCGCCCCGGAGCCGCGCACGCGCACTCGGGCCGCACGCACCAGGCCTGACGCACGTCCGCGGCCCCGCCCCCAGGCGGGGGCGGTCCGAGGTCTGGCCCCTGCGCTGTGCTGCGAGTCTGACCCCTTTCCAGAAAGTACACACCTTGGGCCTCTGAGTCACTGAGGTCGGCAGTAGGACTAGCGTATGTGTTAACGTAGACTGCCTTTTTCTGCTGCAGGAAACTGGAGGGAATCAGCACATTTACCCCCATACCAAGTGGACTGGAGACACACCTGAAGTGTCCAAATCCAAAAGCCCTCAGGTCAGAGGAAGGCGGGACCGCAGAGACGGCTTCTTCACCAGACCTTCCAACAAAGCACAGATTGCCAGAAGGCATCAGATCCCCACCCCCAGTATTTAAATTCCAGCGACTGAAGAGCTGACTTTCACTTTCTAGGAGTACTAAGATTCCAGGCGCCGCCCCCCACCCTCCCATTCCAAGTCTGAGGTTTAATTTGCCTTCGATGTCACTGGAATGGCGAGACCCTGTTACATCGTACTAAGTTCTGCTTTCTACGAAAGTTTGTCATGTGTAAGAAAAGGTGAAATACCCAGCTGGCCCTGGCGTCTGTGCCTGACTGCACACGGACAAGTGACTTTGTACTCACTGGGCCTGTTTTCTCACCTAAAACGCGGCCACTAGATGATTTTTAGATACTTTCAGATCGAACAAAAGAGCTAGGAGGTGAGGAGCCAGCTTCATACCCAGATCTGGGAGCTGGGAAGCCTTACTACGCAAACCTTCCCGGTGAAACCGGAGAAATGTAGACGGTCTGCTGTGAAAGCAGCCAATGGCGGATCTCAGAAAACAGAGTCCTGGGGAGACGCTGGGAAGGAACCTCCACGCCGGAAGGCTGTCCGCGGTTTCATGCTTTCCTCCTGGGGAGGAGGAGGGCAGTGGACCAAAGCGCCGGGGCCGCTGAGTCTAGACAGGTCCACAGAGCTGTAGGGTTGGCGGTTCCATGTGTCACGCTCAAGTACCGGGGCTGGATGGGCAAGAACCGGGGAGCTTGCACAGGCTCTGCGCTTTTGCGGAAAAAGGACGCAACGAGCAGGATGGGAGGAGCCAAATCACGACGGCGACCTTTCCCCTATTTTCCAGGCTCGCGGTCTACTTTTCCAGTAGGAGTGGGTGGGGAAAGGAGAAATTGGGGATGGAGACGTGCCGGCAGGCAGGCACTTAAAAACTAACTTGCCTACTTACTCCGCAGGAATTTTTGGTGTTTCGTTACATTAGCGTTTTGTCTGTTTTTGTGCTGGACTCAGTGACTCTTGGACTGTTGTTAGGAGATGCTAGAGCTCTGAATCTGCCAGATGTCCCAAAGGTCACTACTTGCTAGTTAGGGGCTTTAGGCAAATCCTTTAACCTTCCTGTACTTCAGTTTCCTCAGATGTTATATGGAATACTAACAGCCCTTAACTGGAAATTAAATGAATTCATTCTTGTAAAGCACAAAGAATGGTGCCTGGCACATAGAAAACATTACACGAGTGTTAACATTATTTGTGTCATTGACTACAAAATTCCCAAAAGGGGGCTTTGTTCATAGCCTGTGTTTGGCGAATGAACCCAGGAATTCCGCAATAACCCTTGGGACTCCCGTTTATTGTGAGCTCTAAATTATGTTCACACAGCCAGAAGGAAGAGATGGGCACCTCACCAACAATTCCCTCTCTCCCATAGTCACTGTCATTGCCTAAATGTCATGCCAGCTGAAATTAACCAGGGTTTGGGTGAGTATAGCCCTATACTTCCCATCTATCAGGTACAAAGATTATTGGCTGTCATCTTTGGGTAGGTACTGGGCATATCTAAATCAGGATTCTTGTCCCATTTCCACCACCTTGGCTAAGTTAATCTATTTGAGCTTTAGTTTCCTAATCTGTAAAACAGGGAAAATAATATACAAGTAAATAAATAGGGGATGCTTGACAAGGAATGGCTATTGTCTTACTAAACCGTTTAGAGGCAGATTTTTTTTTTTTTAAGTAATCTCTAAGCCCAATGTGGGGCTCTAAAGAGTCATATGCTCTTCCAACTGAAGCGGCCAGCCCCCACCCCCCCCAGGGGCAAATTCTTATCCTAAATCAGGTTGTCATCTAGTTGGATAAATAAGACCTGCAAAAGATAACTACGAACCCAAGGCACTGTAGGAGTAGTGGTTAGAAATTAGTCAGACCTGAGCGTGAGTCCTGCTCAGCGATTTGCTTGCTATTGTCCTTGGGCTCTGCTTGCCTCAGTTCTTCCATTTAAAATGGGAGTAATAAAAGTTCTAACCTACTAAGACTGTGATGAAGATTAAATAATGAATGCAAAGTACTTAGTATAGACTAAGGGCAAAATAAGTGGTGGTTACTAATCTAATTAGCTCCTAAGGCAGACTACTGTGAATGGACTGCAGTGTTTGGGAGCCCAGAAGTAGAGAGAGAGAAATACGAAGAGCGAAGAGCGTAGCTAGGGTGACAATGATCTGCTTGGGGATCTGGAATTTTAGCATATTCACCATGAGTGAATGGAAAACTGGAAGCAAAGTCAGCATTCACCAAGTAACTGACACGTGCCAAGCATTTTGCTAAATGCCTTACATAATATTGTATAACTGAATTCCCTTAGCAACCGTGTGCAGTAGGTATTAGTCCCTCCCTACTTTATTTATTTTTATTTATTTTTTATTTTTTCAAAAGATTTTATTTATTTATTTGAGAGAGAGAGAATGAGAGATAGAGAGCACGAGAGGGAAGAGGGTCAGAGGGAGAAGCAGACTCCCCGCTGAGCAGGGAGCCCGATGTGGGACTCGATTCCGGGACTCCAGGATCATGACCTGAGCCGAAGGCAGCCGCTTGACCAACTGAGCCACCCAGGCGCCCCCTACTTTATTTGTTAACCATGCTTTTTCCCTTCAGCTAGTCTTTTACTCATCCTTCATATCTCAATTCAAACACGCTTCTTTGGGCTGCCTGCGTGGCTCAGGTGTGTTCTCTCTCTCACACATACTCTCCCTCTCTCTCTGAAATAAATAAAATCTTAAAAAAAATACGGTACAAAACAAAAACATGTTTCCTCTGTGAACCCTTTGCTGAGCCTCAGACCCTTGCTACAGGCTGCAATGACATGATATACATGATATACATTTCCCTCACTGTTAGTTACCTTACACTTAGTTATGTTAATGTCTGCTTCCCCCTCAAAAGCCTGAAAACATCAGCGAAAGGAGTATCTAGTCTGATTTTGTCTTCATTTCATTCTAGCACCTAGCACCACATAGTCGGCTTTCAATAAATATTTATTGATTGGAGAACTATATGAACAGATGATTATCTTAGCCAGCATCTTCAGTGAATCCCCATTGTTCCAACGAAGGGTAGCTAGGACCCCAAGACAAACCCTCTTCAGGGTCTGTCTCCTCCTGGGGAACTGCTAATCAAGGGAAGCTCTTTATGAACCATATCCTTATCCCAAGCCCCTCAAAAAAAGTGCTTCTACAGTCAGCCCACACGGGAGTACCACACTAAGAAAATATCCTCACAAATTTGATCTTATGATTCTGGGTCCATTTAAAGGACATGTCTTTGGAATGCCGGTGAGTATAAACTGGTACACTCTCTATGGAATCAATTCAGTTATAGCTATAAAAACAAAAGAATGGGGGCGCCTGGGTGGCTCAGTTGTTTAAGCGACTGCCTTCGGCTCAGGTCATGATCCTGGAGTCCCGGAATCGAGTCCCACATCGGGCTCCCTGCTCAGCAGGGAGTCTGCTTCTCGCTCTGACTCTCCCCCTCTCATGCTCTCTCTCTATCACTATCTCTCTCAATAAATAAATAAAAATCTTAAAAAAAACAACAACAAAAGAATGGGGGCGCCTGGGTGGCTCAGTCGGTTAAGTGTCTTCCTTCGGCTCAGGTCATGATCCCAGGGTCCTGGGATGGAGCCCCATGTCAGGCTCTCTGCTCAGTGGGGAGTCTGCTGCTTCCTCTCACTCTCCCTCTGTGCTCTCCTTGTCTCTCTCTTTCTATCAAATAAATAATAAAATCTTAAAACAAAAACAAAAACAAAAGAATGTATATGCCCTTTAACCTAGAATTTCGAGAAATGATCATTACAGACAAATTCCTGCATGTGGAGAACAGAGTATATAGAGGCAGTTATAGCACTGTTTGTAATACAAAAGATTGGGAAGAAACAGAGCAGCCTATCAGTAGGGACTGGTTAAGTAAATGACCAGTACCACTACTGCACATTCCTGCAGTGGGTTACCATAACGCCAGCCCAAAGAATAAGCAGTTTTGTACATGCTGACATGATCTCCATAATATATTAAGTGGGAAAGCCAAGTGTATAGTGTGTGTATAATATGCTACAGTTTGTGTTAAAAACAGACTCCCAAGATAGGATGTGCAAAATGAGATACCAACAGGGCGCCTGGATGACTCAATTGGTTAAGCATTCCTACTCTTGATTTGGCTCAGGTCATGATCTCAGGTCTTTGAGATTGAGCCCCACATCCAGCTCCCTGCTCAGCGGGGAGTCTGCTTGAGATTCTCCCTCTCTCCCTCTCTATTTCTCTCTTTCTCAAATCAATAAATAAAACTTTTAAAAAATTAGATACCACCTCCTACCCCCTAGGACGGATATATATATAGAGAGAGAATTTAATTTAAAAGAAAATAAAGTAGGGTGCCTGGGTGGCTCAATTGGTTGGGCGACTGCCTTCGGCTCAGGTCATGATCCTGGAGTCCCGGGATTGAGTCCTGCATCGGGCTCCCTGCTCAGTGGGGAGTCTGCTTCTCCCTCTGACCCTCCCCCCTCTCATGCTCTCTATCTCATTCTCTCTCTCAAATAAATAAATAAATAAAATCTTTAAAAAAAACGTTTAAAAAATAAATAAAAAATTAAAAAAAAAGAAAAGAAAGTAAGTGTTGGTGAGGATGTGCTGTTGGGAATGTAAAATGGTCGGCTGTTGTGGAAAACAGTTCGACAGTTCCTCAAAAAGTTAAACAGAGTTACCATATTATCCAACAATTCTACTCTGAAGTATATAGAGAGAATTGAAGACGTATGTTCACACAAAAAACCTATTACAAATATTCACAGCAGTACTATATATAATAACCAGAAAAGTGGAAACAACCCAAATGTACATCAACTGATGAACAGGTAAACAAAACGTGGTACAATGGAATGTTATTCAACCATAAAATTTAAGTACCAATACATGCTATAATATGGGTGAACCTTGAACACATTATGTTAAGTGAAAGAAGTCAGACACAAAAGGACACATATTATATGATTCCATTTCAATGACATGTTCAGAATAGGCCAGTCTATAGAGACAGAAAGTAGGTTAGTGGTTGCCAGGGCCTGGAGGGAGAAGAGAATGAAGGGTGACAGCTAATGGGTACAGGGTTTCTTCCTGGGATGATGAAAATGTTCTAAAATTAGACTGGTGCTGGTTGCACAACTCTGTAAATATACTCTACACCACTGAACTGTACACTTTATTTTTTTTAAGATTTTTATTTATTTATCAGAGAGAGAGAGCACAGGCAGGGGGAGCGGCAGGCTGAGGGAGAAGCGGGCTCCCTGTGGAGCAGGAAGCCCGATGCAAGGCTCCATCCATCCCAGGACCCTGGGATCATGACCGAGCCGAAGGCAGGCGCTTAACGACTGAGCCACCCAAAATGGTGAATTTTGGCATGTGGACGAGATCTTAATAAAGCTGTGATTCTTTAAAAAGGAAGGCAAATGTGGAGAACATTTGTCATCTTCAGCTGACAAACAAAAACAGAATTAACCACTGTAGACCCTTAGTAAGGAAACTTTTCAAGCGTGTAAAAAGAAAGCTGAACCCACAAGAAAATAGTGAGATTCAAGAAGAAATGGTGAGAAAACAAATTATGAGTCCTGAAAACTATCTTTCCAGACTAGAGCAGAGTAGGACACACGGCAACAGAGTGCAGTGTGGGAGATCGGAGCGGTCCTCTGCCGGAAGAGACAGCACCCGAACATGGATGGAACCTGAAGGAGATGGTGGGCTCGTGAACAGAGCTGTATCAGTGCAAACGCCCTGGCTTGAGCATCACAACATGAAAACCCAAGATCCTAACCCCAGGGAAGTACGTGGGAATTGTTTCTACTGCCCTGCCACTTTGAGTCCAAAGTCATTTCAAAATAAAAAGTTTTAAAAGTTAAAAACAAAACTCTTTTTAATAATAGTGATTACTTTGGCCAAGTAAAAATAACCAGATAAACTAAGAAAAAAAAAAAGGTAAACATTTAAGTTGGGAACAGTGAGCGGAGAAAAGTGGAACAAGTCTTATTGGGGAGGAAGGACGATATTGATTAATTTTAGACACTTTAAGTCTTTATGAAAATATTCAGGGAAGCTCTTTCTGTTCCCGCTTGAACAATTCAGTCTTCAAGTCATTGGGTGGAGCAGAGCAGGTGCGAGGACCAGTGGCCCAGAGTGGAATATCCCTTTTATTTTCTACTCCATCCTCAGCGTCTGAAACATGTTCAGTAAATATTTATGGAATAAATGGATGCATGAATGAATGGCTCACTCTCTCACTTCCTTCTGGACCCTGATCAAATGTCATTTCTCAGGGAGGTCTTCCTAATCGTCCTATATAAAACAGACCCCCATTCTGTCCTTCTCCCTTACTCTGCTTCATGTTTTCTTCATAGGACTCAATATCTCCAAACCTCTTCTATATTTATTTGTTAATCCTCTGTCTTCCCTCACTAGAAGGTAGCTCCTTGAGGACAAGGATTTGGACTATTTTGTCAATCACTATGTACCTAAACCCAGGGCATTGCCTGGTATGTAGTACTCGTGCTCAACAAATACTTATTGAATGAATAATTTTTTTTTAAGAAAACGAACAGCTCCTCCATGATTGGTTTTATTTATTTTTAATTGTTGTGCAACATCTTAACAATGATTATTTCTGGGTGATATGGTTATGAGATTTTTTCCCCCAAATTTTCTTGCAAAGGGCCTGTGTTACTTTTATAATTAGAGAAAAACTTTGAAAATGTAAACTGACATTTTGGAAATTAATTGCTTGTGCAACATTGTGACAACAGCGGATATGCAACAAGGGGAAAACCGCCAGGGAGGTTAGGATGGGGAAATTGGGTCAAGAGCAGTGGCAGCTGTGGGGGTGGGAGTGAATGGGAAGACTAGGGCAGTGCAGGGCACCAGAGGAAGGTGCCCATGGAAGGTAGAGCCAGTTCCAAAAGATGGACAAAGGGCATCCAATGCAAATGGAGGCTTCTTTACCCCCTACCTGGGCCAGGGGCCTCAATTCTGAGTGTGGTTCTGGTGTTGACTACCTAGTGACCTGGGACAAGTTGCTTTTTCAGGCCTCAGTTTTTTCTTTTCTGTGAAACACAGGGCTGGGGGAAATGAGTTGTCTCTAAGCGTTTCTACCTCAGAGGCATGTGGTTCCAGAACCTTCAGTAAGAAACTGCAGCATGGGCAGGAGTGAGTACCAAAGGCACAATGGACCTCTGTCCCCAAGCGGCATTTGGGAAATCCTGGATGAACAATGCAGTGTTAGAAAACATGGTATTCAAAACTCTATGGCCCATATACATTAACCATGATACAAATAGATAGACCGATAGGATATACTCTGAAATATTAACACTGACATTAGTTTTCACTGGGCAGGCCCTTTTAATTCATTCGTCACAAAAGGCTCAGTGCCAGGGGCCTATAGACTTTTCAAGGACTCTCAAACATGTGTGAGATATGGAAAAGAAAACACATTGCTTCAAGATTTTTTAAGAGGCAAAATTAAAATGAATAAGCACTTAATCAAAGGTCCCCAAAACATGACATTATGTCAACTAGACAATTTCAACTCAACTCAATAACTTTAAATGTGGCATATGGGTGTGTTTTAATGGGCTGGAGGCATCCAGCACATGTAAGGCATGTCTAGGGCCTGTGGAAGTTCTTAAAGTGGGTGAGTGGTAGATTATGAATCAGTTTTATAGTTTCCTGTAGTGTCCAATCTCTCACTATAAACATATATGGTAAGAAGAAAAATTCAATGAATTTTGAAAAAGCATGTGAATGAAAAAGCTTAGGAGGGACACCTGGGTGGCTCAGTCATTAAGTGTCTGCCTTAGGCTCAGGTCATGATCCCAGGGTCCTGGGATTGAGTCCCGAGTCCGGCTCCTTGCTCAGCGGGAAGCCTGCTTCTCCCTCTCCCTCTGCCTGCCACTCCCCCTGCTTGTGCTCTCTCGCTCTCTCTCTCTCTCTCTGACAAATAAATAAATAAAATCTTAACAAGAAAAAAAAGTGTCCTGGGGCACCTGGGTGGCTCAGTTGGTTAGGCGTCTGCCTTCGGCTCGGGTCATGATCCCAGGGTCCTGGGATTGAGCCCTGCATTGGGCTCCCTGCTCAGCGGGGGGCCTGCTTCTCCCTCTGCCTGCCATTCCCCCTGCTTGTGCTCTTGCTTGCTCTCTGACAAATAAATAAATAAAACCTTAAAAAAAAAAAAGCCTAGGCGTGTAGCAACATTTATGACTCCTGAAGATCAAGTGATTTCTGTTTATCATCATTGCTGCCTAACCTGATCAATATCTTGTTTCCTAAAGGTAAAAGGAAGCTAGGTTCCAAATTTATGAGTTGTAATCCATCTACTTCCCTGTGTAATAAAACCTAAATTTATAGTCCCTATTTAAGAATTCTGTTCTCTAAGAACATTATTTTTTGTTACTGATTCCTAGAGACTGAATGAGTTTGCACTCATTTTCAGTAGGCAGAGCAGTTTAAATGCAACAACTCTGTGAAAGAGGATTATTGTGGGTTTTTAGTGGATTCTCCTGTGTCCTCCACAGAGTAGATAGTAAATGAAAGAAAACATATTAATGTATTTCAGGACTTTGTCATTTCTTTCATCAGCGTTTGTTCAGGAAAGATCTGCCAAAGAACAGCTTCAGTAGCGTGCTTTTTGGGAAAGAGGAGGGTAGAATAAAAGGGCTAAAAGTATTTTGAGCTCATGAGAGTTACTGCTTCAAACTGTGTTGAGTCATCTGAGCCGTAAGTCCAATAGGAGGGCTGTTGTATTTGAAATTCATGTTTTGTTCTTCAGGAAGACTTACCTAGTTTTCCACTTCCTTGCCTGTTGTTCTGATAAGATTTTCCCTTCTTTTATGTTTGTTGCACAAATGTAACAGTTAAAAAAAGAAGAAAGAAAAATTAACCACAGTCTTAGCACATCAATTGTCTTTAGTATTCTGTGTTCCCTTCCAGTGCTTGTCTGCATAAATATGTATTCTGATATACCTGTACGTAATCACCCATAATGTAATCTTGTTTTTGGTGTTTTAAACGTTTGCAGTCAGACAAGACAGCCTCACAGGGATGGTAGGAACAAGTGATGATCTGGTGTGAGGATGGAAAGACCAGAAATAAGTAAGGGTGGCAATTGCCTCCTGTTTTGAAGCCACCCTGCTGCCATCACGGTTGTGATGCTGTGTGGTACGCAGTGCGCCCAGGTTCAGAGTATCGGAGTGTAGTATTAGTTGACATTGAGGCTTAACTCACAGTAAGTGAAGGGGCCTGTGAGTAGGGAAATCTTTAGACTGGTTATATTATGAGCTGTAGAACTGTTGCCATTTTCCTTTTCCTCAGTTATGCCCATTAAAGAGGTGTGTCTACTAGAGAATTAGGCTCAGATGGGGGAACAAGCAGCCAAGTATCATTCTCAGTCTGACAGGTGAATTTTAGGAAATCTCTAAACTTGGCCTCTGCACCTGTAAGACTCAAGTGATGTAGACAGTGATGGGAAAAACCACTTAGAAATGGAAAACAACTTACTGGTTACTCTGCTAATGTGATGGAAATTGCCAAATGGAAAATGAATGAATGCAAAAAAAAAATACAGTTGGATTGTTTGCCACAAGTTTATTATTCAATAAATTTTCTGTGGTTTGAAAAAAAAAAAGCCTAGGAAAATTTAGGGTGAAGAGATCCTGTTTCCTCATCTTAACAAAGGCTGCGGACTATCTGGTCATTGATTTCTGTAGGTAAAAATAATCAAAAGGGAAACTAACTCAAAGCATAGATTTCGGGGAGGGGGGTAGGGGGATGGGTTAGCCCGGTGATGGGTATTAAGGAGGGCACGTACTGCATGGAGCACTGGGTGTTATATGCAAACAATGAATCGTGGATCACTACACCAAGAACTAATGATGTATGGTGACTAACATAACAATAAAATAAAATAAAAAATAAAAAAATAAAAGCTGAGTACCACTTCAAAAAACAAAAACAAAAACATAGATTTCAAAAAGTTTTCTCTTTCCGAGCTGTCCACTAAGTTATGTCCATCCAACAATTAGGATAAATCCACGTGTGGACATTTTGTTCCCTCTTTCCTTCATGGAATCATAAAATTATTAAATATTAAGACCCAGAGGAAGTCTTTCTTCCTGTCCTTTTGTCTTGGCGATCACAGTGGACTGAGAGAGGGGAGCACAGGTCAGGTGTGACCCAGCCAGGCACAGAGCAGAGTGAGCTTCCTGCTGCTTGGCAAGTGGCCGCAGGAGCTCCAAGAAGGGGCGGGTGTCTTGCTGTCATATCAGGGAGATGGAAGTTGAGGTGGAGGGCCTGGAAGGCAATGGGGTTCTCCTGACTTCTGTGCTATTTTCATTCATAATTGCAACACCTACTTCCCCCCTCTTCCGTGTGTGGCTACACACACACATGCCCTACGTTACATATATGTGTACACACGGGCACATTCTCTCTCTTCCTGTCAGGCTGACACCTTTCCCCCAGACACAGATGCCCAGACATTTCTGCTGCCAGCCGACTAACTGCATGGCTCTGTTCCGAGTCCACTAGTGGAGGGCAAGGGGACCGCCCTGCTGCCTCTTGTCCCAGCCAAGAAGGGCAGAAGCTGCTGTTGGGAATGACAGTCTGGTCAGAATTCTCCTGTCCCTTCCCCATAGCGGTGATGGCCCAGGCTGTCCTGAGTCCTTCCCTGCACCCAACTCCAACCTCCAGAGCCTCCCAACCCTCCGCCCCAAGCCTGATGGGTCCTGAAAGGCAGCTAAATCCACTCAGTTTGTCAGGCTCCCAACTCTCTCATTTGGCCCTGGCAACTTCCCTAGTCCCCCAACTATGGTTCTTTTGTAAACTGAAATATCATTTCCTGATGTCATAGCATTCAATGTTTTGCCTCTCAACTGATAAGCATGTTCTGTCTAGAGAACCTCCTGTACTGTTCTTAAAAATTATTACAAATGAAAAAAAAAGTATTACGAACATTTTACTTATTCATTTATTTCCACTGTTACATTGTAATCACTTTGAGAGGAAGGGTTCTTTTAAGATTTAAAAATATATTATCTTGGGACGCCTGGGTGGCTCAGTCGGTTAAGCGGCTGCCTTCGGCCCGGGTCATGATCCCAGGGTCCTGGGATTGAGTCCCACATCGGGCTCCTTGCTCAGCAGGGAGCCTGCTTCTCCCTCTCTCTCCCTCTGCTTGTGCTCTCTCTGTCAAATAAAATAAAATCTTTAGAAAAGAAAAAATAAATAAAAATAAAAATATATGGGGCGCTGGGTGGCTCAGTCGTTAAGCGTCTGCCTTCGGCTCGGGCGCCTGGGTGGCTCAGTTGGTTAAGCGTCTGCCTTCGGCTCAGGTCATGATCCCAGGGTCCTGGGATCGAGTCCCACATCGGACTCCCTGCTCAGCGGGAAGCCTGCTTCTCCCTCTCCCACTCCCCCTGCTTGTGTTCCTGCTCTCGCTGTCTCTCTCTGTCAAATAAATAAATAAAATCTTTAAAAAAATTAAAAATAAAAATATATTATCTTTTTTAAAAAGATTTTTATTTATTTATTTGCAAGAGAGCGACAACGACAGAGATCATGGAGGGAGAGAGAGAAGCAGACTCCTGGTTGAGCAGGGAGCCCGATGTGGGGCTCAATCTCAGGACCCTGAGATCATGACCTGAACCAAAGGCAGATGCTTAACCGACTGAGCCACCCAGGCACCCCTCTTTTTTTTTTTTAAAGTAGTCTCTATGCCCAGTGTGGAGCTCAATGTGGGGCTTGACCTCATGACCCTGAGATCAAGACCCTGAGATCAAGACCTGAGCCAATATCAAGAGTTGGATGCTTAATCGACTGAGCCACCCAGGTACCCCCCAAAATATATTATCTTTTTAATCTGTGCCTTGTACAAACCAGATGCTCAGTGGTTCTCTATTGATCAATCAGTCTCTTATCACACACAGGCAGTAAAGATCAGTGAGCCTCCAGAGCTCACTAAATACTTGAGGTAAACTAAACTCTTACCCTCTCTGCCTGTCCCACCCACATCATCAAACCCAGGCTGGGCCACTGCCCAGCCCACAGCAATGGGCAAATCTCTTCCTCTCTCCAGCCTCAGGGTTCTCTCCATTAAAATAAGCAGACTGGGCGCCTGGGTGGCTCAGTTATACAGCGTCTGCCTTCAGCTCAGGTCGTGATCCCGGGGTCCTGGGATCGAGGCCCACGTCAGGCTCCCTGCTCCGCGGGAAGCCTGCTTCTCCCTCTCCCACTTCCCCTGCTTGTGTTCCCTCTCTCTCTCTCTTTCTGTCTAATAAGTAAATAAAATCTTTAAAAAAACAAACAAACAGACTGAGCTGCGTAATGCTCTAACGTTCCTTTTGGCGGATTAACTCAGTGCTGTTATGGTGTCCGGTCAGCCTCTTATCCTCCGACTTCTGGAATAAATTCATAGTTGTCCCCTGACTCTTCTGTCTCTGCAAAACAGGGAGAAGTCACGGAAAAAGAAAAAGAAAGGGATGTAGAGAATCTCCTTTCACAGAAAAGAAAATGTCAGCTTAGGGACTCATGCAAAATGGGGGGCGCCCAGAAGATTGAGCTTGGTGTGTAATAGGACATGAAGAGTCCAGGGGGCTCTGCGTGTGTGCATCAGGCCAGGGGTGTACACACTCGGGAGCCTTCACACTATCAGTGGCTCTCAGCCTGTTGATGTTCTCATTGTCAACGTGACTCCTGCTACCCCAGAGTACCTGGGTGTGTGCCTTTCAAAGCCTCCTGGTACAGGTTACTTAGTCAAGAGGCATGTGACTGTTGTTGTTTTGTGTACCTGAAACTGTGTGTGGGGCTCGTCACTACAGGAAATTCAAATTCTTTGGTTGGATTAGTGAATCACCCAGTAAATAGTGGACATAGGCTACCTGCAGTTCCCTTACTTCTGCCAAGCCAGGAAAGGAGGAAGTAACCAGAGGCCAGCACACCTGAGCAGCCCCTTCCCACGGAGGGAATGCATTGTGAAATTATCCCCTGAGGACGAGACATCATTTATGAGGTCCCTGGTGAGAAGGGCACGAAGTCAGAATCATTCCACAATCTGGAGACAATGGCCTGGAACCAAGCCCAGTAACCAACCTTGCATTGCCAAGCTCTCAAGTTGCATTGCCTGATTGACCAAGGAAAGGACATTTTCCACACAAGAATGAGAAGTTGCTGCTCTCGTCAGAGCCCAGATTTCAACAAACCTTACTCCTGAGGCTGGGCTCCCCTGACTTATCAGGGCAAAACAGGGCTGGTCCTAGCTTCGGGGAGGATGTTGTCTTCCCCCAGGCTGCTGTCCACCACTGGAGGTGGATTTCCTCCTGGAAGGATGGGCTCACCTTCTAACCCCTTCTCAGGAATATATATTCCTGAGAATATATATTCCTCTCAGGAAAGTCATATTCCTGCTCCCAAAGCAGGAAGCTCATCAATATATATACCTCTGATTCTTTTGGCTGCTTTTCCCAACCTGGGACATCTAATCATGTCAGAACACATAGCAGTCCCTCTTCTGCCCTCTTGCTTGTCTGAAAAAGGTCAAACCCAGCTCTGCTGCTAGGCTCCTTGCATTTTCTGATTAAGTCTCCTTTCTCACACACCTGCGGTCCACTTATCCTCATGTGTCCCCATGCTCTCTTTTAAAATTCATACGCTAAGTTCCAGAAGAGGCACGGATTTGGCGCTGTCATTCTTCTATTAAAGATTTCTTATTGGGGTGCCTGGGTGACTCAGTCAGAACAGCATGCAACTCTTGATTTCAGGGTTGTGAGTTCAAGCCCCACATTGGGTGTAGAGATTAGTTAAATAAATAAAACTTAAAAAAAAGATTTCTTGTTTTTCTTATCAATTTTCCAAGTTCTTGCTATATTAAGAAGTAAAGCTCTTTCTTACTGTATTATTGTATAAAAAGTATTTCCCTATTTGCTTTTAATTTTGTTGATGACTATTTTCCTCTTTTTTATACTCATTTATTCAACAACTATTTATTAAGCATCACTAAGAATAAGCACTGGGCAAGGCATCTTGGAGGCTGAACTACTCGCCTTTAGGACCCTTCCTCCCCTTACCCTCCAATTATTCAACTTCCAGATCTAGAAGCTTGATAGTATAGTCATACTTTTGGTTGATAAGGCTCTGGGCCTTATCACTTAAATTTATATATAGCTCACATAAGTAATAAAAGGGTAAAAATTAATTTAAAATGTATAACATATGGTTAATATAATAACTCACTGTGACTAAAACTCACATGAGATTGACCTATAAACAACTTATTAATTAACTTCCATTTATTAGGGACACCTAATAAATTAATAAGTTAAGCATCTGCCTTCGGCTCAGGTCACGATCCCAGCGTCCTGGGATCAAGCCCTGCTCAGTGGAAAGCCTGCGCTAGGAAAATCATATAGATGGGGTGGAGTGGGGTGTCGATAGGGGATGAAAAAGATTCTAACACAAATGGACATCATTTACACATTTGCAGGAATGTCAGATTAACTCGTTTTAGGACACCAGAAAGCCATGTTAGATCATGGGGAGGGGAGGCGAGGGGAACAAAGCATTGGAGGTGGTGGGGAGTGGGGAGGGAGGGGGATGGATAGTGCTATGGGACACTAGGCGTCTAGGGGTTGAGAATATCTGGGGCCAGATCAGGGGCACAGTGAGAGCAGAGGTCCCGGGGAAGGCAACAGCCTTAGAAGAGGAGCTTTCCCATCAGTTTTACCCAAGGAGTAACTCTGGGGACAGGCCACACATGTGGATTCCCCGAAGGCAGGGGTTCCCACTCTTCTGACACTAAGGACTCTTTAAACTAGCCTCATCTGTAAATCCACGTTTCAATTTTGTTGATCCCCCAATTGGCTAGTTAGAGGTGCTGATTAACAAGTGAGAACTGGGGCACCTGGGTGGCTCAGTCGTTAAGCGTCTGCCTTTGGCTCAGGTCATGATCCCGGGGTCCTGGGATCGAGCCCCGCGTTGGGCTCCCTGCTCAGCAGGAAGCCTGCTTCTCCCTCTCCCACTCCCCCTGCTTGTGTTCCCTCTCTTGCTGTGTCTCTGTCAAATAAATAGATAAAATCTTTAAAAAGAAAAAAACAAGTGAGAATTAATAATAATGTATTCATTCACTTCAACATCTACCGTATGCTCTAAGGTTTGTGCTCTAAGGTGGTGATACAACCTGAAGGCTGTGCATTCTCTATGCTTCAGCAGCTTAAATAATTCTAGTCAAAATTAAATCACTTGACATTTCAGTTCACCTAGGAACCCTAATGAGAGGGAGGGTATGGGTTATATCAGGATTTTTTAAATACTGAGTACTCCACACGTTCAGAGAAACTTCTCTAGTAATGAACCCTGGGGAAGTTACCATATAATCTAGCAACTGTACACTCTAAATGGGTGGATTTTACTGTATGTGAATTGTACCTCCATAGTTTAAAAAAAAAAGTCTCAAGTCCTAATGACTAATGATGTTGAACATCTTTTCATATGTATATTGGCTATTTGTATCTCTTCTTCAGAGAAATGTCTTTCCATTCCTTTACTCATCTCTAAATTGGATTGTCTTTTTGTTATTAAGTGGTAAGAGTTCTTACATGTTTTGGATACAAGTCCCTTATCAGATACATGGTTTGGAAATATTTTCTTTCATTCCATGGGTACTCTCACTTTTATTTTTATTTTTTAAAATTTATTGGGGGGGTGCTCTGACTTTTATTTTATTTTTTTATTTTTTTTATTTTTTAAGTTTTTTTTTTTAAGATTATTTATTTATTTGAGAGAGAAAATGAGATAGAGAGAGAGCATGAGAAGGGAGAGGGTCAGAGGGAGAGGCAGACTCCCTGCTGAGCAGGGAGCCCAATGTGGGCCTCAATCCTGGGACTCCAGGATCATGACCTGAGCCGAAGGCAGTCGCTTAACAACTGAGCCACCCAGGAGCCTGGGTGCTCTGACTTTTAAATGCTAGTCTGGCTAAGTATAAATTTTAGTTTGCTAGTTATTTGTTCTTAGACATTTAAAATACTATTCCTTTGTCATCCAGCTTATGTTAATGATAGAAGATGAGGACTCCTGTCATTCGTTGCTTCTGGACAATTCTCAGCCGCCATCTCTAAGAATATTTCCTCTCTTTAGTCTATTTTCTTTTTTTTTTTTTAGATTTTTTATTTATTTATTTGAGAGAGAGAGAATGAGAGATAGAAAGCACGAGAGAGAAGAGGGTCAGAGGGAGAAGCAGACTCCCCGCCGAGCAGGGAGCCCGATGCGGGACTCGCCGGGATCATGACCTGAGCCGAAGGCAGTCGCTTAACCAACTGAGCCACCCAGGCGCCCCTCTATTTTCTCCTCATAGAATGCCAGTTAGTCCTGGCATTAGTCATTCTGGTCACCATCTCTCTTAACTTTTCCTTCACGTTTTTCATTTTCCTGTCCATCTCTGCTGCCTTCTGTGTAATTTCTTAGATTTTTTTTTTTTTTTTAGTTCACGAATTTTGCCTTCCATTCTATCTAATCTGCGGTTTAACTTGCTTGCGTAGTTTTGAATGTTGATTATTAAGGCTTTCATCTCTTGACGCCCCTCAATTTGACTTGGTTTTCAAACCTCCTTTATCTTTTTTGATAGCATATGGTCCTTTTCTCAGGTTTTCAGTTTCTTCTTGTTTTCCTCCAAACATTTAAAACATTCTTATTTTTTACGCTATACCTAATAATTCCATTATCAGAAGATGGAAAAGGTCTTACAAGCTGTTTATTGTATATGATGATATTTGCTCACAGAGGCTTCTTTCTCTGTTTTGTTTTGTTTGTATTTGAGCTTTACTTGTCCAAACTTTTTCTGAGGGAATCCTATGGAACCTGGGGTGAGGGGTAGCTCCTCCCAAGAAACTTTGTGCAAAGCTTTTTTAAAGAAACACCATTTGGGACTCCTGGGGGGCTCAGTGGGTTAAGCGGCTGCCTTTGGCTCGGGTCATGATCCCAGGGTCCTCGGATTGAGTCCCACCCACATCGGGCTCCTTGCTCAGTGGGGAGCCTATTTCTCACTCCCCCTGCTTGTGTGCTCTCTCTCTCTCTGAACAAATAAATAAATGGAATCTTAAAAAAAAAAAAAGGAAAGAAAGAAAGAAACACTAATCATGGGGATGCCTGGGTGGCTCATTACGTTCAGTGTCTGCCTTTGGCTCAGGTCATGATCCCAGGGTCCTGGGATGGAGTACCACATCGGGCTCCCTGCTCAAGAAGGAGCCTGTTTCTCCCTCTGCTGGCCACTCCCTCCACTTGTTCTCCTCTGACAAATAAAAAAGTAAAATCTTAAAAAAAAAAAAAAGAACTGCCAATCATGAGTCACCGCGGTGACTCAGTCAGTTAAGTGTGCAACTCTTGGTTAGGGCTCACGTTATGAGGTTAAGTGTCTGACTCTTGGTTTCAGCTAAGGTCATGATCTCATGGGTCGTGGGACTGAGCCCCATAAGAGGCCCCTCACTTACCCGGGAGTCTGCTTGAAGATTCTCTCCCACTAGGGCATGCTCAAGCATGCACACTCTCTCTCTCAAATAAATAAAATCTTTGGGGGAAAAAAAAAAGAACCACCAATCTTTCCAAATTTTTGTTAATGTTCCCTCTTGTATTTTCCCAGACATCAGTCTGGGAACAGAAGGCTAGCTGGAGACAAAGCATAAGCTGACACCCTGCAACCTCCCCCCACCTGCCACTCCTGGGTGGGACATGTGTGACATTCTTCCAGGAAGTTCCCAACTATCTTAATGTTAATGCCTTACTAGAGGGGTAAACAACCTTAACTTGAATATGGCAAGGCCTCCAGTATCCTGTAAGTCTTCTTTAACATATAAAAATACTTTTGAAACCTTCCTTTTCCTTACCTCCCCCAGCCCCATAGTATATAATCAGCCACCCCTCACAACCCTGGTGCAGCTCTTTCTGCCCCCAGGTCCTGTCCCTGTGCTATAATAAACTACCATTTTGCACCAAAGACGCCTCAAGAATTCTTTCTTGGTCGTCGGCTCCGGACTCCACCCCACTGAACCTCACCTATATCCCAAAACTTCATCAAGACCAAACATAGTATACATTTTATTCTCATATTCACCTAAAGCATGTGATTGCAAATTCCCGTGGGAAAATTTTTTCAAGTCTTGAATGTACACAGAGAAGGATACATATCTCTGATCCCTCCCTTTGCTAATGGCCTGATTTCTCTTGGCCCACCTTCCTTGAGAGCACAGCCCTGAGGGCCCCAACTCTTAGCCAGGTTTGACTATTGAGATTAGTCAACATCCACAGGACAGCCTCAGCTTCAAGGTCACTTACAAATTCTGGTTTCCAGATTCTCTGTTCTTAGTTTTGTATATTTGCCTTCTGCCTCTGTAGAGTTCCCTTTCTTTTTTTCTTCAAGCTCTGCTATGCATTTAAAAGAATGTTTATGTTTTTGGTGTTTTGTATTTGGAAGAGTGTCCTATTACCGAGTTCTTATATGGCCTGAAATAGAACTCCCAGGGGAAATCCCCCCCCCGCCCCTGCACAAATAAACACGTGATTTCTAGTGTTTGCAGCCCCACTGAAGAGTTTATCCATGTGCTCCAGAGGATGAGTTAATCAGACAATGGAATTTTTATTGCTGTTAGATGTTAGATGTATGACCTCACCAGGTAATGTAGAACATTGACCCAACAAAAAGCATCACCCTTAAGAAGGGTTTGAGAAAGTGAAGTCAGGGTGGCTCCGTCAGTTAAGCGTCTGCCTTTGGCTCAGGTCATGATCTCCGGGTTCTGGGATGGAGCCCCACATGGAACCCCACATCGGGCTCCCCACTCAGTGGGGAGCCTGCTTTTCCCTCTCCCTCTGCCTGTACTCTCTCTTTCTGTCAAATAAATAAATAAATAAATTTTTAAAAGTGAAATCAGTGCTAAATCTTTCGAGTAGTCAGGAGGGCGCCATTAGAGACAAAGGCTGGTATTTCTGAGACCCTTAAATCAATCCCCATCCACCTAACTCTCCTATGTGGGGCTCTGGAGGAAGACATGGGAAGCAGAGTACCTGGCATACAGTAAGTGCCCAATAAATACTTGCTGGCTAATGTTGAATGTATAACTGAGTCATTGTGTCACAAGACAACTCCTTGATTTTCTGCAGTAAATTTCCCTATTAATCCAAAGAGTCCCCAGGCCAGTGTTGGAGAATGAGTTTGTTAAAACACTGATACAGAGAAACAAAGCACATTGGGGTGGTTTGAACAGACAGTCATTTCCAATTAATCAAAGTACAGGGTGTCCTTGGGGCTGAATGATGGAAAAAAAAAATGGGCCACTCCAAAACTTACATATGAATTCTGAAGTATCACCTAACATGCATGGAGCACTTGTTACATACCATTGTTATTCTGAGTTCTCTCCATGTATCAATTTGTTTAATCCTCCTAACCACCTCAGAAGCTGGGTATTGTTACAAGAGACAGAGAAATTAAGTAACTTGCTAATGAAAGATGGAGTTGGAATTCCAACCCAGGCAGTGCAGCCCAGGAGTTCATGTGCTAAGCCATCAGGCCATAGTGCCTCAGCTGGGACCCGGGTTCTTCTGCACAGAGCTGCATACTGTTCCATAAACACGTCTTGTGAAGCCTCTGGGCCTTGCCTGTGCTCTTCTCAACACTTGAAATGACATGTTCTTATTTACCCCAAAGATACAAATGTAGGGATCCGAAGGGGCACCTGCACCCTGATGTTTATAGCAGCAATGTCCACAATAGCCAAACTGTGGAAAGAGCCCAGATGTCCACCAACAGATGAATGGATAAAGAAGATGTGGTACACACACACACACACACACACGCACACACGATGGAATATTACTCAGCCATCAAAAAAAAAAAGAAATCTTGCCATTTGCAACCACGTGGGTAGAACTAGAGGGTATTATGCTAAGTGAAATAACTCAATCAGAGAAAGACAATTATATGATTTCATTCATATGTGGAATTTAAGAAACAAAACAGGGAAGCATAGGGAAAGGGAGGGAAAAATAAAACAAGATGAAATCGGAGAGGGAGACAAACCATAAGAGACTCTTAATCATAGGAAACAAACTGAGGGTTGCTGGAGGGGAGAGGGGTAAATGGGTGATGGACATTAAGAAGGGCACATGATGTCATGAGCACTGGGTGTTAGGAAAGACTGATGAATCATTGAACTCTACCTCTGAACTAATAATACACTATATGTTAATTAATTGAATTTAAATTTTTAAAAAAATAAAAAATAAATGACCTGTTCTTTTTTTTTAAAGATTTTTATTTATTTGAGAGAGCGAGAATTAGAGAGAGAGAGAGAGAGAGCACATGAGAGGGGGGAGGGTTGGAGGGAGAAGCAGACTCCCCGCTGAGCGGGGAGCCCGATGCCGGACTCGATCCCGGGACTCCAGGATCATGACCTGAGCCAAAGGCAGTTGCTTAACCTACTGAGCCACCCAGGCACCCTGACCTGTTCTTTCTTTATCTGGGGAAACTTTATTCACCTTTTCAGACTCAGCTGAGATTTTTGGTGCCTCCAGAAATTGACTCTACTTTGGACAAGGGCAACAAGGGCAAAGGGGAAGGGAAGAATCTATACTCCATGACTGAAAAAATAAAAACCAATAGATTTCAATTATATGAAGCCAAGAGGGAGATATCCATGTTGCCTCCTAGCCTGTGGCTCTGGAGGGCTGGGCTGAAACCTTGTGTGTGTGGGGGGGGGGGCAGCTACAAATGGGACAATCCATTAAGTCATGTTTTAAGAGTTTTAGGAGGCACTCTTTGTATTCAGCTTGCCTTTCATTAGGACTGCTTTATCCAGAACGGAAACTGAAATGGTTGGTTAATAGAAGCATGCTGTCTTCTATTCCGATTTGGGTGGTGATTCAAAACCCCTCTGCCCCAATGTATTTTCCTTTTTGTGTGAAATCCCAACCCTTTGGGGTACAGTAAATGTGCCTTTCAGGCACATTTTACAATCACCTACTGAGTTGGAACTGTGTGCCAGGCAGGGAGCTAAGCGATCTTCACAGCAATCCTAAGAAACAGGTGCAATAGTAATTATTATACATTTTGCGTATGAGGAAGCTGTCTTCTGCGAAACAACCCTCATCTAGGGTAACCCAGCTTAAAAATGGCAAGATCGGGACTCAAACCCAAGTTAGGAATCCACGTTCTTAACTATTCCTCACACTGCCGCTCACTGATGCCTCCTGTGTCCATATCGCTTCGCCGTGTTTCCTGAGAGTGGCAGGGGCCACGGGGAGACAATGCCTTCCTCCCAGGCGCAGGGGTTTCTTTACCGGGGAACCTGCCACTCTTTGATGCAAGGGCCTGGATGACACTAAGTTTGTCCCAGGAGGGAAGGGAAATCTCAGAGAGGCCCCCCGACTAGCTGCAGTCAAGGCGTGCCTTCCCACGCCCCCTCCGCAGCCCAGTGCTCCCGGCTCCCCTCCCCGTTGGCGCTCGCTCTCGCCGGTGGCCGCGCATCCGTCCGTCGTCAGTCTCTGCCACAGCACTGCCGCGCGGACTGCCCAGAGCCCGAGCAAGGGAACCCGCACGTCCCTGCGGCCTCCCAGCCCTGAGCTGGCGGGAGCGGTGCTCCCCCGCGAGGCTGACTCAGCCGGAAACTGTCCTGGGCCGCCCGTAACCGGAAGGAGCCTGGGCTCACCTTTCCCCTCGAACAGACTCACACCTCGAGGCAGGGAGAGGCGGCCGACCCCAGGAGCCAGAATGCCTGCTCTCCCGGCAAGTCCGGCAGGCGGGTTTGGAGGTGCTTTGGGATACCAAGGACTCCCAGTCGCCTCGGATGCCACCGCTTCTTGAGGGGAGGGCGGTCCGCCCGTGCTTGTCCCAGATTGTCCTGTGTGGAGAAGCCCTAGGGAGCTCTTAAAGCCTGGGCCAGAATTGTACCCCCCGCCCCGCAGGGTGGCAGGGTCTAGCCCCCTTCCCCCAACCCGAGGAGTCCGTGTTTGTGTGACAGGTGTCTGCCTGCACTTTGTAGGGACCTAGCCGCGACAGGGAAGCCAGTGGGCAGGAAGGAGGTGAAAGGTCCCTGTTCAGCTAAGCCTCCACATGAACCCATGAGGTCAGCAAACCTGGGCTAGGCAGGGAGGGTCAGAGTGACTGAGTCTTTCCCAAAAGATCTTGCCCTAGTCACAAGCGGGCCAAGTGCTAAGCAGCCAAGCCTGTAGCTTCTCAAAAGCAGTGTCTCCTTAGGGGCAATTTTCTATCCTACCTGATTTTGCTTCTATTAATTTTTTTTTTTTTAAGATGGTGAAGTTGGTGTTTTACAAAAGTGCTGAGGTTGGTGTTTTAGGTATTGGGTAACTCAGAGTCCCAGGGTGGGGATGGCGCGGGCATCAGGACTGGCCTGCGATGTCATGCCCAGAAGGCACTCTGTGGACATTAGATAGCAAGCATGTTGAGATTGGCTCACCTAGCACCACCACCCACCCCAGCCTCCTGTCTTGCACAACCTGGGAGCTTCAGTGGCTTAGGTAGAATAAGCCAAATCATCTCCCCAGCTCTGGCCAGAATTCTGGTGTTCAACTCTCAGCTAAAAAGTAAATATTATCTTTGCCACTTTTCCCTATGCTGAAGCTTCTGATGGAGCAATGAGTCTGAGGCCCCTCAGACTCAGGATGGGGGCAAGGTGGTACGTAGCAAGAGAGGGAACAAGCCTCTCCCTCTCCCACTCCCCCTGCTTGTGTTCCCTCTCTTGCTACGTACCACCTTGCTACGTCACCTCACTTCTGACCCACGGCTCCTGGAGACTGAAGGGTTAACATCAGCCCTGCCTAACTCTGGAACTTTCTCCTTAGGGCTGCTAGGATCCAAGGCATGACCATAGCTAGGATGAACGAGAACCAAGCCTCCAGTCAGGCCTGCCATCTCGGTAGGACACTAGCCCGGGATCCCGAGAGTCTTAAGAAGGTAGTGAGTGTCTGGGTGTGGCAAGAGAGGAAAGATGAATGTGGGGCTCACACTGTAGTGGTGTGCGGGTCCCCTCACACACACAGACCCCACATCAGCAAAGAGTCCTTCCACATGGCAGGAGCTCAGTAAATAGTTGTTAAATGAAAAATTTTGGGGCGCCTGGGTGGCTCAGTTGGTTAAGCGACTGCCTTCGGCTCAGGTCATGATCCTGGAGTCCCGGGATCGAGTCCCGCATCGGGCTCCCCGCTCAGCGGGGAGTCTGCTTCTCCCTCTGACCCTCCTCCCTCTCGTGCTCTGTATCTCTCATTCTCTCTCTCTCTCAAATAAATAAATAAAATCTTTAAAAAAAATTTTGGCAAAGTTTTAGACTCAAAAAGATTCAAAAGTGGTCATAACCACGGCCCAATCCTTTGTGCCATTGTGAGGTGCCCCTAGTTCCCATCCCCGGCCCCTACCTGTGGCGTCCTGTTTTCTCTCCCTGGAGGGCCCCACCTCCCCCTGCCTCACTTGTTCTCATCCTTTCAGTGCCAGGCTAGAGCGCTTCTTTCGGGAAGTCTTTGCCAACGCTCCAAGTCTGGATTCCGTGTCCCTCTTCTATGCTCCCATATGCTTAGGATGCCTTCCTGTGTTAGCAAAAATCACATGGGATTTGAAATTCCCTGTTCCTCATTAGACCATAAGCCCCGGGGCTGGTGATGGCATCTTACTCATGTTCATGCCCCTGTGCCTAGCACACAGTGGATGTTCACTGGATATTTGGGAGATAAATGCACGAAGTACACTGTTTCTTCATCCACTTCCTCTCTAGAAGCTGACCTGAAACGGAGCCACCTGCCAGGTGAGACATAAGTTTACCTTTGGCGGAGAGAGAGATCTATTTTGTAAAAGACTTCAAGCCCAAAGAAACGATATCTAAAGTTGAAAGCTCAGGCACCTTGACTGGTGTAGGGTCTCCTCCTGCAAATCACACCTGAGAGAGGTGGTCATCCATTCTGCCGTGGCTGCTGCTAAAAACCAAAGGTGGGAGGGGTTTTGTGGTGGTGAGATGAAGTAGAGGACACTTGTAGGTCCTGAGCATCTCTTTGGTCCAGTGGCACTAGGTACAGTGATGGGATGGGCAATTGGAAAGGGAGGCGGGGTGGGTCTCTTGAGTCTGAACAATACTGTAGGGCTGGGGGAGGGTCTCTACATGGCAGTGCTATCCGTGAAGGTAATGCGGGGAAAGGAGAGTCCGTTCAAGAACTCTAACTGCTTCATTGTTCGGTCAGGTTTTTTGGTGCTGATTTAATCAGCCAAGATGCTGTGATTACAGGTGTGTATGTTATATAAATAATGTGCCTGAGGTTGAGGATTGGCCATAGACAGATGGTTAGATTGTGTGTGCCTGTGCAGGTGTGGGTGGACCTATGCTTCGTACCTCTGGACGTGATGTGTCCCTGTGCCTTCAGTTCAGTCACGGAAGTGAGGAAGGGAGAAAAGGAAAGAACAAACACTTGTTGAGTATCTGTTCTGTGCCAGATACTTTACGATTTTTACCTGGTTTAATCCTGTATCTCTGTAGTGTCGATTTTCTATCCCCATTTTACCGATGAGGAAACTGAGACTCATGGATGTTTTGTAGTGTGCCAAAGGACACAGAAACAATTTGTGGTCTTGATAGTAATGTTCAGTTTATGTCTGCTCTGTCATTTCCAGGTTGACTCCTAACTCAATGGTTTGGCATCTAGGACAGGGCATAGAAATAAAGCACTGATTGAGTCCGGTTAAGAAGAAAGGTTAAGCCTTCAAGGCCCTGGGGTCAGACTGACCAGATTCAAATCCTACCTCTGCACTTTTACTGTGTGACCTTGGAGACCTCAATGCATCAGTGCCTTCCCCCTCCCCTTTATAAGGGAAATCCCTAAATTTCCCTTTAATAAGTAGTCGGGTCCAAACAACTTGTAAATATTTATATCCTAACAACATAGACATTTGAAAAAAAATACACATAAGTTAAAAGAAAAATATTTTATTTTTTAAAGATTGTATTTATTTATTTCTCAGAAAGAGAGAGAACACAAGCGGGGGGACTGGCAGGCAGAGGGAGAAGCAGGCTCCCCGTTGAGGAAGGAGCCCAATGCGGAACTCGATCTCAGGACCTGAGCTGAAGGCAGACCCTTACTTAACTGACCGAGCCACCCAGGCATCCCCCAAGAAAAAATATCTTAATTAATTCTTAGATCACCACAATTACTAATGGGATACTGTGACTTTTGGATGTTGCATTACTTCTCTAACTTTGGAATCAGATTGAACACGACTACACTCAATTCCTGTTGCATAGACTTCAGGTAGAAATGTTCAGCTTTGCCAAAATAGGTCACTGAAAGCAATGTAGTGCCACCTACTGTAGAAACAGTGAACTGCCTTGAGCTAGTAGTTCACATGGGATGTTGACAGGTGTCGAGTATTAACTGGTCCTGAAAATCTTCTTCTTTTTAAAAAATTTTATTTATTTATTTTAGGGGGGGGACAGCATGAGGGGGGGAGGGGCAGAGGGAGGGGGAGAAGCAGACTCCCCGCCGAGCAGGGACCAAAACCTGAGCCGAAGGCAGTCGCCCAACCGATTGAGCCACCCAGGTGCCCCTGTTCCTGAAAATTTTCAAATATCCTGGGGCGCCTGGGTGGCTCAGTCATTAAGCATCTGCCTCCGGCTCAGGTCATGATCCCAGGGTCCTGGGGTCGAGCCCCACATCGGGCTCCCTTCTCCGCGGGAAGTCTGCTTCTCCCTCTCCCACTCCCCCTGCTTGTGTTCCCTCTCTTGTGGTCTCTGTGTCAAATAAATAAATAAAAAATCCTAAAAACATTTTTTTTTTCAAATATCCTGTGGAACCTCCCTGTGTTAACTTGGAGCTCCTGGGCACACAGTCTGTGAATCGTTTTAGAGACTATTCAGGATCAGTCGGGTAATTTATTTTTCTGTGCCTTGTTTTCTTCACCAGCAACGTTGATACTAATAACACCTAGTTGGATGGGTTTGTGATGAGGTTTGCATGAGGTGTGTGTAAAGCCCTTGACGCTCTACATTTGCATTACATGGGCAAGTTAATAAAAATTGGGGATGCCTGGAACCCTACCACAGATTCTGATGTAATTGAGTGGGGGTGGGAGGGGGGCTCAGGCATAGTAGTTACTTTTTTAAAGTACCCCCAAGAGATTTTAATGTGCGGCCAGGGCTGAGATTCACTGACTTAGCACATAGGGAATAGGCTATTTAAAAAACAAAAGTGATATTGTTATTATAATCAGGCAGAGAGAACACAAACCTAGATATTTGAAGGCCTGGGTTTTAGAACTTTTTTTCCATTTAGGGGCTGTGTGGTCTTGGGCAAATCACTTGCTGTCTCTTGACCTCTATTCTTCCATGTAAAATGAGGATAATAACCGTGTTCAGCCTTAAATCACAGAGTTATCATGAGGTAACGTGTTTGAAACTGCTCTTTAACTGTATGGCACTCTACAGAGGGAAGACACTATTGGGGACTAGAAGATGTGATCCCAACGAGTAACAAAACCCCAGAACACTTGAGGGCCACTGCTCTCCGCCGGCGTGTGCGCCCACAGACCCACAGCTGAGAAGATGCAAACAGATGGTGGGGTTCCCCAGGGCCCCTTCTCAGCTGTGGAAGGCCAATAGCCTAGCCTGTTTTTGGAGGCCCTGCAGTACTGGAAGGTACCAGAAGGGGACACCCTTGTCCCAACCCCAGACACAGGTTTGAGACTAACCATCCAAACCAATTTGTTTTGAAAAAGTTTCAGTGAATAAAAGTTTAAAAAGTTTAAACTTCTAGATGTTATTTATCTGTATTATCCATTGTACAATAATATGTAAAGTAATTACAAACTCAAGAATTAAAACGAGAACAAAATGTAAAAACCAAAAGAAATGAAAGCTAATTGTTCCTTGCTTAAGGCTCTTTGGCAGTAGATCTTAGCAAAAAGTTTCTCTAGATTTCTTTTTAATCGCCATTTGGACTTTCGATAATTGCACCCTTTTTGTACCAGGCATATATTTCAGCCATGCTGAGGAGGTGTGCCCATATAATGGAAACAATAACAAGGAAAGAGTTATTTCTATAGGAGACAAAGGACTAGTTTTAACCAATGAACAATAATACCTTCATCCTTTCACTCTGAAGCCCGAGGTCAAGGGAAAATCAAACCCCAGAACTCACTCTCTGCAGATTTGTATGAAGATGCACAGGGCTTCCATTTAACCCTAAGCGTCATGATAATAATAGCTACTATTTATTAAGCAACTACTATGTGCCAGGCACTGCCTTTGCAAACTGCTACTCCTCATAGCATAACAGAGGTTATGATCATCCTCATTTCCCAGATGAAGAAACAACTCAGAGAGTTTCTGCCCACAATCCCACAGCTGATATGGGGGAAATTGAGGGAGGCCTTCTGTCGGCCAAGCTCACGGCAATTCACTACACTACCCAGCTGTTCTAGTCCGTGAGGCTCTGGCTTGGAGACTCTCCCACATCGAGTCCAAGGTCTCAGGCAGGACTGTGTGGAGGAGGTGTCTTTCCCTACATCTCCCTGGTCTATCCAGCAGGAGCCGCCCTATAGCTTTAAGACCTTGAGGCTCAGAGGGTGCCTGGCACACCCCCACACATACACACACAGAAGAAAGGGCCTTGCCCACAGTCACGAATCAAAGGAAATTAGGGCATGGCTAGAATAGCAATATGAATCTGAGGAACGAAGTAAGGGGCAGAAGGTTGAATTTTCAGGCCATTGTTGGACCTTAATGGGAACTATGTTCGTAAGCCATGCAGGCTCTTCCTGAATCCGGGACGAAGGGCAGCTAGGGGGCCTGTCTCTGTAGTCACGGGGCCTCTGCACCCAGCCAAGGCTTTCTGAGGCAACTGTGAAGAAGGTGTTGAAAATCCTGGAGGGGACTACTCTTTAGAATAATGCAATGTTGGGGCGCCTGGGTGGCTCAGCCGTTAAGTGTCTGCCTTTGGCTCAGCTCATGATCCCAGGGTCCTGGCGTCGAGCCCCGCATCGAGCCCCGCATCGAGCCCCGCATCGGGCTCTCCGCTCCCCTGCTCTGCGGGAAGCCTGCTTCTCCCTCTCCCACTCCCCCTGCTTGTGTTCCCTCTCTCGCTGTGTCTCTCTCTGGCAAACAAATAAAATCTTTAAAAAAATAGAATAATGCAACGTTTTATAAGAACCCCTTTCACTTAGTGTTATCCTGCACCTTCTAAATAATCAACAATTGTCTCTAAAATATACGGTAGACATTAAAGCCATTCGCCAAATTTTTCCTCCTCTCTGCTTTCTGGCCCGTGGTAGGATCGCACTGCCTGGTCCCCGTCCCCGCGGACAGCTGTGGCCATAAACTGGTTAGGGTCAAGGAGATGGAAGTGCAGTGATAGTATCGCTTCCGGGCTCTAGTACTTAAATGCCTCTGTAAGCCCTTCATTGCTCTCCTCCCTGCTGCGAGAGTAAGTGGCAAGGGAGAGGCTGCGCGGTCAGCCCGAGTCTGGAGTGAGCAGAACGTGCAGGAGAGGCCCCCTCTGACCCAGTGGACGTGCAGAATAAGTGAGAAAGAAAGCCTTGTTATTTGAAGTCCCTGGAAGTTGGGTTTTGTTGTTGCTGTTCTTACTGCAACATAACCCGAATTGCTCTGGCTGGTAGAGGGTGGGCGCCAGCTCCCCAACGCTGCACTCCGGGTCAAGGTGGGGTAAATGAATTGTTTAGGGAGCAGTGTGTGTAGAAGAAAGGGGATGGAGTTTGGTCACATGTAGATTACTGTGAAATATCAGCTCTGCCGCTCACTATATGTGTGATTTGAAGCAAATTTAAAAACGCTTTTCTTACATATATATTAAAAGGGCAAAAAAACAAACAACACCCCTGACCTTACCAGATGCTGGCAAGGATGCAGAGCAATTAGGACCGAGGATGCAAAATGGGATGGGTACTTTGGATAAGGATTTAACAGTTTCTTATAAGATTACATACACACTTTATGTCCCATCGATCCCATTCCTGTCTACCCGAGAGAAATGAAGCCCTATATTTACACAAAAGCCTGTGCCTGAATCTTTATCGAGGCTTTACTCATAGCTGCCAAATGTGGTTCGGTTGTGAGTGGGTGAACAGCCCGTGACCTGGCCACATGATGGAATGCTACTGAGCAATGGAAACGAAGGAAGTACTGACATGGGCCATGGGCAAGAATGCGGGTGGATCTCAAACGCATCATGCTACGTGTACGAAGCCAGACTCGAAGAGCTACATACTGTGTGAGTCCATCTACAGGATATTCTGGAAAGGGCAAAATGATAGGGACAGAAAACAGATTAGGGGCTGCAGGGGACCAGGGGTGGCGGTGGGGAGGAGGACAGTTGGCTACAAGGGGGAATTGTTCCCTATCTCGATTGTGTTGGAGGTTCCATGACTCTAATCATGGCCGGAACTCAGAACTGCATATCAAAAAGAGTGAATTTTACCTTATGTAAATGAACATTTTTAAAGTGAGTGGAAAGCTAGACATAAAAGGCCACGTATTGTCTGATTCTATTTATATGAAAAGTTTAGAATAGGCAAATTTATAGAGACAGAAAGTGATTTGGTTGTTGCCAGGGGCTGGGGTGAGGGAAGAATGGGCAGTGACTGCAAATGAGTGGGGGCTTTCTCCTGGGGTGAGAAAAATGTTCTAGAATTAGAAACTGCTGATAGGTGTAGAACCTTGTGGATATACTAAAAAACATTGAATTGTATTTTTTTTTTTGGAATTGTGCATTTTTAAATGGTGGAGTTTTATGCTCTGCAAATTGTATCTCAATTTGGAAAAGTGAATTTTACAAAACCTTTCTCAGCCAGGTTCCTCATCTATAAAATTAATATTCCTGGTTGACAAGTTGTTGTGTGAAATGGGTTTCATGTCTGCAAAGAACACAGCAGTGTTCCCCCTGGATGCTCATGACCACTGCCTTCCAGGATTCCCGTTCTTGCGTAACCACTCTGTGCGGTTCTGGGTAAACCAGTTCACTTTACTGAGCCTCATCTTTCCCATTTGCGAAATGAAAAGAGCTCGATTGGATGAACTCTCAGACTGCCCCACACCCCCCCCACACCCCCCACCCCCCCGTCCCATCTGGCGAAGAGCTCTACAGCACTGTTTGAGGAAACCCTTGAGAACAAGAATTTGTGTCCGTATGGTTTTCGACATTTCTCAAAGCACCTTCAAGGAACTTAGCTCATTTATGACCTCACCTAGCATCTCGTGTATTCCATGGCAATGACAGTCAAGCTTCAGAAGAAGGAGCGATGAACCAGCAGGAAGCAGAGGCTTCATGCTTGACCAGGAGCCAACACAGACGTGGGCACTGGGGCCCTGGTCCAGAGGGGCTGCAGAAGCTCCCACCTACTCACACTGTTAGGAGCACATGGCCCCAAGGTTGGGGCCGGGTGCCAGGCCTGCACCTGCCCCCCCCCCCACCAAGCCAGCGCTCAGGGAGACGGTGGTAGAGCTACGGGGGCACTCAGTGGGCTGCTCAGGGATGCCCCACTCTGGAGCCCCTCCCCCGGGAGCCTCAGGTTCCCAGGGGCCACAGAAACCCACTCTGGTGCAGGTCGGTGTTGATGTCAGCTTTCCAAGCTGCTTCCTAAATCTGCTCTCAGTCTCAAGAGGGTTCTTGGTTTCTATGGCTAGAAGTTAAACAGGGCGGCGTCTACCAGCATTTCAGGGACTACAGGCAGGTAAGATGCCCCTTTTCCTTTCTTCAGTGTGTATAGACAGAAGGAACCCTAGGGTGGCCTCTCTTTTCTCTCTCTCTCTCTCTGTGTGTCTCTGCCTTTGTGTGTCTCTCTCTGTATCTCCGTCTCCCTGTCTGTCTGTCTCTCACGCGCACACACACATTCCTAGGCCTGTCTGGAGTGTGGGTAGGATTTTGGCAAGGGTTCCACAGCTCTGGTGGGGAGAGTGGAGACTGTGTAGGACCTATAATGAAGGGTGACAAGGAGAGAAAAGGGGGCATCATATTCCAGTGAGATCCGACCCTGGCCTGGGGTCATCGGGCCCACCTCTGTGCCTTCAAGGGAGTAGAGGTGCTGCCTCCCCAGTCTAACCCCTGTGATGGCCCTTTCTGGTAATTTAGTGCCGTCGCCCTCCCCAGGGCCTCTGGGCTGATGCACCCAAGGGAGGAGAAGGCGGTGCTGTGGATACAGGGCCCGCCTGGAGGTAACCAGGTGGGGCTGGAGGCCAGCACGGGGCCCTGGGGATCCGCCAAGAGGTCCAAGTCTCCAGCAGGAAACCCTGGGCAGCCCTCACATCCACCCTGAGGACTGAGCTGTGGTCTAAGCTGGAGTCATTGGGGGAGGGGGTGGAACTAGGAGAACGGGTCATTCCTCTCCTACATCCCCTCTGAGTGTTGCAGGGGAGTGAATGATGCAGCAGGGGGGAATACAGCGTGGGAACCCACAGGGCCTCAAGGCCTGGGAGCAGGGTGGAGAGGTAGCACTCCCAGATGTGCCCTTGGACAGATCAGACACGGGGGAGGCAATGGTTGTGATGGGGAGGGAGATTTGAGGGGATGAGGTGGGCCCGGGACCACCACTCCTGGGACTGTCCTTCTTTCCTGCTAATAGCCAGACCTCCACCCCCAAGGCAGAGGCCCCCATTTACCATTCTCCCCCCTGCCCTCCCCCCTGCCTGCCCACTGTGCCCTGGCAGGAGGCAGGAGGAAGCAGGGGTTGAGGCAGACAGGGAGGAGGGGAGGGCTCTTTCAGAACTTAGGGCTCAATTGCCCTTCTGACCTGGATGGGGACACCTTCACCTTCCTGCTTTCCCGGCACCCCGGGAAATGAAAGCACACACAGTAGCCACTCCCCGGGCTGGCCAGTGCGGTGACCAGGGTGGGGGCCAGCCCTGGCACCCTGGGCCCACATTGGCACCACCATCGCCTGGCGTCCCCCTGCTTTCCAGCCTTGGGCCAGAGGCAGGAGTGGGCTGGGGTGAAGGCCGGGGTTTGTTGTGGCTGTGATAATGTCAGGGCCTCCCAGGCAAGAGAAAAGTGTGCTTTGCACATTGCTTACATTTTTCTTGTGAAGCTAGGCTGAGAAATGCTTGGAAATAAAAAGGAGAGAGGGTGGGCAGACTGTCCTCAAAGACAGGCTCTTGTGCCACCTGTGACCTTGAGGTCGAAGGGAAGGGCGTCCCAGTGGGCATCCAGGGTGGAGGACGTTGAGGGGCCCAAGGGGTTGCTGTGGTCTTGGCCTAGATCTTTCCTGGACTGGTGACTTCCAGCCACCACCCCTCTCCACCCTCACCCCTGCACCAACCCTGCCTGACGCCAGCCTCATCCTCACTGGAGAGGCAAAAGCATGCACTATCTGGGTGATGTGCGCAGCACGTAAGCCCTGGAGGCCAGGGCTGGGACAAGGAAGGGTGAGGGAGGAGAGTTATGAGGCTGGCCCCTGGGTCCTGCTTCCTCCCATCAACCCCCATTGCTTGGATAGGGCTGGCTGGCTGGCAGGGGGAGAGTGAGACCCAGGTTTGGGGCTCCACCTCCTGCAGCACCTCCAAATGCTGATCTGCATGAGCTGCTCCTTCTCACCTGACCTAGCTCAGGTCCTCAGTGCCTGGGGCACAGGTGAATGACTCCTTGCCCCTGACGAGCCTGCGGGCAGCCCTGGCAATCCACTTGGGACCTTTCCCCAAATCCCAGGCTCCCCGTCCTGTCCTCCAACCTAAAGTACCTCTCCACCCTGTTCTGACCCTGCTCCTCCATGTTTTGCCTCCAGTCCCTTCTCCCCTAACTGGAAACTGGAGAGGAGAGAGGCACCGGCCAGTAAGGACAGCTTCTGCCCTCATGGCACCTTTGCCCTATGTCTCCTCTGATGGCCCAAGTGGGAAACTCCTGGTTCTGCCTCTCCCTCTACCAGGTGAGAGTCCCCCCCCCCCCCCCCCCAGGTTCACCTGCTCTGACCACCCTGGGAGCCTAGCAGCCTCCTCCTCCTCCCAGTGCCCCATGCCTGCTGGCTCCTTCACGGTGGCCTGGGGACCACGCCACAGACGGCCAGAAGCTGCTCCTTTTCTATAGATCAGCTGGCTTCTCTTCCCTCGGTTAGTCTGTGGACTGACTAGTAATTGTGTGTTTTGTGCTCTGTAGACCGTGATTCTATTTCCACCAGCCTCCTTCTCTGATCTGATAAATGTGTGAGTGTGTGTGTTTAGGTTTCTATAGGGTGTCCTTTCAAATAAAGAGGCAGTGATGTTCCAGAAGACCAGCGGGATTCAGGACAGAAGGAAGCTTTGGTTTGGGTGATGTCCCCCAAAATTCCATTTGGCTCCTGGTAGAAGACACATCAGTACCAGGTGGGGCCCTGGCTCAGGTGAGCTGCACTACGGGGGGCAAAGCCCAGGGCCCAGGGACAGGAGGACTGGCTCCTCCCCCCAGCTCAGGGGACATCACAGGAGCCTCTCTTAAGCTTTCTGTGCTTTACTTTCCTCGTGTGTTGCGCGGACTTCCCACCACCTGCCTGACCCAACCCTCAGAGTGTGGAGTAGAGAAAATGCTCCCTCCAGGCTGGCCTGCTCACTGTCCCGGCAGCCTCCGAGCTCACTCTGCCTCAGCAATTTTGCCCATGCCTTGTTCCCTCCTTGGAATGTCCCCTCCAGTGACCCTCTTTTCCTAAATCATAACTTCTTTAAAAACCCAGGCTTGTCCTTTTCCCTCAGCGAAATCCTCTCTGATTACTCCAGCTGATAGTGTTGGGTCTCTAGCTTTCATCTTCTATAACACTCATAGTTGGCATTGCCAACGAGCATGTAATTGCCTTATATCGGGGATTCTCAACCTCAGCGCTGTGGACGTTTTGCGCTGGATAATTATTTGTTGGGAGGATTATCCTGTTCATTTTAGGACATTCAGCAGCATCGCCAGCCACACCCCTCCAGATGTGACAACCAAAAATGCCTCCAGACATCGCCAAATGAACCCTGGGGGGCAAAATCACCCCCCAGTTGAGAACCATTACCTTATATTGTTTTTTTTAAGATTTTATTTATTTATTTGAGAGAGAGAGAATGAAAGAGAGAGAAAGCACATGAGATGGGGGGAGGGTCAGAGGGAGAAGCAGACCCCCCGCCGAGCAGGGAGCCCGATGCGGGACTCGATCCCGGGACTCCAGGATCATGACCTGAGCCGAAGGCAGTCGCTTCACCAACTGAGCCACCCAGGCGCCCTACCTTATATTGTCATTTAGCTTTTAATATTTCATTTTTCCCAGCTAGCTTCCTTTGTATGCCCTAGTGTGCCTGACGCACTGTTACCTGTCATGTGGTCCATAGTTATCTGTTGAACAAATCAAACATGTTGTTTCAAATGCAAGAAATGTAAGTAAAAGTAATTATCACAGTTTCCTTTAGGCCTAAGTACACTTTTATGGGGTAGAGACATTCATGTTTGCCCCTAAAAAGTTAGTCCACTCTCTTCCCGCAATCAGATCTTGAGGAACAACTGTTAGCAAGGAACTTCGTGATATCTACTACAGAAATTTTACAAGTGGGACCCATAACAAAAATATTTCCAAGCTAAACTCTACTTCTTTCTTTTTTTTTTTAAGATTTTATTTTATTTTATTTTTGAGAGAGAGCATGAGCAGGAGGAGGGGCAGAGGGAGAAGAAGGCTCCCCGCCGAGCCTGCTGCAGAGCTCAAGCCCAGGACCCTGGGATCATGACCTGAGCCGAAGGCAGACGCTTAACCGACTGAGCCGCCCAAGTGCCCTAAACTCTGCTTATTTCAAGTAAAACTTCCTCAGGTCAAAATCTGAATCACAAAAGAATCGGAACCATCCATTGAAGTTCACCGCAAGGAGCCCTACCTAGTATTAGCTTCTCTGCTGATGGTGTCCAGTTCTGTGGGAGAGGAGAGCAGAGGAAAGTTACTAGGACAATATATAAACGCTCCAGTGTTGGAGGAAACAAGCTCTGGGTCTTACCGGGCTCCACCAGTCATCACTTTCTGCCTGTGGACAAACTGCTTCACCTTCCTGAGCCTCAGTTTCCTTGCCTGAGAAATAGACATAAATAACTGGAAGCAGGACTGCTGAGAAAATGTATAGGCCTATCCTAGTGTCTGATGCATATATATTCAATGTTGGTCTTCCCTAATTCAAGGCCAAGAGCTGCATCTAATTACTCTGTGTACCCCTCTGACACCTAAGCACGACGCCTTGCCCATAGTAGCACCCCACACTTTTTTTTTTTTGATAGCAATACTCCATACATTTTTTACGAATGGACTATGCACCTAACTTTAGGAAGTCTGGGAGATGAGGGAGTACAGACTGACTAGCACCTGGACTGACCACCACCCCTCAATCTTGTAGCTCCCTGTTGATTGTGTCCTAATCCTATATGTGTGTTCGACCCATATACTTTGTTTCAAGCTGGAAAGGGCTTTCCACAAGATCTGATCCAATACTCTCATTTCTCAGACGAGGAAACAGATCCATCGAGGATACGGAGCTCTTTCATGTATAAACTGAAACAGTCCATCGTCCTGCTGGCTTAGGAAGATTATGTAGTTTTGCTTTAGCTACGGCTTCTTCAAATAGTTCCTCTAGACCAGCGTTTCTCAACATCGGCCCTATTGACCTTGGGACTAACGCTTTGTTGTGAAGGGCTGTCCTGTGCACTTGAGGACGCTTAATGGCACTCTGGCCTCTACCCACTAGATGACAGTAATACAACCTCTTCTCCCTTTGTCATAACTATCAAAAATGTCCCAATACATTGCCAAACATCCCAGTGAGAACCACTGGCCTAGACATCACTGCAGGTAAAATCCCTTCACATGAAATGCTGAGGCCCTCGGGTTATCCCATCAAAATGTGATTGTTTTAATGAATAGTTTGCCAGCAAATCTCATTTGTAAGATTCTCCAGCAAGCTCTGGAGAAAAGACAGAACCACTCTGTAGCCAGCGCCAGGTCTCAATCACTGCTCAGGGCCACTACTTCTGCATACACGTGTCATTTATTTATCATACTGCCTGCTTCCAGTGGCCTTTGAAATGGAACCTGACTCATGTCCTCCAAACAACTTGCTATGTTCTGTGTGCTGCCCAGGAGTCTGGCTGTGGAGAAGGGTCTCCTGCCCGTCAGAGCCCCTCTCACACTGTACTCTCCCTGCCTGTCTGTCTGTCTGTCTGCCCCAGTGTCCTGTAAGGGCCACAACTGCAGAGATGATGACCATGTAATTGGCACATGGGAAGTGCCCAATAAACATTTGTTGAAGTTTCATGCAATAGAAATTGTAATATGTTGCACTTAGCTGTGAGTCAGAAGTGTGGAACTGAGCTACAGCTTTGCTTACTTTACAATAACCATTGCTTCTGTTTATTAAGAACCCACCACAAGGGCGCCTGAGTGGCTCAGTTGGTTGAGTCGGACTATGGCTCACTCAGGTCATGATCTCAGGGTCCTGGGATCAAAGCTCACACTGGGCTCCCTGCTCAGTGGGGAGTCTGCTTCTCCCTTTCCCTCTCTCCCTCTGCCCTCTGCCCTTCCCCCTGCTCATGTGCCCACGTGCCCACACGCGTGTGCTCTCTCTCTCAAATAAATAAAATCTTAAAAAAGAAAAAGAACCTACCGCAAGCCCGGAACTTTATATGTGTTTTCTCACTAATAGCAAATCAATGTTAAAAGATAGATACTATTAACCCCATTTGAAAGATGAGGAAATTGAGGCTCAGAGGGAGTTTATGACTTGAGTGATTATATAAGAAGTAAGAAGTCCATATCTGGACTTAGGCTCACGAATAGCCAGTTCTAGTCCTCTTTGATATATTACTGCTCCTTTCTACAGTCATAAACCTGTGTGTTGGCTCTTTCTGTGAAAAGAATGATTAGTTCATGATTAGGGACCAGAAAAACGACTGTATCATTGCATACAGTTTAGATCAGTCTACCCTTGTCTCTCTGAGAGATCTGCAGGGCCATGGAAATAATCTTGTTATACAAAATTGTCTTAGTCCCTTTGGGCTGCTATAACAAAAATACCATAGACTAGGTGGCTTAAACAACAGTTTAAGGATGCCTGGTTAGACATCTGCCTTCAGCTCAGGTCATGATCCCAGGGACCTGGGATGGAGTCTCCGTATTGTATCGTATCGCTTCGCATCAGGCTCCTTGCTCAGCGGGAAGCCTGCTTCTCCCCCTGCCTGTCTCTCCCCCTGCTTGTGCTCTCTCTCTCTGACAAATAAATAAATAAAATCTTTAAAACAACAACAACAACAGTTTATTTCTCACAGTTTGGAGGCCGAGAAGTCCAAGATCAAGGCACTGGCAGATCTGATGTCTGGTGAGAACTTTTTGTTCTCGTTCAGAGATGCTGTGTCCTTTTGTGGCAGGAGGGGTTGGGGCGCTCATTGGGGTCTCTTTTATAAGGGCACTAATCCCATGACCTAATCACCTCCCAAAGGTCCCACCTCTGGATACCATCACAATGAGGATTAGGTTTCAATATATGATTTTTGAGGGGACACAAACATTCAGTCAATAGCAAAAATATTGTCTATAATGGCATTCATGGTAACAAGATTTCATGTGTAGCCAAGAGTCAGAGACACTGTGTTTTAATCCTAAATCTGGGGAGTGGGTGTGTACATGTATAGGAAAAGATAGCAGACAGGATAAAATGCAAGATCCTACCACTGCATACATTCAATTTCCTTTGTGAAATGGTTGCTGAAAAGTCTGATCTATAACTCTGCCTTCTTGAAACACATCTTAACTCCCCTAGTCATTCAGTGTTTACCATTTGCTCCCTCGGATTGTCAGATTTTTAAAAACTATACAGTATAAGAATTGTCAAGTGTTTATTTCCTATCTACTCTGTCTCCTCAAAGAAATTGCCTGAAGGCAAGGACTCTTTTCTTTGCCATCTTTGAGAGGCAATCGCTCGATCATTGTTGACAAGAATAATAACAGTGGTGAAAGCGGAAAAGTTATGCCTTCTAGCCAGTAAATGAACAAGTTTGAGTGCCTGTGTGCTCAGCCCCACTACCTGGTTATGGGGTACCCCAAAAGAGGGCAGACAAGGCCCTTTTCCTTAAGGAGCCTGCAGCCTTATCTGTTCCTTCCTCAGGTGGCAGTTAAAAGCTGAGGAGACCGATTTTCCTACAGTCTAAGGGAGTCTATTGAATAGGTAAAACGGGGGCAGTAGGCAAAGGGAGATGGATTTTCTCCCCGGCCTATCTTGTCCTGGTTGAGGTAGGCCTGCGGCTGGCCCGTAGGAGGCGCTCCAAAGGACCATTCCATCGGTGTTCGGAGACGCTCGGCTCCCTCCCTCTTCTGGTTTTCCTCAGAAGGAGCCAGGAGAAACTGGAAGGTCTAGACGGAGGGGAAGGTGATGGGGCGGGGGGTTCCTCTGCAGTTCCACCTCCATCCTCCTGCTATCCCCTCACTGACCCGGGGCGGGAGACACAGGGCTGAGTCCGAACACCCGCTTCCCGGGCTGGGCGGAGCGCGCTGCCTGGGCCGAGCCTCCCTCCCCCTAGATGCCCCGCCCCTCAGGCCCCGCCCCTTCCCCGGCCCCCGACTGGGCTGCGCTCACTCCCCTGCCGGGGCCCGGGGAGCCTCCAGGCGGAGAGGCTCCCGCCCGCCCTGAGCAGCGGCCTCCGCATGGAGGGGCCGCTAGCTCCACTAGCGGGGTCGGGGCCGCTCCCGCCACCGCCGCCGCTGAGGGGAGGCGGAGCCGCCGCTGTTCCGGAGCCCGGAGCCCGGCAACACCCCGGACACGAGACGGCGGCGCAGCGGTACAGCGCTCGTCTGCTGCAGGCGGGCTATGAGCCCGAGAGGTGACGCCCAGGGCAGAGCGCGCGGGGCGCATCCGGGGCGGGCGCGGCGGCTCCGGGAACCCGGCGGCGCTGCGGGGGTGGGGAAGGGCAGGGCCGGCACCCTTGCCCTCTAACCGCCTCAGCCCCTAACTTCCTGAAACCGGGCGCAGACGCCACGCACCTGGCTTTGGTTGGGGGATGCAAGCAGGCGCTGTGCAAAGGGTTAGGTGCTGCGCCGCATATGGGAGCGGGTCAGAAAAACGCTTCCTAAAATCTTAGCCCTGTATCAGACTTCGGTTACACACCCGACGATACCTGTCCAAGTGGCTCCAACTGCTGGGGTGGAAACAGTGCCTGTTGGAGTCCCTGTCCAACTTTGTTTACTCCTCCTTTAGCTGTTTCCGCCTAGAACTATCTCCAGAGTCTTACTGGCAGGTGTAGGTGTCCAGATGGATGCTTCCTCAGAGCCGGGTGAGGACGCTGCCCCCGCCTCACCATTCACTGAGGTCCGATGAGGCTGCCAGTGGAGGTCACCTCAGGGTTTCTCCTAAGATTCAGGACGCCCTCCTGCCCTTAGCCTGCTGGGGTCTGTGAGAGTCACTGGAGGAAGAGTGGGGGTGTTGAGCTGGGCCCCAGGGGTACTGGCTGAAAAGGAGACAGTGGCTAATCTCTGGATTGTATCACAGCTTGAAATGCAATCCCGCTGTCCTTCCGGTCCAGAGGCTTTGGGCTTCTTTCTCTGCTCCATCTGTTGGTGCTCAGCAGCTTGGGGAGGTGACCTGAAAGCTGGGTTTGGGGGGGTGGTCTGGGGGAATTAGCCCTGCAGCTCTGCACAGGGGCTGGTGGCTTATGTAAGAACTTTTAAAGGCTTAAGGGGCTGCTGGGTGAAGCCTGCCCCCCCCCCCCCCCCCCCCGCCCTGGCAGGCTGCCTTTCTAGAATTACTCAGGTTGGGAAAGCCCTGTCCTTCCTCCCAACCTAGAAATCTAGCTCCTGGGGCCCAGGGTCCAGGGCAATAGGGAGAGGCCAGATGAGGTGAGGGAGCAGGCTGGGGTCCTTGGGGGCTTGATGGAGGCAGTGCCTTGGTTACACAGGTATTGCACAAGTATCATTTCAGAGCTCAGGCTGGGGCCACGAAGGAGCATTCCTTCTCCAGATTGTACTTCTGCACAAAGGAGCCATCCTCACCCCAGTCTTCGAAGAACCTGTGTCAAACCTGAGCCCCAGCCAGGTGGTGTAATGAGACTCCAAGCCTGCTGGCTAGACCTCCATCAGCTATCACTGGCTTTGAGCTGTAGGAAGACAGAGATGCATGAGAAATCCTGGGTCCTGGGTTTGAGGCTAGTGTTATTGTTCTCTGGCTTGAACTTGGGCAAGCAAGCCGTGTTCCTTGTTCCAGCTCAACAATGCCAATGTTTTTGTTACCTCTTCTCCCCGTCCCCACCCTCCCCTCAAAAGTGTTTTGAAATCTTGTCCCTTCAAATGGCCCCAGACCAGACAGAGACGTCTGGCTGCCCGCCTGGGCACTATTCCCCCACTACTTTGAAGAAGGTGCTTAGGCCTGCACCTCTGCCCTATGGCCTTCACAGCTGCTAGGCGGGGAGCCTCAGGGGACCAACAGCCCTTCCTCATGCTGAGGAGGCCCACTGGTTGCCTCGGTGTCTCCTCCCCATGGAGGAAGCAGCTGGGGGAAGATCAGGAAGAGGGAGGAGGAAAGCCACGGGGATGGATTAACAGTCTCTGGAAAAGGACAGCCTAACCCAGGGCTGAGCCCAGAAGCTTAGAGTAATGAGGAGCCCTGACAGGTCAGAGCTGGAGGTGGCGTGGGGCAGCAGGAGGAGGGGCGTAGGGCCATAAGTTCTGTCATCACTGGGAAAGTGACCCTCCCCATAACTCAGCCTGGCAGCCTCCTCCCCTGGGTCCAAGTTCTAGGCTGGGGCAGATGTCACATTAATTTCATTTGAGATGGCAGAATCCAGCTGCTGTCCTGTGCCCCAGCTCTGGTGGAACCCTGAATAGTACCCTACCCATTTCTGACCCATTCTGTAGGGGATAGTGCCCCGGGGCAGGTCCCTTGGAGATCTGGAGGGACCACAGGAGCAGCCTGTGTTCTTTGCCTGCAGTGCCATTCCGGTCCCATCCTACTGCTACGAAGGTGCCCCCGGAGCAGCTCTGGGTGACCAGGCTCCATTCTCTGGATGGTCTCATTGCTCTGCCTCCAGGTGGCCAGTGAGAGGTCCCAGTGCTGTGCCCCTCAGGATACCCTCACTCCCCCATATGGTGGTCTGTGATGTTCCCATCTCTCACAGTCAGAGGAAAGAGGGCACTGGACGTCGGAGTCTCCTCCAGCACTCTTTACAGGCCTCATCACCCTAGCTCTGTGGGAAGGTCCCCCTCCCCTCTGCACACAGATGGAACAGTCTGTATTTTCCTGGCAGGGTCCTGGGGTGTCACTGGGGGAGGCTGGGCATCCCAGGGAGCCTCCCCTGGGCCTGGCTGCTACCAAACTGCTGAGAGGTAAACAAATGCAGCCTCCCAGGGCTGGGGGGGTCGGGGGAGGACGGAGCACCACAGCCAGCCAGCCAGCCAGCCACCTTACCAGGAAGACTGTGTCCTTGCCCTGCCCTTCTCCCCCCTTACCAAGAAGTGAGTTGTGGGGACCACAGGAGGAGAAGGGAGGAGTTTGGGGGTGGGGGGATCCGCTCTCTAGCTTTTGGTCAGAGAGTAGCATTAGCAGTTCTGGTCACACAGAGGGAAGGGTCTGTCCCCTGCCACCCCGCCTCTCCTCATGTGAATCAATTTGCTACCAAATCTTAGTGCCCCCATGTAGAAATCTGGGTCCACAAACCTTTCCTCTCTGGGGTTGACACCCCCATGATTATACATTGCTTTCTGAGCTGGGGACAGGGATGTGGGACCGAAGCACTGGCTCAGGAAGCCAAGGCAGTACCCATCCTCCCTTGCTTTCTGAACTGAAGGTTTTGCATCTGTAAAGTGGGCCTACCTAATAGTTGGCAGCTAATGGACTGAAGAGTAAATGTGATCACTTCTGAAAAATGCCTTGTAAACTGCAGAGGGCTTCAGGGCCTCCCAAAGGTCAGGGAATGTCATTGTTGAGAGTGCCTGCCCCCTAGGCACGATGCTGGGGGAGATGGGAGCCTCGCCGCTGGGCGGGTACAACCACAAACTCCAGTATGTTGGGGAGCTGTGAGCCCACACCAGTTCCTCAGGGCTCCAAGTCCCTGTCAGAGTCTGGCCCTTGGTCTTGGGTAAAGGCAAACCGTGTTAGAGGTATCCCCGGGGTGTGGAATAGGGCAAGGGGAGACGGGGCCCGGATGGCTGGGGGAGCCCAGACTGGGGCCACCCAGGTTGGAAGTGAACCTGGGGGCGAGCTGCGGGGAGCCGGGGGGGGGAGGGGGGGGCCTGGGGGGGGGGGGGGGCCGGGAGGAGAGGGCGGTGCCCCGGGCCCGCCTCGCCGCTGCCGCAGCCCCCGCCCCCGGCCCGCCTGGCCCGCGGCGGCAGCGTGGCCGCCGCGCGGCGTCAGCACAGCCGCGGCGACAGCAGCCACAGCAGCGGGGCGGCCCGCGCGGGTGTTTATGTCGGGTCGCGGTGTCTCCCAGCAGCATGGCGGACTACCTGATCAGCGGCGGCACCGGCTACGTGCCCGAGGATGGGCTCACCGCGCAGCAGCTCTTCGCCAACGCCGACGGCCTCACCTACAAGTAAGCGCCCGGGGGCCTCGGCCCCACCTCAGTGCACCCACCCGCGCGCCGCGATCCCCCGGCCCCGGCCCTGCACGTGCACCGTTCCCCCCTCGGACGCCCGCGTTCTCCGGCCCCGATTCGAGTGACTTGGGGTGGGGGTGGGGGGTTGGGCGAAGGAAGGAAGGAGGCCCGCGCTGAGAACAGACGGACGTGGCACAGCGACATCGCGGGCCCTCGGTGCCATGCCCCGTTTGTGGTCGGATCCGGGTTCGGCCTGCCCCCTTCCTCCTCTCGTGGGCATCTTGGCCCCATGGAGGGGCCTTGGGGCGTGTGGGAACTGAAGATGTGGGAGTTATGGAGAGACTTTTTCCAGACCTTGGTCCAGAACACCCTCTCGCTCCCAGCTCACATGCGGGCAGAAGGGACCCTGGAGCCCAGCTAAGGCAGCTGCTTGGGTGTTGCCTCCAGGAGAGGCCCAGCTGGGCAGTTGGGATGGCTCCTTTTTCCCACCGACCTGTCCAGCCTTCCTTCCACTTGTGCCCTGCCTGCCTGCAGGTTAGCACTAGTGCTCCCCTGGGCATGGGTGTTCTGTGACTGCCACCCCAAGCCCACCCCACATGGGATTTTGGAGGAGGATGAGACCTCTCTGTTTGCCTCTGGCTTAGTTTGCTTTTCCACGGGCCCTGGGCCAGTTGTCCTGCGGGCTGCAGGCCTGGCACTAGCTCACCTCCTGGCTGCAGGACTGTGTCCATGCCAGGAAAGAGCATCAAAACCTGGGACTGGGAGGAGTGGGGATGCTGGTAAATCAGAAGCACCCCTGCCCTGTCTCCTGCCAGTCCCTGCCCTCGCCTGTAAGCATTCCTCCTTGGCAGGCAGTTTCCCTAGCCACCAGGATTCCCAGTCATTCCTGAGTGGCACGCTTGCCTGGCCGTAGCTGGGGTGTGTGGGCCAGGTGAGGGATGTGGATAATGCTGAGAGAATGTCCAGGGACCCAGACTCTAGCGTTTCTCCTCCTGCCTCTTGGTGAGCTACACAGGCCTCTTCACTGTACAGAGGGCTGCCAAGGGGGCCAAGGCAGTTAGGGTTCTTTATTTGTTTGGGGGTCTTTGATGAAGGGGGAGAAAGTATCTCTTTGATATATTGTTCACTGGCGTCTTCTAGGAAAACCCACTAGGGAAATTCCTAGGAGTTTCTCTAGGTCTGGGGCAGGTTAAAGACCCCACCCCTCCGATCCACCCTGGAGCTTTTCCTTCCTGCACTGGGGTGCCTGCTGCTTTGCTTAGTCCGGTTGGGAGTGTTCCTGAAGTATGGAGCATTTGCTTTTGGGTGTGTCTGTCAAGGCCCTGTGACTTCAGGCAGATCGAGCCCATGGGGCCCCCGGGCTATGGCACTCTACTCTGCCATACCCCTGCAGGCCTACACTCGACTTCTGGAGATTGCTGTGACCGTGGCCCACCCTAGTGTGGGCAGCCCCCAGTGTTGGGAGGTGCCACGCTTTGACCAGGGCCCTGGTGTCCTGGTCCTAAGAGCTGTGAAGCCCCCTTCCTCCCCTTTCCCATCCCAGGCCATGTCTGTGGGTTGTCCCAGTCCAGCTGGAGTGGAGTGCCTGCTCTGTCCGAACATGCCCCATGCTCAGCCCCCTGGGGTCCCTCCATGCTGTTCTGAACCCCGTGTGATTCAGCAGCCCCGGCCCTGGGCTGTGCAGCTTGTCCTGTGCTTTGTGGTGTTCATGCCATGCTGCACTACTAAATGGTTTTTGGGTTCATTCCGTGTTTGCTGACTGTCTCCCCCTATCAAGATGGAGAAGTGTTCAAGGGCAGGCACTGTATGGCTCCGTGTGTCATTACAGGAACTTCTATGTCCCTCCATAACTCTGAGCCCTGAAGGCAATGGACATTTGGGGCCAACCGCCTTGGTGGCGCCCCAGGTCCACAGACCTTCCGCTGGCTTTGGCTCTAGGTCTCTGGGCTGGAGTCAGCAAGATGCTAGTGGGGGGCTTGAGGGGGTGCTTCAGCCCTGACCAGGGAACAGCCAGGATCAGAGGGCTCCAGTCTCTGCCCCTCTTCCCACCCCCATGCTGCCTCCCCTAGGCATGGCAGGCCCTGCCCCTTTTGGGAACCCCTCCCCACCCAGTAACACTCACTTTTCTGTCTTCACAGCGACTTCCTGATTCTCCCAGGATTCATAGACTTCATAGCTGATGAGGTGGTGAGTACCTCTTCTGCTGACCTGGGGGGGGAGAGGGACCAGGTATGTGGTAGAAGAGGCTGGCTTCTTGCTCAAGGGCAGGGTGTGGGAGAGACTTTTCTTGGGCATGTAGCCTTTATTGCTGCCAGAGAAACTGGCACAGTGCAGTGGGTCATGTCTAATGGGGCAAAGGCAGCTGTGGGGATTCGGGGGTATGCTGAGCAGTGGGCCTGGCACAGGATGGGAGGGCTGTCACCGACAGATCCTGCAGCGAGGTTCAAAAAGGCCCTGGGAGGGGATGGGCATGGGGATGGGCATGGGGATGGCAGCCCTCTTACCATAGACGGGAAGGATTAGATTTTGTCTGAAATGCTGAACAAGGAGATGACAGGAGCCAGTGCAATTCTGGAGACTTTGGATGAGGTGGACACACTTGCTTGTGGATCCGTAATGCACAGGAATTGGCAAGAGGATTTGAAAGAATTAGATTTTGGACAAATACAAGGAAACACGGTGCCTCGCTTTATTGGAGGGGCTCAGCAATGAGCCAAGTGAATGAACAATGTTCTTTACACAATTAAGACAAGCGCATAGAAGCCAAGGGGTAAGTGCTGACGAGTATAAGTCATTTCATGGAAAAGTTAGATTCTTCTTTTTTTTTTTTCTTTAAGATTTTACTTATTTGTCAGAGAGACGGCGAGAGAAGAGCACAAGCAGGGGGAGCGGCAGGCAGAGGGAGAGGGAGAAGCAGGCTCCCTGCTGAGCAGGGAGCCCGATGCGGGACTCGATCCCAGGACCCTGGGATCATGACCTGAGCCGAAGGCAGCCGCTTAACCCACTGAGCCACCCAGGCGCCCCAAGTTAGATTATTTTATGATGAATTCATGCACATTAAAGAAATAGTTTCCTTTGTTGCTGTTACTGATGTTTATTCAGGTCTGAACCTCAAGAAAGACCAAAGGCCCCAGTGTGCCTGGATCACTCTTGTATCGGGGAGACTCCTGTCCAGCCTGTGTAGCCAGTGCTGATGAGGACAGATTTTTAGGGGAAAATTTGGGCTATTCTGGATCTGTACCTTATGATGGCAAGCAGGATGTCTTGGTTCAGCTGTGCAGCTTAACAAAGTTTACCAGGCCCTCTGGCTTTGTGCTAGACCCTGGGCAGGTGTGAGGAAGAAGGGGAAAGAAAAGTCCCCTCCCGGCTATCAAGGGTCTCCCTGTCCTGTGGCCTAGGTCAGGAAGGCTGTGTGGCTCCTCTCCTGTGGTATGATGGGAGAGGAGAAGGTGGAGTTCTCTAGACTGCAGGGCCATGGTTCTGAACCAGGGTCTGTGAGATGGACTTCAGGGGCCTACGAATCTCCAAAAATTCTATACCAAAGTCTGTGAGTGCTTTGGAGGCTAGGATCCACAAGCTGTTGGCCTGAATCTCGGAGGCAGATTCCTCCCCAATGTGTATGTGCAGCCCTGACCTCTCCCCTGAGTGGCAGACCCTTGGTTCCCTCCTTTCCTGGAGGCCTGATAGACTCCTTCCTGTGCCTTCTCCTCCTAGTCACAGCCTCTCCTGCCTGGCCCTGTCCAGCAGCCTCCTTGGTGGCGTCCCTGCCTCAGGCCTTGTCACGTAGAGTCCATTCTCTACATCAGAGCCTGAGCGACCTCTTTAAAACATAAAGCAGAGGCGCCTGGGTGGCTCAGTCGTTAAGCGTCTGCCTTCGGCTCAGGTCATGATCCCAGGGTCCTGGGATCGAGCCCTGCATCGGGCTCCCTGCTCCTCCCTCTCCCACTCCCCCTGCTTGTGTTCCTTCTCTCGCTGTCTCTCTCTCTGTCAAATAAATAAAATCTTAAAAAAAAAAAGTCTATAAAACATAAAACAGAGCATGTCTGTCCTCTGCCTGAGACCCTCCAGTGGCTTCTCCTCCTAGCATCGAATCCAAGTTCCTCTCCGTGGCCTTCAAGGCTACACATCCTCACTGCCCACCCACCCCCCTGCGTGCCTCTTGCCCCTTAGCCTCTGCCTGCCCCCCCTCTTCCACTGTGCTAGCCTTTTTCTGTCTTAAATACACCTCAGGAAGACTGAGAACAGAGGCCAGGTTCACACACACAGCTCCCTCTGCCTGCAGCAACAGTCCCTCAGACTGACTTGATTGGTTCTCACTTGTCACGCCCCAAGAGAGAGGCTTTCCCTGACCACCGCGTCCTTCTTCCTGTGGTTGCTTGGATTTGTTGTCTTTCTCTGGAGCCTTTATCCTGACTGAAATAATCTCTTACACGTTTTTTGTGTTTGTCATCTTTCTTTCCAAGTAGAGTGTAACCTCCAGGGCCCTTACCTGCCTTGTCCACTGCTGTATCTGCAGGCCTGTCCTGGTGCCGGGAACCCATAGGAGCTCAGTAAATGTTTGTTGAGTGAACGGTAAAACTCTTCACATACACCATGCCTCTCTTCTCAGGACCTGACTTCAGCCCTGACGCGGAAGATCACCCTGAAGACGCCGCTGATCTCCTCCCCAATGGACACTGTGACGGAAGCCGACATGGCCATTGCCATGGCTGTGAGTCAGGCACTGGGGTGAGGGTGGGGGGCTGGATTCAGAAGTGGGGTTCGCAGAGCGAGAGGGTTGGCCCCTGGCACTGATCCTCTTTCCCTTCCACCCCAGCTGATGGGCGGTATTGGTTTCATTCACCACAACTGCACCCCGGAGTTCCAGGCCAATGAGGTGCGGAAGGTCAAGGCAAGTACCAGGCCTGTCCCCAGAAACAAGATGCGGCCTGGCCGCCCCCTCCTTTGCCATCCCTGCAGGCTGGTGCATCCCCTGGCTGACTCCTGTGGGGTCTTGTCCGCCATTCTCCACACTGGGGACACAGGGCCCAGCCCTCATTTGCCCACCGGCCCCTCTCCCCATTGAGAGCCCTGCCTCCTCTGTGGCATGGCTGACTGCACACCACCTCCGGCCTTCTTCCAGCCTTTTCCTTCCCCGTCTCCACCCACAGAAATTTGAACAGGGCTTCATCACAGACCCCGTGGTGCTAAGCCCCTCGCATACCGTGGGCGACGTGTTGGAGGCCAAGATTCGGCATGGCTTTTCCGGCATCCCCATCACGGAGACAGGCACCATGGGCAGCAAGCTGGTGGGCATCGTGACCTCCCGAGACATTGACTTTCTTGCCGAGAAGGACCACACCACCCTCCTTAGTGAGGTATGTGCAGGGCAGAGGGAGGACCACACATCCTGGGGCCTCAGGCTGGTGCCTGTGACCAGGGACCAGAGGGAGGCCTGGCTCCCTTCTCTCTCACCTGCCAACCTGCAGGCAAATGTCCCTGGCTCCACAGGTGATGACTCTGCGGAATGAGCTGGTGGTGGCTCCAGCGGGCGTAACGTTGAAAGAGGCGAATGAGATCCTGCAGCGCAGCAAGAAAGGTGCCTGGGCCCCCAGTACCCCCTGGGAGTGGGCAGAAAGCCCAAGGCCCCCCAGTCT
>NW_027397074.1:67942968-68050907 GCF_003265705.2 Callorhinus ursinus | reverse complement strand
GAGTGGGCAGAAAGCCCAAGGCCCCCCAGTCTGGCTCCCAGTACCCCAGGCCCGCTGTTCCTTTGGAGCATTGTAGACGGTCCCAACAACCAGACTGGCTGGGCCTTAGGGAAGCTTTGAATAATCCCAGGTTGGAGCATGAATCCTGAGATCCTTTTCCTGGCTTAGGAAAACCTGTCCCTTATTCAGCCTCTTCACACTGTGTCTCCGCATAAAGCTCGTCCTGTGAAATGCTCATCACAAAAAAGTCTGAAAGGTGCTGCTTTCTATCTCCCGTATCCCTTTAAAAGATTGTATGTCAGCTGATTAAAGGCCCTGAGAAATCCTGCAGTTAAGTTTATTTGACATTGGGGCTGCTGACACAATATTCATTAGGTCCCTATGGGAGACACTGGGCAATGCCTTCCTGGCTCATACTGGATTGTTTTCTGGGGATGGTATTGGAGAGGGTACGTGTTCCTCTCTGCAAGACAGCCTCACATTTGTGCCTTGGCTAGGAGTTTTCAGCCACTGTGGCCTGTGGCCTAGCAGGTGAAAGGCTGCCAGTGCTCGGGGTCCACCCACCCAGCCTGGTTGGGCCGCAGGGCAGGAAGAGCTCTGGAACCCACTTGGCTAGGAGTTTTCTTTGCTTCCTGTTCCTTGGGAAGGGGGCCAGATCCCTAGGAGCATTTCCTGGGTGGGTGCTGTCACCTAGTGGCTGGTCTGGGTACTTCAGTAGAATCTCTGGCCTGGTCTGTTCCTTCCTTACCATCCCCGACTCCCACTCCAGCCCCAAGACGCCTGCTCCTTCACCTAACCTCTGCACTCCTCATCAGGGAAGCTGCCCATTGTCAACGATTGTGATGAGCTGGTGGCCATCATTGCCCGCACTGACCTGAAGAAGAACAGGGATTATCCTCTGGCCTCCAAGGATTCCCACAAGCAGCTGCTGTGTGGGGCGGCTGTGGGCAGCCGTGAGGATGACAAATACCGCCTGGACCTGCTCACCCAGGCAGGCGCCGATGTCATAGTGCTGGTATGGGCACTGCCCCCGGGCACAGTGGTTCAGGAGAGCCGAAGCTTACCGAGACCGGGGTTTGCCTCTAATGCAGCCTGAAATCGGAATTAGGAGGGTCACTGGTACTCTGACAGCTCAGAGCAAACTGGGGGCCACTTGGAGGGCCCTCCGCACCCTAATACTTAGAGCTCACATTCTTTGAGAACCCCCTGCTTGCCAGGTCCTGCACTAAGACCTTTATGTGGATGAACTCATTTGATCCTCACCACAGCTCCCTGAGGTTCAATACCACACCCACCTGTCAGATGAAGAAACCAGGGTGGACAAAATTCAGTAATTTCATCTGGTAGTGAGTTGGTGGGAACAGGCTATGGCCCCAGGCAACACCTCCCTGCGGTGAGGACTGGTCCATACAGTGGGTATGACGGGGCTTTGTCTGCTCTGAGACCATAAACTAGTGGTGCTCAACCTTCAAGACTCAGTCTGCTGAGAGCTGTCAAGTGTTTTCCCAGGGGGGAAAAAAAAGAGCTCTCTCAACATTTTTCATACAGTTTCAGGAGTTTGTCCGCTATGATTCCCCTCCCCCCGTGAGGACTGTTAGCCATCGAAGCTTGAGCTTTCCTGTCCCCCTTCTCACAGGACTCCTCCCAAGGGAACTCCGTGTATCAGATCGCCATGGTGCACTACATTAAGCAGAAATACCCCCACCTCCAGGTGATTGGGGGGAATGGTGAGTGCAGGGTCCCCCGTCAGCCCCCCGCCCTTGCTCTCTCACTGCGTAACTTTTCCTCTGTCCTTCAGCATCCCTAGGTGATGGCATTGCCCCTGCATGGGGGCAGAGGGCTGAATGAACGGGCTTGGTCCCTGGGGGTTGGGGGGGCCAGACTGGGGTTCCAGGCAGCCCCAGGGTAAGGCAAGGGTATCCCATACTCACACCGTTCCTCTTTCCCCGCTCCTCCAAACCCTCCTCCCCACCCCACCCCCCAGTGGTGACAGCAGCTCAGGCGAAGAATCTGATTGATGCTGGTGTGGACGGGCTGCGTGTGGGCATGGGCTGTGGCTCCATCTGTATCACCCAAGAAGGTAGGTGTCAGGAGAGCGATGCCAACAGGAATGTCCTGCTGGCCCTCCCCAGGCTCTGGGGCCCCGCTCTTGTCCCACAGATGCATGCCGAGTGCGTGCTGTGCCAGGCCCCTTCCCAGGATGGGGGGCTCAGGGGGGACCTGGGCTCAGACTCTGTCTATCTGGCCCAGTGACTTGGGGGAGGCTGGTGTAAGATAAGGTTACTGGGAGTTTTGGGAGTGTGCCAGCCTGCTTCTCGGATTCTGGTCAAGAAGGCCTGATCTGGAAGCCCAAGGCCGGTGTGACTACTTCTCTGAGGGGCTCCTTGGAAGCCCACTCAGGGTTGGGATAAGCTTTGTGACAAGGCAGATACTTAAGACGTGGAGATAGCATGTCCCTGAATGTGTAAGGACATACAGCCTTACTACTGTGCGGCGATAGTGGGGGAGGGGGTCCACTCTGTCACAAAGCCCGTTTACGGGGCGCGCTCCTGACCATGAAGTGGGGAGTGTGAGACCCTGATGTGTGTCCCCGTGTGCTTGAAGGGTGCTCCCTGGAGGCTGGTGTCTGACTTGTGGGTCCTGGCCTGGCCTGAGGGGATGTATCTGGCCCCTTGGGTGAGGGTCATTTCTCCACAACACCGAGTGACCCGTTTGGTCTTGTCTGCCCGAAACGTCTCCTCCTTTTGGTCTTCAGAGCCTCTGCTAAGCCTTCGCCTTAGCTGACCACCATGGTAAATGTGGGCCTTCACTCGGCGACTCGACAAATATTAATCGAGCGCCTATTGTGCGTCAGGCCCCGTTCTAACTCTTGGGATGCAATAGGGACAAAACCAACCGCAGGTACTTCCCGAGAGGGCCTCTTCTCTACTTTACCCAGCTTCACCTCCGTCCCGAGCTAAGTGCTAGTTCCTTAGACTTCCCACTTAAAACCTCATACTTTAAAGACCTTGGACAGTTAAACTCAGAGGAATGCACACCAGTATCCCAAAGGAGGCTGTGAGTACCTCACCCCGGGAACAGGCTTTGCAAATGAGAGAGGTTGAGAGACGCTGAGCTTGGGGACCCCCCCCCAGCCCCAAGCCCACCGGTCTGGGGGTGGGGGCGCTGTACTCTGAAGGCCGTCAGAATCCTGCATGGTGCTGTTCTGGGTGGAGTGGGCCAGGTCCCTGGAGTGCCGTCGCCCCTAGTGTCCTTTGCTGCCACCTACCTTGTGCCTCAGCAATACCGTCCAGCCTTGTCCCTTCTCCCAAGCGGAGGTGGGGGCACATGGAGAAAGGGGCCTCTACCTGGTTCTTGTGTTGCCGTTGGCACCTCTGACTGGTGTGCCCTCCCGCAGTGATGGCGTGTGGTCGGCCCCAGGGCACCGCCGTGTACAAGGTGGCCGAGTACGCCCGGCGCTTTGGGGTGCCAGTCGTCGCTGATGGTGGCATCCAGACCGTGGGGCATGTGGTCAAGGCCTTGGCCCTGGGAGCCTCGACAGGTGAGGGGGTCTGCTGGGGACTGGGCAGGCTGGTGGGGGGCTGGGAGCTGGGCAAGGGCAGTAGGAGGTCTGTGGGGCTAGAGGCACTGACCCCTCAACCACTACAGTGATGATGGGCTCCCTGCTCGCCGCCACCACGGAGGCTCCCGGCGAGTACTTCTTCTCGGATGGGGTGAGGCTCAAGAAGTACCGGGGCATGGGCTCCTTGGATGCAATGGAGAAGTGCAGCGGCAGCCAGAAACGATACTTCAGGTGCCCTGCTTCGGAACCCCGGCCCCAGGCAGATGAGCCCGCAGCCCTCCAGCGTCCAGACCGCCCGTGACTTCCCCGTGTGGTGCCCAATCTCCATATTACTGTTCTGGAACCCGAGGCACAGGGTGAAAGTAGTGGACCTGGGATAGTACCTGGGCCATCTGACCCGGAACCCAGGGAGTGGCTGCTTTGGGGGGCCTTCTGGGTGGTATCCCCTCTGCTGGTACCCTCAGGAGGTGGGGTGGGCTCCCCTGAGCCGTGGGCCGCTTGGCTCAGTCTCTTTGCCCTCCATGCAGTGAGGGGGATAAGGTGAAGATCGCACAGGGCGTCTCGGGCTCCATCCAGGACAAAGGCTCCATTCAGAAGTTCGTGCCCTACCTCATAGCAGGTATCCAACATGGCTGCCAGGATATCGGTGCCCGTAGCCTGTCTGTCCTGCGGTGAGTGCTGTGACTGGGCGGAGGGGGGGCGGGGGGAAGGGGCCTGGGAGGCTCCTGGCTCCTGCCTGCTTCCTGTCTTCCTTTCTCTGTCCTTGGTGTCCCTGATGCGCTCCACCTACCTGCCTGCAGGTCCATGATGTACTCAGGAGAGCTCAAGTTTGAGAAGCGGACCATGTCGGCTCAGATCGAGGGTGGTGTCCATGGCCTGCACTCGTAAGTGTGGTGGCCTCCTCGCCCCAGCTGGCTGGCACCGGGTCGGGCAGGTGGGGCCGTGGTTCAGAGGCCAAGCTGAGGTTTCAGGGAACCCGTGGACCATCTGCTCCAGGGATGGATGCTGCTGCAGGATGACCCCATCAACCTGTCCTACAGGGCCTAGCCCACCCTTGACCCCTGTCCTTTAGCCCAGCCCCCCCCCCGCCCCCGCCCCGTGCAGGCAGGCCCCTCCCCTCCCCTCCCCTCGGGCATCTCCCCGAGCAGGGCATGGGAGATGTGGCCGCTGGCCCCTCCTGGGCTCCCAGTCCCTTGCTTGCTCAGAAGCTTGGTGGCTGGTGGCAGGGGCTGGTGGCGCTGGGCTCGTGCTGGTGGCAGCATCAGGCAGGCAGGCGGAGGCCGGGGGCACGAGCCCCCTGGCGGGGAGAAGGGCAGAGAGGCAGACGCCAGGGCCGGCGCTGGGGCGGCCGTGGGCGGGGGCAGTGCTAGTCGGCAGCCGTGGTTGCAGAGGCATGCGTCCCCGCCCCGGTCGAGAGGGCCCGCCCCCGGGCGTCGGCGGGCGTCTAACCTGTGTCTCTTTCTGCCCCACCCTCCCATAGCTATACCTTTCTGCCGTGTAAGTAACCGCGCTGCCCGGGCCAAGCGTAGAGTAGAGCAGGGGCAGTCTGGGTGGGACCTGGGCTGGGGGCGGGGGCCCTCGGGTCGGGGGCGGCACTGGGGGGTAATCAGGGGACATGGACCCTAGGACCGGCACCGAGCTGGGGGCAGCCAACCGGGGCCCCTCCGCCAGCGGAAACAGCCCCCGCTGGGGTGCAGACACATGTCCCTGACCACAGGCCTGAGGTTGCCCTGTCTTGGACTGGACCCAACGACCACAAGGGGCCTAGGCCACTGTGTGTGCAGGGGTGGGGTGGAGGCGGGGCCGCAGAGGTGCAGCTTGGTCTGAGCTTGCTCTAGGAGGACGGACTGTCTTCTTTAGCTGAGTCTCCATCCCCAGCATTGAGGACAGTCTACTCAGCTGTGGCTGTGGCCAGAAGGAGCATGGCTGTCTCTGGACCTGGCATGGTTCTTTCAGGAGCCTTGGCCTGGGGAACACAGAGGCACAAGGCCTGCTCTTTCCCGCCCCCCCCCGGCCCCCCATGTGGGGGTGCCCTGGCAGCCCAAGGCCTAATGGCAAGGGGATCTGGGAAAGGAGCAGGGTCCAGACACCCACTCTTGGCTTCCCTTTGCCTTGTCCCCACAGTTACGAGAAGCGGCTGTACTGAGGATGGTGGTGGAAGCCGGGGCAGTGGAGGGGGTGCGCCCCAGGGTGCCCCTTTGAGCACCGCCTCCCTCCATAACTGAGTGGTCCATAGATTTGCACTATGGATTCCCCAGCTCCTTTCCAGGGAGAGAGGAGGGGAGCCCCCGAGGGTCTGCGGCACACCTTGGCCATCCCCTGCAGAGTCAGGACTGCTCCTAGGGCTCGGCTGCCCTGGGGGTCCCCCCGGGCTCCCCCTCCTTCAGTCCCTCTGAGCCTAGCCAGCCTGGGCTCTCAGGCCCTGTGCCTGCCTCAGGTCTCTCTCGCTGCAGCCTGCTCCGGCCTGGCGCCCACCCCTGGGGCAGGTGGCCCCTCCTGGCTTCCGTAGGGCACCTCCTTCCCCAACCCCCACCCCGGAAATGGTGCTCTCCTGGCCCTGCCTCTGGCCCCTTCCTGGGCTGCTGCCCCCTCAGCCGTGTGGCACTTCTGGGCTCCTGACCTAGGCCAGAGGGAGGTCTCTGCCCCCTTCCCCTGGCCCTAGGCTACCCAGGCCCGGCTCCTCAGGCCACTCCCCCCGTCCCTGGCCCTGGGGAGGAGGCTGCCCATCATTCCTGACTCACCATCGTCCCCAGGTGTACCATTCCTGCCCTCTCCTCTCAGCTGCAGTCGAAGGCTTTAACTTTGCACACTTTGGGGTCACAGTTGCGTCATTGTATATTAAATAATCTGAATAAATCAAGAGGTCTCAATACCTCTGCCATCCTGTCTCTGCCCCGTGTCCACTGGGCAGTTGGCCCCTATCCTGGTGGTGAGCTGGAGCCCCGAGCCCCTATCAGAGCTGGGCTGGGGGTGGGGGTGGGGCACCAGGCCCAGCCTCCCCAGGAAGGTGAGGAGGGCATTGTAGGACTCTAGCGGGGTACCGGCACAAGTGGGCCATATGGTGGGGGAGGGGTCTCCCAGGCCTGTGCCCTCACCGGCATATGCTCCTGCTGCCCGTGGCCAGTAGCCCATGCTGGCAGACGGTGTGGCAGAGGGGCCTCCGAGGCTGTAGAAGACGAGCGTCGGGAGCCTCACTAGTAGCTGCCCGCAAGTCCCCACTGCAGCCTCGTGACACCAAACGGTGCAGCCTGGACACAGGCGGGAGTAGAGCATGGCTGTGGCCCTGACCTGCAGCCTCATCAGCGGAGACCTGTGTGTGGGTACCAGGGAGAGGGGGTGCTCAGCTCCCACGGTGCATCTGCAGCTCAAGCCCCATGTCCCAGCCTCAAACCCCTCCTGGTGGGGACGGCACTGACACATGGGCTGCTGAATAGCCTTGGGGGTGGGTGTCCTGGGGCATTTACCTTGCCTTCCTCTGCCTCTGTGGCTGTTGGGCATTGGGCACGCAGGCGTGCCACCCAGGTACAGACACCACTCAGGAGCGGAAGCGAAGAAGATGGCCTGAATGCTCCAGGGGCAGGAATGAGCAGAGGGTATAGAAGCAAAACCCTAGTTTGTGGGTCATGAATAGCTGGAAACGTTCCCCTGACTGTCAGGCTACTGGCTGCCTCAGGCTACTCTGAGTGAGCCTGCTGGTACCTGCCCGCTCCCAGACTCTTCTGGAAAGAGCCCCTTGGTCTGGGGCCAGGCTTTCACAGTGGCATCTTCAGGGGTGAGAAGGGAAGAGCTGGAGGGCAGGACTGTTGGGTAGCTTCAGAGCTGGTTCAGTGATTGCTCCAGGGGTGCTGCAAAGTGCCTGGGTCAGTGAGAGTCCCCGGAAGCCTGGCACCCTGGAGTCTGTGGCCTCAGTGAGCACCTAAGAGTCCAAGGTGACCCAGCAAAGTGGGAGAAGGATACATGGATACCAAGGGATGGTAAATGCTGAGAAAGGATGGACCAAAATGAGGCCATGTTTCATACTTTGTCCTGCACGTTGGTTTACCAAAACCGTGCAAGGATCGGCTTGACTAGCAATTGAGAGATGGAAAAGATCTAAGGGTTTTTAGAGAACTATAGAGTCACTCGGCATCAAGGGTGTGAATGGTTCAAAGGGAGAGTTTTCCTTCTGAGCTAGACCCAACCGGTCAATTAGAGCTGACCAGGAGAATGGGTTACCTTGTAAAAATGACCTCCCCATTACTTGAGATATGTTAGCCTGAGTTTGGCGCTTCTAGAGGAAATTCAAGCACAATGGTCCTTAAATTTTGGTGCGTATCCAGACCCCCTGGACAGCTAAAAACAAACCCGGAAGCCCAGGCTCACTGAGGTAGGATAGGGTCTGGGCCTCTTGAGTTACCACTCAGCCTCAGGGGATTCTGACACATACCCAAGCTTGAGAATCACTGTTTAAGAGGAAATCTGTGAATGAAGTTCCATGATTTCTGAGAGTCGCCAAAGCATGTGCCTTAAGAGTTCAGATGACGCAGCACCTACCTCATGGCCTCACTGTGGGGATTACATGAGAGAACATGGGGAAGGTTATGGGCACTTGACGCCCATAACTAACGCGCTGGTCTTAGCGCATCCTCTTTGCCCTTCCCTTCTGCAAAGGAGCGGAGGCTGGAGATGAACGCGTGCCAGGCTGGCCCCGACGATACACTCACTCTAGGTTGTACAATTCAGCCCCAGTAGGGGAGGCCCAGGTAGGACAAAGGGACAGTTGCTCTAGGGAGGAAGGCCACATCAGATGGACACTCAGAGGTAGTCCAGAGCCACATTTGGGACAGAGGCAGATCACAGACCCCATAGTCAGCAGAATGTGTCCAGCCTGGTTCGTGTGGCCCAGGCGTCCCCTCGCCCTCACCCTGGCACCCTCACCTAGCTCCGTGCAGTGCAGGCTGCCCGCCACCAGGCTGCGGAAGACGTGGCCTCGCAGGCACCATCCCAGGTCCGGGCAGCATCTGCGCCAGGTCTTAGCTGCCGCGCAGGGAGAGGGCAGGCGCCACCAGCGGGAGCCGCCACTGGCGCAGTCCCCCCACAGCGACACCGGCACCGTGGTGGCCGGCCCCGGGCTCCGGTGCAGGCACGGGAAGTGGCTTGGCACACTCCCCACGGCCAGCACCTCGAAGCCACGAAGCCACGGGCCAGGTGGAGCTGCAGGTACTTGTGCTAGCCGGGGCAGGGGCAGAAGTAGCTGTGGGGGCCCAGGGAACCCCAGAGGTACGGCTTGCAGTACAGGGGAAGGAGCCGGAGAGCTGGGGGGTAGCAGTGGGGCCGTGGCTGGCCCACGGATGGAGGAGTGGTGGGTGGCCCCTGACTCTGGCGCCCCCCGCCCCACATCTGCAGGCCGAGAGCAGGGGCTCTCATGATGGCTTGACCCGGTAGCTCGGGAGGGGCCAGACTAGCCCTCTGAAGGCTCTTTCAGCTTCTGTGCTTCTAGTGCCAATCAGGAAGTGGGTGGGCAGCCAGCCCGGAGAGGGGTCAGCACCCCAGCTGTGTACAACTCCGCTACCCTCAATTCCCCCTCCAGCCCATCTCCTCATCCGGGAGCGGGGTCTAGAGAGGAAGAGGGGCCAGCCATGGGGAGAGAGGGGAGAGGTAGCTCCTCCCTCCACCCTCACACTGCACTTTTCCTTCAGGATTCCTCCTGGCTTGTAAGAGCCAGACTCTGACCCCGACCTCTCTGGGTCCATGCCTCCCCGCCCACTTTATACACGGGCCCCTCCTCATTAGGGGGTTGGGGGGGCAGTTCTGTCCACCTCACCACACCCCCAGCTGCCCTCCACCTCCAGCTGAGCAGGGCATCTGCTGAGAGGTAGGGCCAGGGTCAGAGCACGCAGCCTCTGGCAGCACCTACCAGGCCCCAGCTCCAAAACCCTGCTCCCCATACCTGTTGGCCCCAGGACAGGGCCCTTCACCTGCAGGGTGTGGGAGTCACCTTCACAGCCTCCTTCACCTTCCTTCCAGCTCAGTTCCAGGGGGGAGATAGGCAGGGTCAGGCACCCAGGAAACCTTGGTCCCAACCTCCTGCTCCACCCGCTCTGAAGGCCACTGGCAACAGCAGTCTCTGGGCCGAGAGCTCAGGGTCTGGCTGCCAAGTGAGCTGCGCTCTGCAGCCCAGCTAGTCGGGGAGGAGGCAGGTGGGTGAGAGGGTGCAGTATTAGCCTGGGACAGGTAGAGACCAGCCTTTCCCTCTCTGGGTGCCTTAGTTTCTCTACCTGTGACCCTCATTAGGGAAACAAGAGCACCCCACCCCCACCTCCACTCCAAGCATCTCAACAGCTTCCTGTCTTTTGACCCTGCACATCAGGTCCACTTGACCCTGCACATCAGGTCCACTTGACCCTGCACATCAGGTCCACTTGACCCTTCACTTTTCAGGGCAGGGTCATCTCAGAGTGGCCAAGGGCAGGTAGGCGCTGCCTCAGGTAGCAGACCAACTCGGGAGACCTGGTTTCTCAGCGTGGTTTTCTGCTTCTCTCTCTTCTGCCCCCTGGGGTTGGTCTGAAGCAGGATGATCTGAAGCAATCAGAGGTTCCTGTGACAAGCTGTCAAGGTGGGTGGGAAGGTTCTCAGGAAAAGCCAAGAGAAGGGAGGTCAGGACTAGGCTCACCAGGGGTGGAGCGGCTGGGAAGGAAGAGGGGAGCCCAAGGTGGCTGTGGTGTGAGGTCCTTATCATGACCCGGCATGTCACTCTCCCACCCCCAACTCTCATTTCTTCCTCCCTACTGCTCCTTCCCTGTGGAACGGGCTAGTGGGGAACGAAACGTGTCCTGAGCTTCAGGAAATTAAGGGGAGGAACTTTGTTTGGACCCGACACCACCAGGAATCCTGCTCTTCTGCCCTCGGTTCTTCTATGTGGGGAAGGATGTTGCTTCTACCCCTCCCATGGGGTCCACGGTGCCTCTAGCCTCTAGCTCCTTTCCATGGCTCTTGTCTCTGGAGATATCTAGGGACACAAAGGAGGAAAGGACTTTTTATGGTGGAGATGGTGGGGGGAGAAGAGCAGGGGCCGAGCGCATTCCCTGCTTGGGGAAGCAGGAATCCCGGGTCTGGGTGCTTTAGGAGCAGTGTGGCACTGCATCCAGCAGGTGGCGCCAGGACCCAGCGACCTGTGAGACCCCGGGGACCCTGGAGTGGGGCAGTTTCCTAGGCAACAGGCAGCCTTTCTGAAAGCCTTGCCCTTGGCAACCATTCCCTGGTTGCCCATCTCCACAGTAAAATTTGGTTTCTGAAGGACAGGGGGAGCACGGAGTAAAGTAATCTCTCAGAAAGGAGAGAAGCTGGCTGGGGGTGAGGAGAGGAGACTAAAAGACCTGCTTTCCGCAGCCATTTATTATGTCACTGTGGTAGGTGCATCTTATCCTCAGCCATCCCATGAGGCTGTCGTAGCACATACTCCTTTATTACAGACGGGAAAAACGAGGCCCGGAGAGACAGTGACTTCCCAAGTCACCAGATGGTAAGAGGTGAGCTCAGTGAGGAAGCAGGGCCTGCCCAGACCTCCTCCCTTCCATTCCACCCTACCTCCTGGTGGGCATGGTGTCCAAGTCCCTCAGGGAAGCTGGCGGGAGGCGGCTGGGGCTGAAGCCCATTGGGGGACTGGGAGCATTCGGCACGGGTGAAGAGAGCCGAAGACGAATCTGCCCTTTGCAGCACGGCTACCTTTGCCCGGCCTGCGTGGGGCACCCCTCCGCTCACGGTTCCCCTGACCGTGCACAGAGGTGGAGAGGAGGGGATTTAGGAATTCTGGAGCTGGTGTGAACTTTCTAGGGAAACCAAGGCCAGGCGAGCGGCCCAAGAAGGACGAAGCTGGAGAGCCCAGGACTGTGTAGGAATGGATTCCATTTCAGCAGTTGTGTGGAGAAGGCCGGCTTCAACTGGGTCAAGGGATAGATTTGGAGGATTCCGATTCAGTTCAAAGATCTGATCTGCTCTCACTCCGTTGTGACCTCATTCACCTGCTTGCCCCACATGTCCGTCAGGATATTAAATAGGCTCTCACCCTGAACATAACCATAAATGTGTACTGATACCCGAGAACCAGGAGAACAATCCAGCTGGAGTCTACGTCCAAAAGCGGGAGAAGACCAGTGTTCCAGCTCGAAGACAGGCAGAGAGAGCAAATTCTCTCTTACTCAGCCTTTCTGTTCTATTCAGACCTCCAATAGATTGGATGAGGCCCACTCACACCAGGGAGGGAAATCTGCTTTACTCAGTCTACAGATTCAAATGTTAATCTCACCCAGAAACACCCTCACAGACACACCCAGAATAACGTTTGGCTAACTCTCCGGGCACCCCGTGGCCCAGTCAAGTTGGCACATAAAATTAACCATCACCCGTCCCCACCATCGTCCCAGACCTGGTCCTCCTTAAATCTACCCCATCTCAAAAAATAGCAATTCCGTTCTTCTGGTTGCTGAGATAAAAACAAAAACAAAAAATCACGGAGCCACCCTGCACTCCTCTTTCTCTCACATTCGTGTTAAATCCATCAGCAAATCCTGTGGGCGAGCTTCCATAATACGTCCTCCGTCTAGACACTTCTTCCAGTCTCTCCCCCCGCAAAGGCGGTCTGGGCTACCGTCATCTTTTACATCGGTTCCTGCAAGGAGCTCGGGCTATCCGAGTCCCCAGGCTTCCCTCCCTACAGAGTCTTCTCAACATCACAGCCAGGGTGGCTCTTTTCATGCCTCTGCTCAGAGCCCTCCAGCGGCTTCCCCAGGGTAAAAGTAAAATCCAGTCTTTACCGTGGCCTACGGGGCCCTTCACCATCTAGCCCCGCTATGGCAGACCTTGTCTTCCATCTGTTTCCCCTTGCCGGTTGTGTTCTAGCCACGCCGGCCTCCTTGCTGTCCTCAAATTCCCCCACCAGGCCTGTTCCCTCTGGGTCCCCCAGATAGCCATGCAACCCACTCCTTCACTGCCTTCAGGTGTCGGCTGCTGCGGCATCTGGTTAGACAGACCTTCCTTGACCCCGTGCACAAAACCGCAAACCACTCCCCTGCCTCCATCCCTAGCGCTTCCTTTTCCTGTTTTGTTTTCCATAACACATCGCAGACATACTCTCTGTTTATATGTATGTGGTCTGTTTTCCTTCGTAACGCCTTCCTCATGGAACACAGCGTTGCTCTGAAATACCTGTTGAATAGAATGAATGAAATCGTAGAACACAGACTCATCACCTAACGCACACCGCTGAGTGCAGCAAGCAGAGGACGCAAAGATAGAGTTGGTGTTATGCTCGGCGCTGTGTTTCATGCATTAGGGCATTTAATACGGCCCCACGTACTGGAGACTTACTATCATCATTTCTGGCGGAGAAGGCAGGCTCAGAGAGGCAAAGTGATTTGCCCAAGGCTGCCCAGCTACTCCACCACCGAGCCAATTGTGACCCAACCATTTGCTCCCTAAACCCCAAACTCCCTACCCCTCCCTCTCTCCCAGGGGAGCCCAGGAGAGCCCAGGGCCGAAGAAGAAAAAAGAAGAGAGGAAACAAATTCTCCTGCCACCTCGGGAGAGAAGTAGAACAGGACTGAGCTCGTGGGGCCCTGGGTGACAGAGCACCTCTCCAGCCCCTGCTGGCCTCCTCCCTCCACTCATGTGGCCTCTACAGCCCCAGGGCTGATTGGGCTCCCTCCCCTGGCACCAGCCTTCTTTGCCACACCCCCACCCTTGCCTGGGGCCTGGCTACACAGGGATCCCTTTCTGGCCCAGTGAGGCATGTAAGCCCGGGCTGACAGGCGTCCGGATGCCAGGGCAGCTGTGGCTGGCCAAGGGTGAGGTCACGGGCTGAGCACTCCATGCCCCGCCCTCCTCTCTCATCACAGGCCCACTCCTTGCCCTGCCCAGCTGCAAAACCTCCCCTCCAAACTCCCTCCTGCATCAAAGCTTTGCCCCTGTGGGCTCCGGCCTCTCCTGGCAAGGCGTCATGTATGAGTTTACTGATGCTGCTGTAACAAATCACCGCAAACTTAGCTGCTTAAAACAACACACATTTGTTAACTTACATTTCTGGAGGCTGGAAATCCAAAATAGATCCTCCAGTCTATGCTCCTTCTGGAGGCTGGAGAGGACAATCCTTTGTCTTGTCCAGTTTCTAGAGGCTGCCTGAATTCTTTGGCTGGTGGCAACTTCCTCTATCTTCAAAGCCGGCAGTTCAGCGTCTTCCAGTCCCCTTGTCTTTCTGACCTCTGCTTCCATTTTCATGTCTGCTCTGACTCCGCCCCTCCTGTATCCTGAGGACTCTTATGATGACATTGGGCCCACAGGGATCATCTCCCCACCTCAAACCCTTGACATAGTCACACCTGCAAAGTCCCCTTTGCCGTGTAAGGTAACGTATTCAGATTCTGGAGATTAGGATGTGGACATGTTCGGAGGGCCATTATTCAACTTTCCAGGACCCAGCTAGGATGCTCACTGCCTCCATAACTGAGGGGGTATTTACAGCACATTTACCATGAGCCTCACTCTACTCCATGCTAAACACCATCAGTATTATCTCACATATTCCTCTGAGGTGGGCAAGGATCCCCACTGTACAGATCAAGAGCCAGGCCAGCTCCAGAGCCTGCGGGCTTGCCTCCATCCCAAGGTTGCCTCCACAGACTGCAAATGAGCATCCTGATCTGGCCTGCAAGCTCCCCCGGGGCAGGGGTTGTGTCTTAGCCCTCAGGGGTCCTGGTGTGGGACACAGAGGAAAAGGTACCTGGGCAATGTTGAGATAGAGGGAGAGATCAGATTTGTGGACTGGGGTTCGGGGATGGGCTCTGGAGGATCTATGACCCCGCTCCTGTGTGTGCAAGGTTGTGTGTCTGTCCATTTTTCTGGGCAGAGGGAGCAAAATTTCCACCAGATTCCCAGAAAGGGCTCAATCTCCGAGGATCAAGAAAGCCTGCTTGAGGGTCTGCTCCCAACTCCCTTTCCTGCGCTTCCTTCTCGGAACCAGCCTGATGCCAGGGCTCACTCAGCACCAGGGGCTGGGTCCAAGGGAAGCTGTGAGGAGGTGCTGGGGTGAGGGGCTTGGTGGAGCACACTGAACAATATGGTTCTAAGGATCCACCTTCACCCTCTTCTCCTCTGCATCCATTCAATGATTCCCTATTCTTGAGTTCTTATAATATATCATTGTCTCCCTCCCTGCCCTCCCTCCCATGTTACCGACCCCACTCCTCCGCCCCACCCCTGCGCCTGGGGCCCCTACACACACACACAGGCTGTGAGGACACTTTCCTGCTCTTGGCAGAGTCTGGTCCTTCAGGGAGGAGCCCAGTCTTCCCCTGGAGGCCAGGATGAAGCAGGCTTTCCTTCCCTCTGGGTTCCCTTATCACCTTCCAAGCCCCTGCCTGCCTGCCCTCAATCTCCCAGTGGGCCTGTCCTCCAAGCCGTTCCTGTCATTGCCCTTGCAGACATGACTTCACCCTCCTATCAGCAGTGGCCCAGCCCTGAGAGAAGGGAGCGGAACATTCTTCACAGCTCTGCCCAACACAGGACTAGAACACAGGTCTCCTGCTTCCCAAGGAAGACTGCTTCAGACACATTGTTAGGATTTCAAAACTGGGGCTAGAGTTCGATTTTTCACCGTGTAAAACGAGAAGTGTGTTTTAAGCAATCTGCTCCAATAGCTGGAAGCAATGGGATTTCTGGCTTGCCCTCCTCATCGGTACCCTTCCTCCTGGAAAGGTTTTTACAAAGGAGTTCCTCCAGTCTCCCTCCTCCAGGCAGCTGATCAGGGGCTAAGCCTGTGGTGGGAGCAGGGCACAGAGTGCAGAAACATACAGAACACCAGCCGGTGTACCCACGGCCTGCACCCCAATAGCGAACTTCCTACTCACTGCCCAGCAGAGAGGATAGGAGGGCCGGGTGAGGGAAGGAGAAAGGGCCCAAGCCCTTCTCTTCTCTCCCTGCAGCCCAGCCCAGGCCCTCTGGGAGGTGAGGTAGATTTGAGTGTCCCCAGCATCAACTTTGCCATTTAGCGATCCCGCCATTTACATAACCAAGGCATCGAGTCTCGGGAAACAGGGAGGAGGGCTGAGTTGGGGAGCAAAGATTGCTCTAAGGTTCCTCCTCAGCCTTCGGTGGCAGCGGCAGGGATGAGGGAAGCCCGCCAAGGAGAGCTAGGGGAACGGGACCGGTGCTGGGGCTGCTGGCTTCTCCTCTGGCAGAAGGGGGGGTGCCCCCTCCACTGACATCCTGACCAGGCTTCACAGGGCTGCCAACGTAGCAGCTCTGTTGTCCTCCATCAGCCCTGCAGGCCCCTCGGCTGCCCCCCTCTGTCCTCCAAGCCTGAGAGGGATGGGGAGGGTGATGGGCAGAAGCGGCTCAGGGTTAGGGGTCTCCACTCCCTTGCTGGGGGAAACAGCTGAGTTCTCCGGGGCACTTGTGGGAAGCCTTCAGGCTGTCAAGAACCAAAGCCCAGTGGAGTCCGCTCCAACGCATTTGTGTGGGAGGAGGGGCTTGCCACACAGCCCCCAGCCAGGGACCTGTCCCCTCACCACCACCCCCCATTTTGTGCCTGGGTGGTCCAGAGTAGGGGACCACTGGCTCCTAAGCAGGGCGTGTGCTTTTTCACAGGGTTGTGAGAACCGGGACACTTTTCCCTGGGGCCTACTCTGCCCTATAAAACTTAAACAGATCAACCTTGCAGATGGCCTCACAGCTCCAACCAGCCACAACCTCTTTACCTCTACCTGCTGGCTAACAGGGATCTTGTAGCCCAGCCCCCTGGTAGGAATTCCACCCCCCCCCCCCAGCCACTCTCATCTCCCACTTGTCCGCACCACACTCCTGTTGCCCCAGCCCCCACTAATCTCTTCTGTCCACTGCCCCCAAACTTCTCCATGTCCTCCATTCCCTGCAGCGGCTTTATTCATCACTCCTGGAACCATAACACCATAGTAACATGGGAGTAAACGCTTCTATCGTATTTCTGTGTTCAAAGCACGTCATATATACTAACTGATTTAGTGGTCTCAGTGAGTCTAGGAAGGAAGGACTATTATTATCCCCATTTTACAAATGAGGAATCTGATACGCTGGAAAACAATAAGGTTGAGTTAAGTCTAAGGGCTGCAGAAACAGGGAGATAGAGACCCACCAAGCAGACACTTGGGAAGAGCTGTCTCTGTCTCAAAAGATTAAAGCCTTGGTGGTTTTTTTTTTTTTTAATTACAAAATAATGTGTGCAGCAGACCTTCCTGACCCCTGCCCTATCCACCCTAATCCCCAAGAGCTAAAGACACAAAGAGATGAAACGCAGGGACTCACTGGAGGGACCCTCTACCAGCCTGCCCCAGCTCCCCCACCCTAGGAGCTAGCTGCCAGAGGTAAGAAGGATGGGGATCAGGGCAAGCTAGGGCTCCCTGGTCCCCATCTCCACTCCCCAGGCCTCCTTCCCCTCACTGTTCTGCCTCCCCGTTCCCTTCTATTTTTCTTCATCTCTCTTGCAGAGAGCGGGCAGTCAGGCACTGGCCTTCTGGACGCTGGGAGGATGCTCTGACCCTCCTGGGGGAGAACTGCCCCACAGAGCTTTTATGTATGGTTTCACCACATTTGTGTGGATTCCTAAATGAGGCTGAGGAGCAAGAATCATCTAACTGGGAAAGGAAAGGATGGTCTTGTACTGGGCAGAGGCTTCCTGGAGAATGGATGCTGAGCAGACCCCCTGGTTCTTGGTGTGGCTTTGGCTACCCTGGGAATTTACAAGAAATGTTTCTGGAAATGTCCGTGGGCAAGGTCACAAGGGAGTCCTGGGAAACCCAGAGCTCACTGCAGTGAGGCTGGAGTGTCCACCAGCCCTCGGAGCTCTGTGCTCTCTGCTTCTGAGCTCCCTCCTGTCTCCTCTCAGGAGCAAGGCAAAGTGGAATACTTCCTGAGTGAGCGGAGGGGCATGGAGGGGAGAACAGTAGCTTCATTGCGCACGGCCAAGGCGAGGCAAGTCACATAAGAACTGGGGCAGGCTCACCTAGACAATTCTGACCTGAGGTTCCAAAGATGGCACACCAGCATCAAAGATCATGGTGATGACAGCTGCTCAGTGTGTCTCCTGAGCTCATCACATGGCTCCAACCTGAACTGGCATTCCCTCTACATGGGGTGCACAGCTGACCTCCTGAGATCCCCCTTCACTGTCTCCCAAGGGAACTCCTTTGCCTCCCTCCTGTGGAGGATCTCCTGTGTTTTGCTAGAACACTCTCTCTAGCAGCTTTTCCAGAAACTGTGCATGAGAGGTTAACATTTTCAAATTGTATACATCTGAAAATGCATGTATCTTGTCTTTTTCCTGACTGATAGCTTGGACAGATATAAATTCTAGATTGAAAGTAAATTTTCTTCAGCATTTTGTTTGTATTTATTTACTTATTTATTTTAATTTTATTCATTTATTTGACAGTGAGAGAGGGAACACAAGCAGGGGGAGTGGAAGAGGGAGAAGCAGGCTTCCCGCTGAACAGGGAGCCCGATGCGGGACTCCATGCGGGGCTCCATGCGGGGCTCCATGCGGGGCTCCATGCGGGGCTCCATGCGGGGCTCCATGTGGGGCTCCAGGTGGGGCTCCATGCGGGGCTCCAGGTGGGGCTCGATCCCAGGACCCTGGGATCATGACCTGAGCCGAAGGCAGACGCTTAACGACTGAGCCACCCAGGTGCCCCTTCTTCAGCATTTTGAAAGCATTGCTTTGAACTTCTATCATTGCTGTTGAGAAATTCAAAGGCTTTCTGGTTTCTAATCTTTTGTATGTTACTTTGTTTTGGAAGTTTCTAGAAACTCCTCTTTAATTTGCGTTGGTGTGAGTTTATTTTCATCCACAGTGCTGGGTCTTGGTGGACACATCTTTAATGAACTGGCAACTCATGTCCTTCTGTTCTGGAAAACTTCCTCAAATTAGTTCAGTGAGGATTTCCTCCCTTCCATTTTCCTTTGTTTTTTTTATTTGTTTGTTTGTTTCTGTTTTTTTTTTCCCCCCTTACTGGAGCTTCTGTTAATTTGGTGTCACACTCCTGCAGCTGTCCTCGAACTTTTTTTTATCTTTTGTCTTCTATATTTTCTTGGTACGCTTGCTTTACTTCCTAGGGGGGCTTAATCAGCTTAACCTTCCCATCTTTCTACTGATGTTTTGTTTCTGCTGTCATGATTTTATTTGTCAAGACATCATTCTCGCTGTTGCTATGTTCTGGTTGTTCCTTTGTATAGCATCTTGTTCTTGTTTCATGGATGCACTAGCTCATCTTCTCTCTCTAATATTAACAATGGGCTTTTTGATACTTCCTGCTTTCTCTGTATAACCTGTTTCCAGCAAGTTACTTTCCATGATGCTTGTTTTGTCTCTCTTTGCGTTGGAAAATTTCCTGGATGGGGACACCTGGGTGGCTCAGTCAGTTAAGCATCTGCCTTTAGCTCAGGTCATGATCCCAGAGTCCTGAGTCAGGCTCCTTGCTCAGCGGGGAGTCTGTTTCTTCCTCTCCCTCTGCCCCTCTGCCTGCTTGTGCTCTCTTTCTCTCTCTCTGACAAATAAGCAAATAAAATCTTAAAAAAAAAAAAAAGAAAGAAAAGAAAATTTCCTGGATGTCTGGTAACTTCTGGCCATGATTAAGGTTGTGGAGGCTGAGATGGCTAGTCAAAAACCCCGAGTCAACTCACAGGTTGGATTCACCACTGTAGGGTGATCTAGCTGGGTTGTTTTGAGGGAAACCTGTATGTCAGTATCTTTAGGTCTTTCTTCTTGGGCTAGTGAAATACCCCAGAGTAGAGTCTTCCAGTTTCCTGCCTAAAGGGCAAAGGTCCTACTCCCAGCTCTTTGGGAGCCCAATAGTAAGAGAAGGCTAGGGGCCTCTGCATTCAGCGTCCCATGTGACATGGTCACTTAATCCCCCTGTTTCCAGTATTTTCAGTATGGTATCTCTGTTCACAACTGCGTTTGGAGCTTCTCCAATCCAGATACCCTCTATCTTACCTTCCTCAGGGGAAAATCTTCCAGACTCTGGCTGGGATGGGCGAGGGACTTGTAGCCCATTGGCTTGGAGTTAGGGAAGAAATCTAGGGATCTAACTGCTTTTCATCCTGGCCTTTATTTTAGCAACCTCTTCCACAGTTCCAGAGGGACCTTGGCTTTCCAGTTCCTGTGTCTTCTGAGAACATTGCAATGTAAATCAAATTGGCTCTCCACTTTCCCCACTGCCAGCTGAGATGTCTTTTTCCTCGGGGCTGATAAGTCAGTAACCGCATGGCTGTCTGCCATCCTGCTTCAAAAATTCTGTGGCTGTTGTCTGTTTTCCTGTTCTCTCCATCCTTGAGGGTTTATCTCTTGATTTAAAAATCTCTTTACTGAAGTTTTAGTGGGGTTTTGGGAGGGAGTGAAATTAGATATATGCATTTAATCACCATCTTAACCCAGAACCCTAACTTCCCTTTTCAATATATTTTTAAAAATATAATTCCTGGGAAAAACTCTACTTGGTCATGGAAGATTGCTGTTTTAATGTAGTGGGGTATGTTTATTTCTGTCTTTCCATTTAGAAGTCTTTAAGTGAACACGATTAGCAGGAAATGAGCCTTTCTGTGAGGAGGATTCAAGGGAAATGTCTCTAGCAGGATAACCTTTATTAAGTATATGAGAGAAAACCAGAGGCTGGATCCCAGTATGCAGCCTTCAGGCAGCCCCTAAAGGATCTGGGGGAGTTCCCTACTAGAAGAAGTATCTTACAGTGATCCCAGAGGGTGCATCCAGGGAATGCCCTTTGCAACGTTTTGTTTAGGGACCCAGAATAAATACCAGAGTTCATCGTTGACATTCCCTGGAGAGAGGTTCAGGTGGTTCCCTGATTTTATCTTACATCAGTTGAAGGAATTCTGTGATAAAAAAAAAAAAAAGGTGAGTCCTAGATGCCTTTCTGAAACACATCCCATTGCCCATATGGAGCCCAGAATTAATCTTTTTTGTTGTTGTTGTTATTCACTTATCTGATATTCACTGAGCACCTACCCAGGGCATCTCTCTATGTGAGCTTTCTACGTCTCTGTGAGCTCCCTTTGTGAGCTCTCTGTGACGGAGACAACCTGCCCTCAGTAACTCTTTCAACAGCACCCACCCCCAACCTTACAGCGCAGCAAGAGGGGGAGATGGAATGGGGGTCAGAGGCACATCCAAGGCCATAACATAGTGACAATAATTTTCCTCTCTGTGGCTTGTGATGAGGACTAAGTGAGGATATTCCTAAAGCATCTAGCGCGAAGCTTGGCATACAGCAGGATGTCTGGATTTTGAGGGACAGCTTTATGTGGTGCAGGGAGCCTCCTGTTTTATGTTCTCCTGATACTTTTAAATACTAGCATTTTTGGAGGAACACTTGAAGGGATTTAGAGACTCAAGATAACACAAACGAGCTGGACTACTTAAGTCAGTCACTGGGACAGCCTAACAGGGTCCACAAAGTATCCACAGTGACCACCCTGTTCCTTTGTCATCTTTAACCCTGGGTTAGACTTGGCCTGGTCTCTCTTATACTCCTGAAGCTGCACACTCTTTGATTCCACTGTTCTCTCCTCTGTTACTGGAAACAGGTAATAATCCTCCTCTCACATGCAGCTTAGGCTCACCATTCATTCTTCCTGGAAGACATTTCTGAAACTCTGAGTATTTTTGAGAGATCAGTTTTAGCCAAAAATAAATAAATAAATAAATAAATAAATAAAATAAATAAATAAAAGTTACACACTGATGGGCATTCTGCAGTTCACCTGTGAAGTGTTGCAGGCACTCCCGTGTAGCCTACAGCTGTTGAAAGCCACCAGGTTCTGGAGAGGTTAGCAGATAGACTGGGTACAAGTTCCTGCCAAGCCGTGTAATCTTGGGCAAATTCGGGACTTTTCTGAGCCTTACTTTACCTACCTGTGAAATGGGGACACCCAGAGGTTTGCGGTGAGGACTAATGAGATATTCCACTTCCACTCACCGTGGTTCTTCTTGCCTGGGGTGCCGTCCCGGGGCAAGCTGCCGTGGCCGCGCGCGCGCGCGTGTGCAGGCGTGTGCGCGCGCGGGGCTCCGGCCCACGGCTGTGTTTACCCGGGAAGGAGGGCGTGTGGGTGTGTGTGACCGGCCGCCAGGGGAGTGCGCGGCTGCCGGCGCCGGGCTGCTAGCGAGGCGCCCGCACCCGCGGCCGATTGGCAGCGCGGGGTGAATGAGCGCGCGTCGGGGCGACGGGCACAGAAGCGGCGGCGCGGGGCGCTGCGGTGCGCGCCCGCCTGCCTGCCCGGGTGGGGGGCGGGCCGCGGGGGGGGAGGGGCAGGGGAGAGGGAGGGAGGGGCGGGCGCGAGGGAGGCAGGCGGGGAGGGAGGGCGGGCGGTCAGAGCGCGGCTGCCGCGGAGCCCGGCGCGGGCGGCTCTGGCGGGGAGCGAGGCTCACAGCCAGGAGGCGGCGCAGCGGGGAGGGAGTGCGGGGTGGCGAGCCGGACCGGGCCAGCCGCGGGGGGACAGCGCTGCGGGCCAGGCGGGGGGCGGCGTGGCGGCGTAGCCGCGGGCGCCGGGACGTGCCGACGGGGCGTCGGGCGCGACCGAGAGAACCGGCGAGCCTCGGCTGAGCGTTGTCCAGCTGGGCGCCTGGGCCGCCGCGACCTCCGGTTCTCGGGGGACTTGGCAGAGGAGACCCGCCTGCGGGAGGGAGCCGGAGGAGCAGGTCGGCGGGTCCGGGCAGGGGGAGAGGGAGAGCGAGAGCGAGAGAGCGAGCGAGCCTTCGAGGGGTGGGTGGGTGTGTAGGGGGACGAAGGTGTGTGATGTGTCTGTACGGAGTGTGTGAATGTGGTGTAGGGGTGTGTGTGCCTCTCTGTGTGACTGTATATACTGTGCGTGTCTGTGAGGGGCGTGCGTGCGTGTGTATGTGTGAGAGAGAGAGAGAGAGAGAGAGGAGGCTGGGAGCTCACAGAGCTTGGGTCTGAACCCGTGTAAGAGGTGGGGCTCGGCAGAATCGTGTGTGTGTGTGTGTGTGTGTGTGTACACGTGTGTGTGCAGGGTGTGTGAAGGGTGAGTGGGTGAGTGTGTCACGGGTGCTAGGTGTGGCTGTGTGTGTGATGTAAGGGTGCCAGGTGCACGTGTGTCCCTGGCTTACCCTCCCCTTCCCCCCCCAGATGTGTATGCATGGAGTGGATGTTGGGGGGGGGGGCCGGAGGTAGGACCCCACCGCAGCAGCCCCTTGCCCGGCCTGCCTGCCTGGCCACCTTCCCCAGGAAGGCCGAGATGGCCAAGCTGCCCCTCCCCCAAATACTTCTAGGGTTAAGGGGAAGGGAGCAGGGCCAAGCCCCAGGAAAGAGGGGAAAGGCTGAAGGGACAGCTTCTGCCAGACCAGGGCACCCTGCTTCTCTGGCCGGAGCCTTGCTGCCTTCTCCTCGGCCAGAGAGCTCAGCCCTGTGCTTTGCCCCTCCCAGGGCCTTGTGTTCCCTGGGGTCTGAGTGAGAGAGAGTGCCAACACCTTAGGTTGGAGCCCGAGGTGGGGGTGGGAGCGGGTTGAGACTCCTCTGTGAGGGTTTGCTTGCTCACAGTTGTGTCAGCAGAAGGGTGCTTGGCACATAGTAGGCCTCAATAAATATCTGAGAGTGGACGGTGAGGAGAGAGAGAAGAGAGAGGGAAGAGATCTGAGTCTGGGAATCCAAGTCCACCCCCTCAGCCATCCGGAGAGGATGGGGGCAGCTGGTTGCCTTCAGACCCCGGTCCCCAGATTGAGCAGGTAGGGGAGGCAGGGGTTTAGGGAGAGGGGCTTTAGCTGGGAGAGAAGGTGGAACCGCAGGAGAGAGATCTGTTCTGGAGCCTGAATGGAGGAAGGAGCTAGCAACTCTTCCCGGGCAGAGCCCTTTGCATCCTGCCCCCACCACCTGCTTCTCGGTGATCAGCAGCCTCTCTCAGGGGGCATCCGATCCCAGGCAGCCAGGGCTCATAGCACCTCTCCTTTCTCCAGGACCTTCAAGCTCAAAAGGTGCTGAAGAACTGAGCCTCCTGCCCACTGAGGCCACCGGAGGCCAGGTGGGGCCATGGCAGGGCATGGCTGCCTGGGCCTGGGGCTGTTCTGCTGGGTCCTGCTTGCTGCACCAGTGGGCCCCCAGCCTGCCTCCTCCGTCACAGGTGTCCCTCTCACCACTTTGACCCCACCACCTCAGAGTGAGGCCTCTATGCTGTCTCTCAACCTGGGACTGAACTTCAAATTCCACCTTCGGGGACCGGCTGCCGCCTGGGGGATCTCTGTCACGGAGACACAGCCACTCTCTCCTGGGCCGAGCCAGGAGCCCGAGGAAGAGGTGGCCAGTGGGCTGAGGACTGATCCCCTTTGGGAACTGCTGGTGGGCTCCCTTGGGACCTCCCCGCCAGAGTGGGGCTCTGCTGAAGGCAGCTCTACTCCCTCGGCCTCCTCCCTGTCTCCAGAGTCCACATCCCCACTCTCTGGGCCCACTGACTGGCCCACTGCTCCCTATCAGCCCAGGACGGGCACTGTGACCTGGGACACTGCTCTGACAGCCACGGCACCTCCGTCCAGTGCGCCCAGGCTCCGCCAGAGTGAGCTGGAGCTGAAGTTTGACATGGCACTGAGAGCAGGCGCGGCCCCCACGCTTGAGCATCGAACGCTGCCCCTGCTGCCCAGTCTGCGGGCCAGTCTGGCAGAGATTGCGGGGCGCCTGGGACCCTTTGGTGAGTACCCACCTCATCTGGAGGAGAGCCCCTGCTTGGGCAGCCTGGCAGGTGGGAGGAAGCTTCAGCCTGGGCTTCTTTTGCAGGCTTCTTCGGCACTACTCTGTCCCCGCTGCGGAACTTCTCAGGCCCAAGCCCTCTAGGCCCAACTCCATCCCCAAGCTCTGCCTCTAGAGTTTCAGATTCTCCAGGTGAGTGTTGATTTCACTGCAACAGACACTTAGGGAACACTTCTACGTGCCTAGCACTGTGCTGTGGGCCTAATCAGCACCCCCCTTTCTCTTTTGACTCTGTGTTGCTTCTCCCAGGGCATGGGACACGGGACACTGCTCCCATGGGGAAATGCCCTCTTAGCCATCCGAGTCTAGTTTGGTCCTGGTAGCTTAGCTCCCAGCATACGTGTGGTTACGATTTCTGGTCGGGGTACACTGGCTCCCTTAGCATAAGCTCTGAGGGAAGGACGGGATTTTCTCCAAAGCCCCAGAGGCCAAGGCTGGCTGGTAGGATGGCCCTTGAACCCCATGTGCTCCCTTTCCAGGGTTCTTTGGCACCACTCTGTCCCCGCCCCCATCCCCCCTGGAAAGAAAGCTCCCAAGCTCAGGCCCGTTGGACCCAGCCACTTCCCTAAACTCTGCCACGATGGCAACAGCATCAGTAGGTAAGTGTCCAATTCACTTGAACATGACATTTATTTAGCACTTACTACATGCTAGCCACTCATCTGCATTCTGGGACTCTTTTATTTCATTGTCATCATAATCATAATCACCATTCTCTTCATCATCACCATGGAGATATATATTAACGGTCTGAGAACAAGTGTTGCTGGGGGCAGTCCCACACAGAGTTAAGTAATGGTCCTCCGGGAGTTCTGTAATCCCAGACAGATGTATCAGAGGCAGACGGATACAGGAACTCCTTCATGGTTCCCACAGCCTCGGTACCAACTCCACCCTTCACGCCAGTCTGCCCGGCTTGCCTCTCCACCCCACACCCCAACCTTGGGGCTCTCTCCTTTGCCGTCTGATCTGATATGACATGTTGTCAGTTATGAGCAGAGCTGGGCCCCTCATTGGAAAGACATTGAAGAGAAGACTTTGAGCAGACAGATGCCACCCTTATTCAAGGAAGCCTTTCAGAATATACACATGGATAAGCTGGTGGTGCAGAGGAAAGAGCAGGGCCTCTGGAATCTTGAGGCTTGGTGTGGAATCCCAGTTCACTTACTAACTGACTGGGTGAACTTGGGCAAGTTATTTAACCTCCCTGAGCCTGAATTTTCTCATATATCTAGGGTTTAATAATAATATCTCTCTTGTTATTCTGAAGCTTCCAGATAATGCATGAAGTAGAAGTTTATTAAAGAGTAGCTGTTAGCCTTGGTTCTTTCCCTACTGCGTCCCAAGTTCACTTCCAGACCCTACCTAACACCACGCACCGTTGGCCTCAAGATGTGATGGGCAACACAACCCACAGGGCGGAGTGCACACTCAGGGAGAGGCTCTGGTAGGTGAGGCCCAGGGAGCCATGGAGAGGGACCTCTAGGCCCGGCTTTGTTCTGCAAAGCCTTTATACTATTGCTGCAAATCGTCTTGGCCACTTCAAGGTAGGAACCAGCTCAGCAGTGGTCCCCCAGCTTCTTCCAGTTCCAGACTTAACACAGAACTTGACTCTAGCTCACTCCCGAGCAGTTGCCGCTCTCCTGGGGAGGCAGCTGACCCCTCCCCATTCAGCCCAGTGTGTAGCAGTGGCAGGATCTGCTGTGGGGTGGGAGGCAGGCTCTGTGGCCCCCAGGGAAGGATGCTGGCTGGCAGTCTGTCAGCCTTGGTGACAGTGCTGGCCAGGCAGGTTTAATGAGTCTGGACAGTGTCAGAGGAAGCCCAGCTCGCTGCCCCACCCCCTCCCCCGTCCTCACTTATGGCTGCAGGAACTCAGCCTCTTCCTGGCTCTTTCTCTCAGATAGACCCAGGAGGGCTGGAGGCCTCTTGGCCAGAAGGTCAGGGACCTTGCTCCAGCCAGCAGCATGTGTAGGGAGTACTGTCTGGAGGTTAGGGGACAAAGGGAGTCTCTGTGTGTCTCCTCTAGGATCTTTCTAACCTAGGTGTGGTTAAGCTTTGATTCTAGGGCTTCTCTTCTCTTGCATTAGACTCCCTTCACCCTGGGCAGAGCTAGGATTCAGCCAGTACACATGGGGAGAAGTTGTGCAGGTCATTAACATATTGAAAGACTTTCAACCCTGTTGATAAGTACCCACTGGCCTTAGCCCCCGAGCCCTCCCCTCCACTCCCTGACCACCCTGGCTGACGTCCGTTCTGATTGGCTGCCATCTGTGCCATTTACAGTTGTTAAATATTTCGAATGTCAGTTACCCTTACAAAGAGGATCAATCTTCCATGATCCTAGAGGTGGGGGTGGGGGAGAGGAATGGAGCCAGGCAGCTGAATGGGCTACAACTTCTACTGGGAGAGTGATTTCCCAGCCCTTTGATCTGGGCAGCTGGTAGATAATCAGGCCTGACTTTTCCATAAATCTAGCAGGCCCAGCTCCCTGACTCCTCCCCAGCCAGCTGTGACCTCACCAATTACTCACATTGGCATCCAATCTCCTTTCTTGCCCCTGAGGTCAAGAGGGGCCACAGGGCCAGAGTGGGACCACCTTTTAAGAGAGGGCTGCTCAGGAGAGGAACTTACTATCTTCTGGGAGATACTGAGGGCTCCTTCTGGGGAAGCCTCCAGTGGGGAGACAGGGGATGAGGTCAAGTGGATTCTTCCAAGGCAGAAGCTGGGTCTTCTCTGCCTATCTGCACCCACAGCATGGCCCAGCCCTGGGTACACAGGGCATGCCCACCTGCCCCCAGAAAGCAATGCTCCTACTTCAGAACTACCTCCTCTGAGACCTGAGCTGGGCCTGTACTTTGTCTATGTTCTGGTTTTAATTTTTTTTCCTGGCTTCTTAGTAATGTTAAAAATTTGCTCTGGTTGCCATAGTGTTTGGGGACAGAAGTGAGAGATGGGGTTTCTTGTGCCCCTTGGGTAAGAAGTGGAGCTGGAAGAAGGCGAGGTAGAGCAGACCTCTGAGCTGTGCTTGTCTGCTCAGTGAACAAAGAGGAGGCCATGAGGGGTGGCAGTCTGGCTCAGGCCGTGGCGCTCCTGGGCTCGGTCCCATTGCCTTTCTGCAGAGCCCGCCCAAGCTGAGGAAAAGCCAAGCAAACTCATCCACTTTGCTGAAGTGGGTTGGGCAAGAGCATCTGTGGGGACAAAGGAATGAGGTTGATAGAGGGGGTGGGTACAAGTATTTGATGCTGCTAACGTCAGACTGATACCCACCCCCATCAACAAGCCATCCCAGCTGAATGAACCTCATTTAACTCATGGCTGTGTCTTTATTAGGTGTTCAGGGGTGGTCAGTCCAGCCAAATGGTGTTCTTTATTTTTTTTTAAAGATTTTATTTATTTATTCATGAGAGACAGAGAGAGAGAGAGAGAGAGAGAGGCAGAGGGAGAAGCAGGCTCCCAAGGAGCAGGGAGCCCGATGCGGGACTCGATCCCAGGACCCTGGGATCATGACCTGAGCCGAAGGCAGACGCTCAACCATCTGAGCCACCCAGGCTCCCCAAATGGTGTTCTTTAAATAGAGTTCACAAAGTGAAACAATGTGTTGCCTTTCTAAGCAAGTTTAGGATGTGCTGAGAGACAACAGTCTTTTTTCTAAGATTTTGTTTATTTTCTATTTTTTTTTTTAAAGATTTCATTTATTTATCTGATGGGGGCGAGGGGAGAGAGCAAGCACAAGCAGGGGGAGTGGCAGGCCGAGGGAGAAGCAGGCTCCCGGCTGAGCAGAGAGCCCAACGCGGGGCTCCATCCCAGAACCCCAGGATCATGACCTGAGCCTGAGCCACCCAGGTGCCCCGAGAGACAACAGTCTTTTGTTGGTTAAATCAAGAACTAGTTTGAGGCCAGAAATAGTTACATTCGCATGAACACAAACTGATGACTGATCGGTGATAAAACATTAGCTGATAATGATGATACCAACAACAATCATATTTTGAATGCTTATTATGCACCAGGTACTCTGAAGAGCTTTGAACACATCGTCCATTTATCCTCAAACCAGCCTTTTGCAGTAGGTACTCTTCCTGGTTCAGACTTGAGGAACAAGGTGGAACGGGAGCCAGGGCACATGTTGCCATTTGCCGTAGGTGGAGAGCTGTGTATACTTAATTTTTTGGCTGCTTCCCTCTCTGCCGTCCCCAGTTGTCTGATTCTGTCTTCCCCTCGTCTCTCTCCAGAGCTGCTTTCTGCCCCCCACCCCCACTCCTTTTTCTTGTTCTGAGGATTGCTGTTTTGCCTGTTCCCAGCAGGAACTGGCATGGCCCTGGGGGTGGGGGTGCCCCTGGGGTCTTCCTGTAATGTACAGCGGAGACCAGGCGGGAGCATGGCCAGGCAGTTGGGGCAGGAGTCTGGCTGTCAGGAGACCCTTCCTCATTCTTTCTACATCTGCCTCCTGTGCACCTCCCCATCCTCACCAGGGTGTCTCCATCCTTCACCACCATCTTTCTCCCTCCATACTTGTTTGCAGCTGCAGTTCTGCGGAGCTTGCTAGGTGGAGTAGGGAGAGGTTCAGCCTGAAGCATCTTCCTTTGCTGCCTGGCCATGGGAAGAATCCTTGGATCTCTTTCTAACTTCTAACTTTCTAACTTCTAACTTCCCTCTTCTCTTGCTCCAGGAAAGCAAATTAGGGATCTTACTCCTCATCCTCTTTCATTTGACCCCCCCCCCCCCCCCCCCCCCCCGCTTAAAGATGTATTTATTTATTTGAGAGAGAGAGGGAGCAAGCCTGCTCAGGGGAGAGGCAGAGGGAGAGAGAATCTCAGCAGACTCTCTGCGGAGTGCAGAGCTCAATCCCATGACTCCAAGGGCATGACCCAAGCCGAAACCAAGAGTCAGACACCCAACTGACCGACTGAACCCACCCCAGGTGCCACCCCAAGGGATGTGGGGAAGTTATTGGAGCACGGAATGGGGCCGGGGGCCTAAGTTAGCAAATCCTAGAGCACCTGAGGGGCTCACTCACTACGATGGCATTTATCCCACTTTGCTCTCCCCCGTGGTTCCTTCCTGGGGGTTCAAGGGTAGCGTCGAGACCCAGGGGAGTCCATTTCAACGTCACCTTCTATAAAGGGAATGAGAACTCAAAGGGCATGTACATTAAGAGCCTTAGACGAATGCTTTGTGACTGAGTCAGGATGGGGACCAAGGCTATGGGTAAGCTAAGGGTTGGGGGTGTGGCAGACAGGAAGGCCAGGGAATAGGAAAGATTGTATTCTCCTCAGATGCTGGGAACCGGAGTGTCTTACCTCTCCCCCCCCCCCCCCCCGCATATATGCATATGTGTGTGCAGGGGCTTTACCTGAAGAGATGGGGGAAGGGGGAAACAGATGAAAAAGGGCAGAGGAAACTTCTCCTAGCACCAAGGTGGGAGTTGGGAGTCAGGGGTGCAGAATAAGAGACAAGCAAACTAGTATTATGAAAAACCTCTGGAATTGTGAGAAGGGGCTCAGACCAGTGCTCAGATCTGGATCCTAGTGGCAGCTCTGCCAGTTTGTGACCTTGGACAAGTCACTTTGCCACTCTGTAGAGCCTGGGTGTCTTCATTGGACAAATAAGAAGATTCACTTATTCAACAAATATCTGCTCAGTGCCAACTCTGAGCCAGGCACCATTTTGGGCATGGAGATTCAGCTGTGAGCAGAGCCAACAAAAATCTTTGTTCTTATGAAGCTTTCTTTCTGGTGGGAGGATTGACCTAGAGGGGCCTTCTCCAGTTCCTTCCAGTTGTAAAATTCTGTGGCTTCTTAAGAAAAACTCTTTTCAGGGCACTGGGTGTCTCAGTAGGTTAAGCGTCTGCCTTCAGCTCAGGTCATGGTCACAGGGTCCTGGGATGAGTCCCGCATCGGGCCCCCTGCTCAGCAGGGATTCTGCTCCTCCTTCTTCCTCTACCCCTCCCCCAGCTTGTGCTGGCTCTCAAAACAAACAAACAAACAAATAAAATATATATAAAAAGGAAAACCCTTTTCAGTAGAATCGCAGAGTGATGAAGGGAAATGAACAAGTCGCGGAGAGCTAAGGGGGGGTGGTTAGGGATGCGGAGAAGGATTAGAGCTGAAACTACTGTTGAGTTTGATGGGGAGGGGAAGGCAAGGGGCTGAGAGACCCGGTGAGTTGCCTCAGACAAATGTTCTTTGCCCACAGACCCTACTACCCCCACCTCCGGCCCAGATGACTCCTCTCCTGCCAGCCTTGGGAAGCCTTCGGTGGAGCCAGAGTGTGGGTCAGGGTCCTGCAGTATGGGAGAATTGCCCGAACCCGAAGGGCAGCCTCCTGTGGCTCCATTGCCCCTCTTCTTCCTGACCCTGGAAGCCAACTGGGCAGAGGCCAGAGCTCGCTGGGGGCTGGCCTGGGAGGCCCACGTATACGGGGTAGGCACGCTCTTTGGCCTGGTGGCCCTGCTGGCGCTGCTGGCCCTAGCCCTCTTGCCCTGGCGCTGCCCGCCCGGCGCCCCCTGCCTGGCGCTGCTGGACCTGCTCCTGCTGTCCGCCGGGACCACGCGGGCCTTCCCGCTCTTCTACGACGCCTATGGGCACCGCGATCGGCTGCCCCCGCTCGCCTGGCTGCTGCTGCAGGACCTGCCGCTGCCCTGCCTGGCCGCCGGCCTGGGCCTGGCCTGCCTGCTGCTGGCCCGGCCGCGCCCGCCGCGGTGTCCCGCCGGGCTGGCCGCGCTGCTGCTGCTGGGGCTGGGGCTGGCGGCCGCGGCTGCCGTCGGGAGCGCCGCCCACCGCTCACTGCGGCCCCTGCGGCTCGCCTCCCGCGGGCTGCACGCCTTCCTCGCCGCCCTCCTTTCCGGGCTCCTGCTGGCGCTCTCCTGCTGGGGGGGGCGGCGGCGGCGGCCCGGAGCGCCCCTGGGAGGGTCTGGTTTCAAGGGCGCCACCCCTCTCCCGCAGGCGCGCAGCCCCTTCGCCCCGCGCGAGTCTTGGCGGCGCGCGGCCCGCACAGCCCCGGTGGCGGGCACCTTCGGGCTGCTGAGCGGAGCCCTGCAGGGCTACGAGGTGCTGCACGCCTTGGGCTATGGCGGCCAGCCTGGCCTGGAGGGACCCTGGCCCTGGTGGGCCTTCCAGCTAGGCCTGCGCTTGGGCGAGGTGGGCGTCGCGCTCCCGTTGGCGCTGCTGGGCCTCTACCCCGCGCTCAGCAGCCCCCGTGTGCCGCCGCGCTGCTGGGCCAAGCTCTTCCGCTTGTCCCCGGGCCACGCGGCCCCACTGCTGCCCGGGGGCTGGGTCACCGGGCCCCCAGACAAGGAGCCCCTGGGTGGCGCCATCGCGCGTGGCGACGCGGAGCTGCTGCAGCTGTGCGCCCTGGCAGGGCCAGGCCCCGACCTCCTACTCCAGGGAGGCGGCTGCCGGGGCTTCGAAGGCGCGGCGGCCAACCCGGCCCCTTCTCCGGCCTCCTCTCCCTGCAGCGATTACACCGTGGACTTCCGCCCGCCCTCCCCAATCAACCTGCGGCGCAGCATTGAGGAGGCCCTCTGCAGCGAGGCCCTGCTCACGCCCGGCCTCTTCCAGGGCCCCGCCTTCGGGGAAGCCCTGCCTGGGCTTGGCCTCTACCGCACCACCTCCTTGGTGGCGAGGACGGGGGCTGGGCCCAATGGGAGGTCTGAGAAGGCCCCTGGCTCCCCTGTGCCCCAGGAGCTCCCCTCTCCCGGGGCCTGGCCGGCGGGCAGCAGTGCCTCTTCCGGTTCGCTGTGCGGACTTTCGCGGGACAGCTCGTCCATGCTGCTATGCTCCAGCCCTGACAGGCCCCCACGCTGTCCGCTGGTCTGCGTCCTCAGTCCCCCGCGGCCCTCAGGATGCAGCCCTAGCCTCCCGGGCTCAGGCTCCTACCAGGCCCTGTCCCCACCCTCCCGCGACTCCCCAGAGCCTACTCCTGAGCTGCAGGCCGCGGAGGCTTTGCTGCAGGAGCAATTCCTGGACGCCTGTCGACAGATCGACGAGCTGAGTGTGGGGAGCGACACTATAGACCTGTGAAGAGGCGGCACCCTGGCTGCCCCAGCCTATGCCCCCTCCTGGCGCCTGCTCTGCCCGAGACCTGCACACTGTAACCCTTCCCCAGTCCTGCCTGGCTCAGATACCTCTCCCAGCTTCCTTCCCCACCCAGGAGTCCCTGGGTGGGTGGGTCAGCAGCCAGGCTCTGTTGATTGGGGTTAGTGCCACCTCCTCTGGAGCCCTGGGCGCGGATTCCCTCAGCTGCAATTCTAGGCTGGCAGGGGTCCTGCTTTCCTTGGCATTCACCAGCAATAAAGCTCCAAGGTGCTCCACTCCCGACCACCACTCCCTACTCTGGTGCTGAGTGAGAGGGGCTGTCCTCAGAGGACCTGGAGACTGGCTTCAGTCCCCACACCCACCTGTGCCATGCCCAGGAATCCCATTCCTGTGTGAGTGAGACTCCCTGTCCTCCACACGATCCTTACCCAGAGAAGGGTCCATGGCCCATTGAGGAGACTCCACAGCAGTTGGGTGGGAAGTCAGCGCTTTCAGAGTTAATTTATCAATAAAATATTTTCAGAGAAAGGTCTGACCTTCTTGGAAAAGTTTAGATGAGTCAACAGTAACAGCGGTTCCATCAGAACTGGAAGACAAGCAGTGTTTGGGTGGGGTGGCTTTCATCCCACACCCCGGTGACCTTCACACCTTCATGCAAGAAGCCTTGTCCTACGGCTGGGATGAGTGAGGGCCCTGGGAGTGACCCCGTGAAAACCCTTTGACTCTCTGGGAAGTGCCTTGTCAGAGATGAAACTGGCAGTGAGAAGTGAGGCAGGACCTCTGCAGTCATTGGTGGAAACGTCTGCATTCTTAGGAGCCCGGCCACAGGCTGTGGTGGACAGCTGGCTAGGGACCAGTCTGTGGTAAAGACCTTCGTGGAAATGTTGATACACATGTCAAGGGCTTGATCGCTTGGAGCTGGGATCCCCAGCAAACTCCCTGCCGTGTTCCCAGAGGCATTCACAGAGGATACAACTGCTCCACCTATCAACAGGGCCTCTTCAAGGTTGGCCTTACAACCCCTCTTTCCCTGCGCTCATCTCCCACAGGTGCAGACCCTCCCTGGAGAAAGCCTATCTTCCCCCCAAACCCTGGCCCCATCCTACCCACCAAAGCAAAACTCACAGTGCAGAGACCCAGGCCACCAGGCACCCTGGAACCTCTCCCTTGTCCGGAGCATTTGGCTCTGAGCTCTGGGGTGTGCATTTGTCATTTGGCTAAAATGCAGTAAGTTCAGAGTGGCACTAAAACAGCGTCATGGATTAGGTTTGAAAATCAAAATCTGGCAGTGCTTTGGCAGATGTCTTTTACATCACAGGGAAACTGACAGGGGCACAACATACCAGGCTTGAAGTGGAAAAACAGGAAAATAGGAGTGGCTTTTCTTCCAAGTCGGCCATCAACTCATGGGGATTGGAGAAGGGAGGAGGCTAGGGAGTCAAGAGGAAAGCAGGCAGGGAGGCCAGGAGGGGTGGGTCCTCACCAGACCAGGTCCATGCACGAGTGGAAGAATTAAAGCACTGCTCTCCTTGCACGGGAAGATCTGTCTTGCCTGAGAGGAGTGCCCAGGGTCTTGGACCTCAGAAGGAGGAAGAGTCAGTGATGTTTGGGGCGAGTGAGGGTCATAGTAGGGAACTCAATGAGACAGGCACCACTGAGGAATGGAACTAGAGTGGTTTTTGACTCTGTCTCCTCCATCACCTGGCTCCACTTGGCTCAGAAATTCTTGCTGCATCGTCACTCTGGGCTGAGGCCCAGGGAACTGCCAGCCTCCTAATTATAGGCATTTCTCACTGGTGTTGTGGCGGTTGTAGCGGACCCAGTATTGGAGCTGCTTTGTATCATGGAAGGGGTGCTTGCTGGCTGCTCGGAAAAATGGCTCTTTTTCTTCCCCACCAAGCCTTCCATCTGCCTCTGCTCACGCCCAACTTCTCTTGGCCACCTCTTCCCCGCCCTAATGCTTGCCAGTCGGCTCTTTCACTCTCCCCACCAAGGTTCATCATGCACACAGGCTCCAACAGAGCCGTCCAAACCCTGCATATCCCAAGTCAGTCTGTCAGTCTGTCTGTCTGTCTGTCCCTCACACACGCACACACATACACAAACTCCTTTTCTGTCTGGAAGCTGTGAATGGGGCTGATGAGATGGGGACGGGAAGGAGGAATACAGCTCAGTGTTCACCAGCTCCACCACTTCTTTGGTTTTCCTTAGCAAGAATTACCTCAGCCCTTTGACTTTATAAAAAGGCCAAGACTTTGGTGAGACAACCTTTCCCTTTTGTCCCATGCCTCGGCCCTTACCCAAAGCAGGTTTCCCAGAGGAGCCCAGGTAGATCCTAATGCATACACCCTTCAGGCCCAGTTCTTAGTACTGCAGGGACTGAGAGACAAACTCATTCCTTCCTTCCTTCATTCAATCTCTTTAAAACATTTTAATGAATGCTTACAGTATGCTAGGTGATGAGGAGAGAGAGTTGAACGAGGTGGACACCAGCCCTGAACTTATGAAGTTGAAGGTCTTTGGGGGGAACGCAGACATTAAAGAACTAATCACATAGGGCACCTGGCTGGCTCAGTCCGTAGAGCATGCAACTCTTGATCTTGAGGTTGTAAGTTGGAGACCCACGTTGGGTGTAGAGATTACTTAAAAATAAAATCTTAAAAAACAAAATGAATCATATAAATAATTACAATAGCACTAACTACAGCTGTGAGAAGGACTCAGCACAAGAAGTGAGTGGTATAATAAGGTTTGGCTTGCAAGGGGGAGTGGAGCCAGAGGGATGGGACCTGGGAGAGGCTGGCTGGGAGAGAGAGCACAGCCCAGGCCTCTCTTTCTTCCTTCCCAGGCTCCTGCACAGTGATGGATGAGGGAGAAGCCAACAGTTTATTTCCCCTGGAAGCCACGTTGCTGATGTGGTGCGGGGCACCACAACTCCTGCTATTTAATAAAGAACGCTGCGTGTGTCCTGGGTAGATGGATGAGCAAATATTCCTGACTGAAGCACCACGTGGTCTCCCTGATGTGAATGGATAGGACCGGCGGGGCTGAGGTTGAGGCTGGGAGACTGAGATGGGGGAGAGGTGGGCAGGTCTGAAACTCCGGAAGTGTAGAAAGGGTCAGCAGCATTGTTCTCCCCTAGGGGCACAGAACTGCTCCGCAGTGTGGGTGGCTGCTGCCCTCTGATGGGCACAGGCACACAGTTTTGTTTTGTCCTTTAAGGAAGGTCTGAGGGCGAAGTATTTCATTTTTATTTATTTTTTTTAAAGATTTTATTTATTTATTTGACAGAGAGAGACATAGTGAGAGCAGGAACACAAGCAGGGGGAGTGGGAGAGGGAGAAGCAGGCTTCCCGCGGAGCAGAGAGCCTGATGGGGGACTCGATCCCAGAACCCTGGGATCATGACCTGAGCCGAAGACAGACGCTTAACGACTGAGCCACCCAGGCGCTCGAGGGCGAAGTATTTTAAACAGCACTGGAGGGACATCCCAAAGGGTTGTTGGAACAGCCTTCTTAGGGTTCTTCTCCCTGTGTACACTGCAACCAGCACTGGGAAGCCCTCCCTATAGCTAGGGCCCCCGAAGCTTGCAGTTAGGTCTTTGGGGATAGAATTCTGATTTCTAAAGTGGCGAGGGGGCAGGAGAGGAGGAGAAAAAAGGAGGGAGGAATGTGGAATCCCAAACCGACTTTATTCAAATGACCCATCCCATTTCCTTTGTCTACTTGTCTCTGTTTATCCTGGATAGGATTAAGGCCATAGCCTCAAAAATCTGTTTTGTATTTCAGTACTTCCTCTCCTGAGTTATGTGTGTAAAAATAACTGGCATTTTCTTTTGAGCATACATTATTTACGTGGAGCTGGGCTTCATAAATCTGATGTTAAGTGTTCTCCCTTTCCCCCCCATTACTATCAACCAGTCATCCCATCTGTCCAAAATGTATTGAAAGCAAATGGGGTTTGAAGAGAAACGGAAACTTACTTTTCACTGTACCTTTTGTACTCCTTGAATTTTCAGGTTATACCATTGAGAAGTTATTATTTAAAAAGTGCATTGGGAACTTTTCTCAGCTGGAACCCCTGCAGGGTGCTGCAGTCTTGCACACAGGTCAGTTCCTGAACCCAGTGGAATGGCAAATAGTCTCTGCTTTCCAGGTTCCCGGAGCACCCACATCTCCTGCTGGTGGGTGAGATCCCTCAGTCATGGGTCTGTCTGATAAGCTGACCTGAGGGAAGGTTTTCTCCTGTCTCTGGGAGGACCTGCATTCTGGGTCTGTGTGTATGTTATGTTTGCTTTGGGTGTGTTCTGTTGTCCTGTAGTGTGCATGTTATGATTTATTTGTAAGTTTTTAAAGTTAATGTCTGTCTACCCCCACTACACTTCATTCTCCATGAGAGTAGGGACTCTTGTTTTAGCTCACCAATTTTATCTCTAGTGTCTGGTACATAGTAGGCGCTCAGTAAATATTTATTGAAAGAATGATTGTGTATGATACGTGTCTGTGTGTGCTTTAAAAGTAGCTGTAATTTGTCCTCTGTTACAGGCGCGGTTATAGTTATCTATTAGAGTGTGACAGATGTCTCATATTCTCTGAAATATGAGAATTCTTCAAATGATGTTTGTGATGTATGCATCTATGTGCATTCTGGTTGCATTTTATACACGTAAACTGGGTGTGGTGGCACCGAAGAAAGTATTCATTAAATATCCAGTACGTGTCAGATCCTGGGTGAGACCCCGAGCAAAAAACGACTTCCTCTGCCTGCGGTGGCACATTAGGATCATCTCCTGGAAGTGAGATTTTAATCTGGGTAGGAGCTAGAGATGCCAGTTTCCTACAGTGGCCCGGGGGGCGGAGGGCACCGGAGGGGCAGTACCGGGATTAGGGGTGGAGCCCCGCTCAAGAAGCTCCGCCCCCAGGCATGACCTCCCCCCCCTCCCCCTTTCCGGAACGCTTTTCCCCCCTCCCCACCATGTTTTCCTCCGGACTCTTTTGAGTGACGAGCACTTCCGGAATCTCCGGGCCACTTGGCGTGGTTGGCGTGCCAAAGCCCGGTCCTTGCCTCGCGTGCGCGGGCCTGGTTCCGTCGCGGTCTCGCGCGCCTCGGTTTCCCAGCCTCATGGCCGGGCTCACCCTATTTGTGGGCCGCCTCCCGCCCTCGGCCCGCAGTGAGCAGCTGGAGGAGCTGTTCAGTCAGGTGGGGCCGGTGAAGCAGTGCTTCGTGGTGACTGAGAAAGGTAGGGGGCGGGGCTGTCGAGGATAGGGCTGGGGTACCCGGGAGCGGGATCCGAGCGAGGACACCCTCCCAGACTTCAGCAAGCCAGATAATTCTTTCTTTTTTTAAAAGATTTTATTTATTTGACAGAGAGAGACACAGCGAGAGAGGGAACACAAGCAGGGGGAGTGGGAGAGGGAGAAGCAGGCTTCCCGCGGAGCAGGGGGCCCGATCCCAGAAGCATGGGATCATGACCTGAGCCGAAGGCAGACGCTTAACGACTGAGCCACCCAGGCACCCCAAGCCAGATAGTTCTTTACCCGCTCCTAGGAGAAGGGGCTGGGAATTGAGTTTCTTTTCTAAACCGGCTCGGTTCTGGATGACCCCTATGAGTCCATAGGGGTCCATTTCTGAAAGGCAAGGCATTGCCTCAGGGTTACATAGCGTTTACTTTCCGTCTACTACGTGCGCTCACATACAAGATCTTATTTGGTAACAATGTTAACATTTAATATTTAATACAGTTAACATTTAATAAAACATCAGTAAGGCTTATTGAGAGTCAACCGATTGCCAGGCACGGTGCTGAATTCCGCGCATGTTAATCTCGTTTAGTTTTCTCAACAGTCTTGTTGAGTGGAGAGTCTCAACCCCATTTTACAGACAGTAATCTGGAGCTTAGGGAAGATTTGGTAACTTTAGTTGAAGTTCGTACAGCTTGTAAGTAGCGGATCCAGAATTTGATCATCCGGAGCTCCTAACCAGTATGTTACTCATTTACTCATTTATTCATTCAAATAGTTTTTGAATGCCTGCTATGCGCTAGGCACTGTTGTAGGTCCTGAGGATGGAGCAGTGCACCAAACCAAACCAAGCCAAAAAACTTGCTCTTAAATCTTCAAGATGGGGAAGACAGCCAATAAACAAGCAAGATATATAGTGATTATGGTGGTAAATACTAAGGAGAAAAATAAGTCAGGAAGAAGGATAAGGAGTCTCTGTAAGTGAGTGTGGGGGTGGGGGTTGTAGAGGAGTGAGGAATGGCAGTTATCTATAGATAGAGTAGCCAGGGAAGGCCTGACTGAGGTGAAGGAGTGAACGTGTTTCTCTCCAGGAGGAGGAGGCTAGGCAGAGGAAAGAGCAAGCTCAGGAATACTGAAGAGGACTATTGGTATACTGAAGGAATAGCAGGGAGAACAGGGTGCCCAGGGTAAGTGAGTGAAGGTAAGAGAAGCAGGAAGTGAGATTCTAGGGTACCAGATCATGGAGGACCTAAAGGCCATTGCAAAGACTTTGGCTTTTACTCTGAGATGAGAAACTACTGGTTTTGAGTAGGGAGCAGTAAGTATGATCTGGCTTACATTTTTAAAAGATACTCTGAGGCTGCCGTTGGAGAATAGGACAGAAGCAGGGAGACCAAATAGTAGGCTTCTGCAATAATCCAGGTGAGAAATTATGGTGTTGGACCAGGATGGTAGCAGTGGAGGTGGTAAAAAGTGATTGGAATATGGATATTTTTGAAGGTAGAACCGAGAGGATTTGATGGATCAGATGCAGGGTATGAGAAAAAGAGGAGTCAAGTCTGATTCCCAAGGCTTTTGGCTTGAGCCACTGGGGATATTTACTTGTGTAATACTGCTATATGCCTCATATTCTGTGTAATGCTCATTGCATCACTATGAGAAAGGGTTGGCATGTATTGCAATGAGAAGGAATTGTAAGGGTTTTAATTGTAGAGAAGCATTCCTTCCTCTTACCTAGACTTCAAGGACACTCAAGATAGGCATCCGATGTTATATTTAGCTCCCTTCTAAGTCATCAGGCTGTCTCTGTAGGTGGCCACTTCTTTGTCTTTCAGCAGAACAACTGGTGGGAACTGGCATCTTGTGGACCCCCATTTCCCCCCATGGTATCTGAGTATGTGAGTAGGCAGGCTAACTGTGTGCTAATAATCCCTCCATCATTAGCTTGTATTTTGTTAATAACGGAGGCCAGAGTTGGGATTGTCCACATGGCTCTGATTGCTATGCAAGCCATGCCACCAGCCTGGTTCTTTGCCATTTTAAGTAGAGATGTGGGTAAGTGAAGAATGAGAGTCCTGTACAGCCGTGTTTCTTAAACTGCAGATCATTACGCGTTAGTGGGTTTTGAGTGGGTCATGACAAGAATTTTTTAAACAAAGTATATGTATATGTGGTAAAGGGTTAATATTTATAATTTTAAAATATTTTTATTTGTTTAAATTTTTTTAAAGATTTTATTTATTTGTCAGAGAGAGAGGGCATGAGCAGGGGGAGCGGCAGGCAGAGGGAGAAGCAGCTTCCCTGCAGAGCAAGGAGCCTGATGCGGGACTGATCCCTGGGATCGTGACCTGAGCTGAAGGCAGATGTTTAACTCCTGAGCCCCCCAGGCATCCCTAAAGATTTTATTTTTAAATAATCTGTACACCCAGTGTGCGACTCAAATTTATAACCCTAAGATCAAGAATCGCTTGCTATACTGACTGAGCCAGCCAGGCACCCCTTTGGTTTTACATAGAGAATATATATGTGTATTGGATTCTACTATAAGTTACATTCATTACTGTGGGTCGTCAGAACACTTTGAGAAACACTACTGTCCAGTGCTCGATGCTTCTGTTCCAGGGAGGAACAGGCACTGAATGGGAATTCTCTTTTGGGTCCTCAGAATATAGCTGAGGTGTAATCTTACCTTGTATCCTATGTATGTGGTCTAAATCTAAAAAAAAAAAAAAACAAACCCACAAAACCCGCAAAACAAAAACAACTCTATTCCCTTTTTGAAAGACTATACACTTTTCTTTTCAGACAGTCAGGATGTGTTGGAAAGAGTGTTGCACTTACTGGGATGGGAAGGAGGGAGGGGATGTGGGATGAGGCCTTAGTAGTGGTGACTCTACCTCTTGAAGATGGGGACAATTTCACAGGATGTTGTGAGGATTCAAGTAAAATGAGAGTGTTTTGTGCAGACAAACAGTGAATGGCATTTGTTGTGAGTACATGCTTTTGTTTTGGTGTTGAACCCCTTTGTGTTTCTTTCTTTCTTTCTTTCGTTTTTTTTTTTTTTTAAGATTTTATTTATTTATTTGACAGAGAGAGACACAGCGAGAGAGGGAACACAAGCAGGGGGAGTGGGAGAGGGAGAAGCAGGCTTCCCGCGGAGCAGGGAGCCCGATGTGGGGGGCTCGATCCCAGGACCCTGGGATCATGACCTGAGCTGAAGGCAGATGCTTAACCAACTGAGCCACCCAGGCCCCACCCCGCCCCCTTCACGTTTCAACTGCTTTGTGTTTGGTTGTACTGATCAGGAGGGGCCCTGACTTTTCTTGTTCTGATTTCTGACAGTGAGTGGGCTGGCTTTTGTGAGGAGTCCCGAGAAAAACCTTGATCTCCAGATCACAGTATGCCTTCATAGTGCAAAGTTTCAGCTTTAACCACTTATGTGGATCAGCGTCATGTGTTTGAGGGCTTGTACCCTGAAGTAGGTTCGAGGGTAGTTGAAAAAGAAGCAGAGCATGTGAGCTGTATTTCTTCTTTGGGTAGTAGGCAGACTACCTGGTCTTTTCCTTTTTGATGCAGTAAATGACTTAAACATTTTACTACACAAAAATGTTAAATCAAAAAAAGCATACCAAAAAGGGCAAAGGTGAGTTATAGTTTTTATTTGCAACTGTTCATCTGCTTGGTCCTAATATTCTTCTCTGTGGCCTTTATATTGGTGGAGTCCCATGGAAAGAACATGGGGCTAGTAATGAGGAATTAATACAGCTACAAACACCTGGTGCATTAACCAGTTCACTTACTTTCCTCCGTCTCAAATTACTCATTTGGAAAGAAAGGATGATAATATTCACTTTATCTACCTCAGTGTGTTCTGAAGATGAAAGTGAGGTAAGAGATTTACAGCTTTGTAAAGGTTAAGCTTGATATTGATTGCTAAGGTTTGGTAATAATGGTAATAGTATCTGCAGGCTCCTGAAGCAATATTTATTGTTTATTGAGGTTCTTTTGTCAGGACCTCAGGCATTCATTTCTGATCTGCTGCATTATTGCGTTGCAGTTTTCAAAGCTACCATACTTACCTTTCCCACCTTCTCTGGTGATGTTCCATTCTATTTGATGTTGAATTCTTCTTTGGGAATATAATGGGTATCATGGACCCTCCGTATTCTCAAGTTTATCAGGAAAGGAGGAAGAAGAGGCGCTAATAGTAAAGACACCAAATTAGAAGAGGAAGCCTAACAATTTCTGAGCAAAGTGGGGAAGGGGCCACTGATGCCAACTTTGTTTGTATCCCTCCTGAGAATTTTGGCAAACTGATAATAGGATGGTCTGGCAGTATATCTGCTAGTTAGGACTTTGAGAATTTACTGTTTTTTGTTTTTTTTTTTAAAGAGAGAGTTTACTGTTTTAGGGCTCTTGGCTTACAGTTCTCCCCCTCACCCTTCACTGTTCAGGGAGTAAGGCATGTCGAGGCTTTGGCTATGTCACTTTTTCTATGCTGGAAGATGTTCAGAGGGCCCTCAAGGAGATTACCACCTTCGAAGGCTGTAAGATCAGCGTGACTATTGCCAAGAAAAAACAGAGGAACAAGTCCACGGAAAAGGGGGAAAATGGTGAGTTTCTAGCAGGGAGTTTTCCCTCAGAGTGAGGAAGGGGAGGAGGGGGAGGGAGGATAGGGGATAGCTTCTAAATTTAAAACTTCCTTAAATTTCCTTTTGATGTCCAAAATCATCTAATGTATTTTATTACTCATATTTGTCTTTTATTTAATTCTAACTTTGGAAATCTGGTGGTTCTGGGTGTTGTCATACTTAACCCTGTGAGAAATGCCTTTTTTTGCTAGTAGCTTCTTTCCTGTGATGTTCTGGGCCTAGAGGCTGGATCACAGACTTGTTTTGTTGCCTCTTATTTTTTAGAAACTTCAGAACCCCCAAAGAAGGAACTGAAGCCTAAAAAACCCAAAGTGGCAGACAAGAAAGCCAGATTAATTATTCGGAACCTGAGCTTTAAGGTGAGTGACAGAGAACACTAACACGACCTGTTCTTAAGGCTCTTGGTGCTCATTGGTGGAGCTCCTCACCAGGATGGTATAATTGGACATAATTCCTTCTGGGCATGAATCTTAGCCTTGTTGAATACAGAAAATGGGCCTGTATAAACAATTAATTAAGAATAGTAAGTGTGACGATGTCTTCCTTTTGGGGCACTACTGCTGGGATAGCGAGGGGAGGAAGAGCTCTTTGATATCTGTCTTCTTTGATCCAAAGCAAGATGTCTTCTGTTTAGAAATGTTTGATGTCCCAGTCTCAAAAGTAAAAAAGGAGTGAAAGTGTTCAAGTTCTTTGTAATGAACTAATTTAATGGTTGATGTTTCATGTTTATTTTCTGTGATAATATCTTTTCACGTTTGGCATCAGTGTTCAGAAGATGACTTGAAGACAGTATTTGCTCAATATGGAGCTGTCCTGGAAGTAAACATCCCCCGGAAGCCAGGTACTAGCAAACCTTCATTTGTTGTGGATTAGATTAAGATTATTTAACATAATGGTGTTTTTCCATTTCATCCTTGAACTAACCGATATTTGAAATAAAAATACAGGGGCACCTGGGTGGATCAGTTGGTTGAACATCTGACTCTTGATTTCAGCTCAGGTCATGATCTTAAGGTTGTGGGATCCAGCCCCGCCGTGGGGCTCACACTCAGCGCGGAGTCTGCTTGTCCCTCTCCCTCTGCCCCTCCCTCCAACTGTGCATGCACTCCCTCTCTCTCAAATAAAATCTTTTAAACAAATAGAAATACAAGGTTCATGTCATACTCTTTGTGAGCCCCAGATGATATGATATATATAAAATATCAGGCACAGTGCTGGACACATAACAAAAACTCAAAAATTGTACTTATTCCCCCAATGGCATTTTTAGTTAGATCTCAGAACTAGTTTTAGAAGACAAGTTATAGTTTGAGAAAATGCATTTGCTCTCCCCAAGCTTGAATCAGGGTATCCTCAGCAGGAGGACAAGAGCTATTGCTTTGGGCAAGGGGCTGACTGGTTGGCAGGGCTTGGGTCATCCTGCCAGCCCAGGTTGCTGTAATGTCCTTCTTGGTGTTCTTTGGCTCCCCACCTGCTGCCTCTAACTTCTTTGTACATTTGCACACAGATGGAAAGATGCGTGGTTTTGCTTTTGTCCAGTTCAAAAACCTTCTAGAAGCAGGAAAAGCTCTCAAAAGCATGAACATGAAAGAGATAAAAGGTGAGTTTTCTGTATCTCTACCGTTCACCCAGATATTTCTGGTGTTTGGTGAATTAGCACAGTAACCCACTTTCTACATTTTCAAAAGGTGTTTGAATTGTTGAGTCTTACTGATAATATAGAAGCTGTTTGATGAAATATTCCTAGTGCTTGATCTTAGGGTTAAACTTGAAAGAACGCATGCCATTATTTGCTTTACTTTATTTGGATGATGAGTATGCATTTAAATCCTTAATGAAAAAATGTCCCTGAAATAATCACTGATAGATGCAGGTTGCTGTCCGGGGGCTGTGGGTTTTGCAGGTTTCTCTGTCTTGGTTGTGGTCATTCTTCAGCACCCTTCAGCTCCCTTGGGCTGTTAAACTGACTGGGTTCATACACTAGATACTAAAGAAGGGCTTGGCTTGGAGACTTTGTAATTTCTGTGCAGAGTGCAGATTATTCCAGAGCACTTGTTTTGCCTCTTGCTTAGTCTAACTAGAGACTTGTCTGACTGGAAACACTGTTCCCTCCCTTCCTTCCTTTCCTTCCTTTCCTTCCTTTCCTTCCTTTCCTTCCTTTCCTTCCTTTCCTTCCTTTCCTTCCTTTCCTTCCTTTCCTTCCTTTCCTTCCTTCCTTCCTTCCTTCCTTCCTTCCTTCCTTCCTTCCTTCCTTCCTTCCTTCCTTCCTTCCTTCCTTCCTTTCTTTCTTTCTTTCTTTTTTCTTTCTTTCTTTCTTTCTCTCTCTCTCTCTCTCTCTCTCTTTCTTTCTTTCTTTCTTTCTTCTCTCTATTACCCCAGGTGTGGGGGCTGTTGTAGAAAGGCAAAATAACTATTTACATTGATGAAAAAGTTTAAGGGTTAAAAACTTAGGCTACTCTGAGGTTTATTTCAGGACCAACATTCTCTGAATTAGCAGTTTCTTTTGTCTGTTTTGGTTCCATCACGGTCTTTGATGAATAGGAAGTCATTTACAAGAGACTTTAAAAAGAGGAAGACTGGGCGCCTGGGTGGCTCAGTTGGTTAAGCGACTGCCTTCAGCTCAGGTCATGATCCCAGAGTCCCAGGATCGAGTCCCACATTGGGCTCCCTGCTCAGAGGGAGTCTGCTTCTCCCTCTCACCCTACCCCCTCTTGGGCTCTCTCTATCTCACTCTATCTCTCTCTCTCAAATAAATAAATAAAATCTTAAAAAAAAAAAAAGGAAGACCTTTCTGATGCTACTTTTCTATCTGACAGGGCGGACAGTAGCTGTGGATTGGGCTGTGGCAAAGGATAAATATAAAAATACACAGTCTGCCTCTGCCCCAGGTAAGATGTGATGATATTGGGTAGGAGGGGTTGTATGTCCTGGGGTGGGTATGGAAACAGCTCTACCTATGGTAAAATTATAAGGGAACCTGCTTGTCAGTAAGAATACTGGGTTAAAGATACCAAAAGCACAAGATTAACGGAAAGAATAAGACTGAGGATTAAGAGAAACTCTGAATTCCTGTGGGCTCAGAAGTGAGCACAGAGCTGTTTGTCGATTCATGTTGTACCATCTGGTGATCTGGTCTCAAAACATGGGGTCTTTTGAGTCTAAGCTCACTCCTTGGTGTGAATGTGAATGAGGAGTGGGACCTGAGTTCATTGTCCCCTATGCTGGCTGTCCTTTCCCACTTTTCATAAAATGATGGACTATTAAGAATAGGGAAACTTAAAACTTGAGGTTTTTTTTAGAAAGCAGGCGGCTTTTAAGCCACCAGGAGCTCCGAGAACAGAACTCACCGGGATGAAAGTTCATGGCTGGGCCCCAGGTGAACGCTGTGCAGGCTGTGGTATGCAGTGGCAGGCCATTTGCAGAGGCTCAGCTGCTCCCTCTCTCATTCTGGTGAATGGGACAGGCCTCCAGGGAATCTCAGTGATGAGGGCTTTTTGTTGTTTTTGCTTTTTTCCCCTCATACTTTCTCTTACATGCAGTAAGAAAAATACTGAGAAAAATAGTTATAGTCCCAACGAACTAGGAACTTGGGGTATTGGTTAATCTTGTCCAAGGTAATTTTGGATTCTAAATGAATTCTTTTCTTTACCTCCGTGTGTAGGTGAGGAGAAGAGGCCTGAACCTAAACATCAGGAATTAGATAAAGAGAATGGCAGGGAAGAAGCGGATGCCACAGAGGAGGAAGAAGAGGAAGAGGAGGAGGGGGAAGAGAATAAAAAATCAAGGGTGACCAAGACTGCACAGATTCAAAAGAGGTAAGCAGCTCATCTTGTTCCGAGACGACAGACTCAGAGCTAGGCTTGTGTCTGGGAGGGACAGTGATGTCTTCCCTGCCCCCATCACGGCAGAGGCGACGTGTGTAATGAACATGGAGAGACTCCTCTGACAGCCCAGACCCCTGGTTCTGACCTGTGCCATTGCAGAGCAGTCTGGAGGGCCGCAGCCGCAGAGGGCAGTGAGGAGGAGCTCTCTGACGGCGACAGCATCCTGGAGGGAAGAGAGAGTATCGATGGCGGAGAGGAACCGGCTCAGAGTGATACCAACAGTGAAGAGCAAGAGGATGAAGGTTTGCCTGGGATCTTTGTGGACACCTTTATGTTTAAAACCAGTTACTGACAAATATGCATCAGTTCAGCGCACACCTCTTTTTAAATAGGGCCCTAAGGTGTTCTGTCAGATTTATGTTTCAGTGCTGGAAAGGATATTTTTATATTCCTTCTCAGCATTTTTGTTGTGTCTTTTAAATACGTTTGGAATAGTATTTGAGGGTTAAGATTCTCAGGGAATTTAAAACCTGGCTTAATGCTGAAGCACTACTTCTCTTGCTTCTTCAAGATGAATGAATAACTGGATAAGCAGGATATTGTATCCTAACACCAAGTGGATTTTATTTTTTATTTATTTTTTTAAAAAAGATTTTTATTTATTTATTTGTCAGAGAGAGAGAGAGTACAAGCAGGGGGAGTAGCAGAGGGAGAGGGAGAAGCAGGCTCCTCACTGAGCAAGGATCCTGATGTGGGACTCGATCGCAGGACCCTGGGATCATGACCTGAGCCGAAGGCAGACACTTAACGACTGAGCCATCCAGGCGTCCCATACCAAGAGGATTTTAAACAACTCTTATGAGTTGAGATGAGGATAAAGGACCTCTTGGGGCATTTTGGAAAACTGTAATCAAACATTGTTGCTCCCTTTATAAAGATTGCTGGGCATAAGTTCAACTCATTTATTGAGGGAGGCTGGTCATTACAGAACGAGGAATGGTCAATAACTGGTTCTTTAGGTTAAGTCTGGCATGTTGGTTTGGCCATATAAAAAATCTGAGGAAATAAGCTTTTTCCATGAGGAGAGAATGGTAGACACTGTAGAATCAAAGAAGCTTCTATACTGATGGGACTATGAGACCTTGCATTTAATAACCAGGCTCATCTGTCTCTTACCATTTCTTTACCTTGAAAAAATTATTGAGTCAATACATAATAATGGCAGAAAATTAAAAAGGATAGTGCAGGAGAATAATATAGAAAGAAAAGTTCCTCACCACTGCCCCCAAGAGTCCCTTAAAGTAACCACTGCTGTTTCTTTCATATTCTTTCAGAATATGAAAGAAGAGTCTTTCCTTGTACCCAGAGAGTCTTCCTTGTACCCAGGTCTTCAGCCACTTAGGACCCCTCTCCAGAAACAACCAATGTTAAAAGTTTCTTGTGTATCTATCTTAATACTTTTATTTTTTTAAGATTTTTAAAATTTATTTGACAGAGAGAGACACAGCAAGGGAGGGAACACAAGCAGGGGGAGTGGGAGAGGGAAAAGCAGGCTCCCCATGGAGCAGGGAGCCCAATGCGGGGCTCTATCCCAGGACCCTGGGATCATGACCCGAGCTGAAGGCAGACGCTTAACGACTGAGCCACCCAGGCGCCCCCTATCTTAATACTTTTATAAGCAAAAACACGTGCATGCACACACACGTCAAATATAGTGTATGTCTGTGTGTATGAATGTGTATTTTTTTCTCCTCAAATGTTCTTAATGTTTAGACTGTTACAACAGTATATATGAATGTCTTTTGTCCCACACCCTTACCACATCGCATTTCATCCTTTTTTTTGGTTGTTGCCAATCTGTTGGAATAAAAAATAATTTCTTATTTCTGGTGCTATGTTTTTCTTGAGTAAATTTGGGCATCTTTTCATGTATTTAGTTGTATATCCTTTGTTCACTTTTAGTTTTGTTTTTTCTTATTCACTTAAGCAAGGTTTTTATATATCTAAGAAGTTAGCCCCTTGTCATATGGGTTGCACTAAGTCTTTTTCAGTTTGTTGTTTTTTCTTTTTACTTTAGATGTGCAAGTCTCAAAGAAAAAGAAGAGGAAATTACCCTCTGATGTGAATGAAGGGAAAACTGTTTTTATCAGGTATGCCTTTGTACCTTGAGATCTGCTGTTTATGTTGCCTTCACAGGTTTTTCTTTTCTCCTTTTTTCCTTTCTTCTTTCTCTCTCTTTATTTTTGTAAAGATTTTACATTTAAGTAAGCTCTATGCCCAGTGTGGGGCTCAGACTCACAACCCCAAGATCAAGAGTTGCATGCTCCACTGATTGAGCCAGCCAGTCACCCCACTCTTCCCCCGCCCCCCCCACCCCCCGGTACTAATTCTGTTAGGTAGGCCAGAAAATTAGATGCCTTTAAGACCATTAATACATCTGGCCCTAGGAACATAGCAAACAGTGAGAATATAGGAGAATCAGAACTGCACACAGAAGATAAAGAGCAGGGGTCTGCAGATTTTGTCCTCATTTACATTTCCTTCTTCGTAATTGGAGTAGCATCATTTGGAATAAATCAGTTCTTCAACACTTAGAAACATCTTGCTTCTGGCTTTTGTTTTAGGGGAATGCTGGGGAGGGGTGATACACTTGTCCCAGATAATTTTTCTCTATGCCTAACTTACCTTTTAAAGTAGTGTCCAGAATAAAATAAGGCATCCCATTTGTTTCCAGGAAATCTTAAGGAGGGAGTCAGGTGGAGATGGGTTTTATTCCATGTTGCCATTGCCATTTTAGTCCTACTGACTGTGGTACATTCGCCGTTTCATAGAGTCAGGATATCTTTAGGATACCTCAAGCATGTGTCCTTTCTTTCTTTCTTTTTTTAAAAGATTTTATTTATTTATCTGAGAGAGAGTGAGGGAGAGATAGAGAGAGAGAGCGCACAAGCAGGGGGAGGGGCAGGCTCCCTGCTGAGCAAGAAGCCCAATGTGGGGCTCAATCCCAGGAGCCTGGGATCATGACCTGAGCCGAAGGCAGACGCTTAACCGACTGAGCCACCCAGGCACCCCCTTTCTTGTCCTTTCTTAAGTGCCAGTGTGCTAGGGCTATTTGGGTCTTATTTTAAAGATGTGTATTTTATCTTCCTGTATAGTCTTTTAAGATTGTTTTTATTATACAAATAACTTATGCTTATTGTAGGAAATTTAGGAAATAAATGAGCAAAAAGACACAAAATATTAACCTTAATGATTGCTCAGAGAACACCCACACACATGCCCATATCATAGCTGTTAACAAAGGTGAATTTAGCCTTCATAAGCTGCGTTGTAGCCCATTTTCTTCTTTCACGGCTTGTCTCTTCATAGTTGTTCTTATTGTGTTGTTTGGAATGGCCATATAAATAATTCTGTATTTGTAGAGGATGCTGTTTAATAAGAAGGAGGAAATGTCACCATTCCTTACTATTTCTACATCTTTTAATGAAACTTAGGAAAATAAAGGATGGGAGAGAGAAAACTATACACAATGAGACAAATTAGAAGAAGTGACATGGCTAGGATATGTCTTATTGCAGAACATCTTTTTTGTTTCGGTTACTTCATAAGATAGAATTGTTTATGGGGTTGTTAACTGAGTATAGAGAAGAAAAATTATAAATATTTACTGGGGACTGTTTTTTTGTTTCTTGTTTTTACCCTGGAAGGATGTGCATTGCTGGGGAAATGAAAGATCTTTATAATGTATTGAAATTTGGTAGAATAAAATCTAACATTTTTTTAATCCCATCAAGAGAAATAAGTGCTTTTCTTGTTTTGCACTTAGCTAGTAAACTTTACTGTGTTTGCTTTTGAGTTATTATTTTGAAGGATTTTCTGGCTTTTGTAAAGTTTTAACTGAAACCTAGATTTCACAGCAACACAGAAAGGAAAATGGGTAATCAAGAGAGACAGACAGACACATGTACACACTTGACTTTTCTCATCAGCCTGCTGTGAATCTTCTGTTTGTAATAAGAGAAACTAATTTTGGCCAATGTTAATGAAAAAGCGGGTTTGTTCGATGAACATTGGGTGGTTCACAGGATCAAAGCTGTCGAAGAGCAAACCTTAAGAAGGAGATGAAAATCTGGGATGTTTTGGGCCCCAGCTGTAGGAAGGCTGTGGGTCTGTTCTCTGAGAACACTCACTGCCTTTTTTTTTTTTCCCCTTCTCAAGGCATAACATATATTCTGTAAAGTGCATTACTCTAAATGTACAGCTCAGTGAAATTTTTCGTTTGTATATACCCATATAACCACCACCCAGATCAAGATATAGGACATTTTCAGATTTCTGCTTCCCAGAAGTTTCCTTTGGGTGGGGTATTGCTATTTTGAAATGAATCTGCATCAACGGCTTCTGGCCTTTGTGTGTGTCTGTTCAAGTTTTAAATTCCTGGGGGAGAGAATCTGATTGACATAGAAAGGCTAGTTAGTTATGAATGAGGGGCAGAGTCACACATCAGACGCTGGGCCACTGGGGGCCTCCCCTATGTATTGGTACTGTACCTGAACCCCAGAGGGTGGTCATGAACAAGAGTACCACTCCATTTGGTGTCTTACTCACCTTGTACTAGAACACAGGATCTCACTTTAGTAATTGACTTTTCTTGTGACTTGACTATCTTCCGTAGAAACCTGTCTTTTGACTCAGAGGAAGAAGAACTCGGGGAGCTCCTCCAGCAATTTGGAGACCTTAAGTATGTCCGTATTGTCTTGCATCCAGACACAGAGCATTCTAAAGGTACTTGTTGTCAGCTTGTTAGGCCCTAAAAAGGTGGAGACTGCTGCCATGGACACTGATTAGGTTACTTGAGAACATAATGTGTATCATTCTGAGGGGTCTACAGTCTATCCAGCCCGGGTTTCTGTGGTCCATAGAAGCACCAAGGACATTCTGAGGTTGTCTTCCAAGATATCAAACTCAGCATCTTTAATGGTGCTGCCAGCCACAATTTTGTCTAAGCTTTTTAAGCCCTTGCTTATTTACTTTAGGGTAATGAATTCCATTTGTTGTTCTCCTTTGAATTTCAAATGTGATAGCATCTCATGGGTATTAATCATTCCACATTGCTTGAAATTACTGGGATCTTTTTCAGTTGCTTTTGTTAGAGATGGAAGCTAACAGAAATTTTGTTGCAGTGGCAACAGTCAGAAGGAAAGCTGTACATAGCAGGACTGCTGCCTTAGATTTTTTTTCTCTAAAGCTATTTCTTTTGAACTTTGAAGGATTGGCCCCAGTTCATTCTAGTGTACTGTTGTTCAGGGGAGCAGCATCTTTTCAGTATATTTATAATCTTTGATTTTATCAACTGCAGTCATTCTCCTAAAGCAGTGAATTCTTAATTCATTCTGGTTCTTGCTTTCTTTGAGATCTAGCAAAAGCTATGAACCATCTCTCCAGAAAAATCCCACTTCTGAGGGTTTGTGGGCTTTCTGGGATCTATTCAAGGGTTAAGAACCTCTGTTCTAAACCTTATTTTCCAAATTGATGAGACCTGATCATCTTTGGTTTTTCCTTAGCCAAAAAGATATAAGTAGGTCAGTATGATGGAAAGAAAGCTGAACTGCTTCCTGGATATTAGGGATCTAATTGTAGCTGAGCCATAGACCAGCTGGGTGATTTTGGTAAATTGTTTAACCACTTCAGGCTTCAGTTTCTTATCTGTAGAATGAGTAGGTTCAACTGGAGTAATCACTTAATGTGTCTTCAACTCTAATACTCAACTATGCTTCTTGGACCTTCTCCATTTCCAGTATGTTTTTCTAAAAATAAGCAACTAGAATTGCATAGAATGTTCCTATTACTATAGGATATTGTATTACTTTGATATCTTTTGTTTCCTTTTGAGTGCAGTAGTCTGTCGGGTTGGTATTTTCAGAATGTAGTCAATAGTTGACTTGCTCTGTCTCTTTCTTGATCTATTAATATTAGCTTAGAGTTAACGATTTTAATAAGCATAGTTTTAATTATTTTTTTTAAGATTTTATTTATTTATTTGTCAGAGGGAGAGGAAGAGAGAGAGAGTGAGCACAAGCAGGGGGAGCTGCAGGCAGAGGGAGAAGCAGGCTCCCCGCCAAGCAAGGAGCCCAATGCGGGACTCCGTCCCAGGACCCTGGGATCATGACCTGAGCTGAAGGCAGACGCTCAACCGGCTGAGCCACCCACGTGTCCCAAATACATTTTCTTTTTCTAGCTCTTATTAAATTTTTTTGCCTACTCACACAGCCTTGGCCGCCTCCTAGCATTTATCCCTGTCAGCATGCCATTTCGCTGTCTAGGAGAGCTAAAAATTATCTGTAGACTTTTAGGGAAGTGTTAAGATTAAACCCAATACTGACCTAGGAATTTCCAGTGTTAAAATTCTTACCCATTCAGAGAGAAGTACCTTTTTTCTTCATATTGGATGGATAAGCTAATCTGTCAGTTAGAACATATTTCCCCCATCTTCCTCCCTTTCTTTCTGTATTGTTTGTTTCTTCCTATTGAGTATCTATTAATGCCAGACACCATGGTAGGTGCTAGCAGCCTAGAAATATGGCCCTTACTCCTGAGGCATTCCTTCTGTTTGGGAAGATGCCACCTGACCGGAGCTGTAAAAAGAGAGATGTGATTGGAGGCTTGGTGGGTGGGGCACTTGGCCCTGCCTGGAGGAGGCAGGAAGGACCTCACCTAGATGGTGACTCTTGGGTTGGCCTGCCACGTGTGTTGTCTCAGTCTGCTGCCATTCATTCTTGTAGAGGACAAAAGGTCAATCAATGCCCTAGTAGCTCTAGGACGTTTTTTTCATATATGAGGGAATATTTAAATTTGTATAAAGGAATACTAACAAAATATTGTGAAACTTGTATTTCTTTTTTGGAGTCTACTGTAAGGTGAACTTTTTTTCTTTGCTGATAAAAACTGCTTTTTATCAATAGCAGAAATTAGGATGGATTGATTGGCTCTGCATCTAACCAGTGACAGGTGAGCCTGTGCAAATTTGAGGGTATGAGTCAAGAATTGAGCTTATGGCTTTCTGGTTCACTGCTGTATTCATGTGATAGAAGCCAGGGACTTTGACTACAAGAGGCCGGTCCGCTCATATTTGATGTCTCCCAGGTGGCTTTGAGGACAGTGAGATCTGTAATTAATTTCAGGTTAGGTGGTTCCTGCCTCATTTTTTAGTCCTCTAAAAGGCAAGCCAGTAAATAATGCTGATTTAAGTGGAATTTCTCTACCATATCTTGTGGCTTTTTCTTACTAAGGAGAGCAACGATGAGACTAAAGTTCTAAGAAGCATTGGAAAAGATGAAGTAATAGTAAAATTTCATTGTAAGCACGTGTCCCATCTGTCTTTGAACCTTCAATGCCTGGTGCAGTGCCCGTCTCCTAGCCCCTAACAGAAGGACGCTGCTCCCCCTTCCACTCTGTGTCAGCCTGCCATTTGTAGCGTCATCTTCGGCATCCTGGTGGGCCATAGGGGTTTGGCATCTCATTTAATTTTGTTTCTCGGTGCAGGTTGTGCATTTGCCCAGTTCATGACTCAAGAAGCAGCTCAGAAATGCCTTGAAGCTGCTTCTCCAGAGACTGAGGTAAGGAGGACATTTCTTTTACCCCTTAACTTAGGGCACAGTGGCTCCGAACCCCAGCATCTGCTGTTTATGCCCAGCTTTATTAGTACTGTCAATAATATAATAATAATAAAGCTAACACTTACTGAGCACTTGGTGTGTGTTAGGCACTCAGCTTTACATGTATTACCTTATTTAATCCTTATGTCAGTTCTGCAGGGGTATGGTAATTACAATTATTATACCTATTGGAGTGCCTGGGTAGCTTAGTCGGTTAAGGGTCTGACTCTTGACTTCAGCTCAGGTCTCAGTCTCCAGGGTTGTGAGTTCAAACCCCATGTTGGGCTCCACACTGGGCATGGAATGTACTTAAAAAAAAAAAAGATCAATTATTATACCTATTTTATAAGTGAGGAAGCAGGTATAATTATCTAATGTTTATTAATCACTGTATGTCAGCCTCTATCATAGGGTGATGACGTGAAAGGTTGGGACAAGAAGGGATTAAGGTCATCTGTAAAGTGGAGTCAATGAGAAAAAATGTATGGGTGATGGATTTTTCCGTGTATTCTATAAGCAAGTATATAGTGTTTTGAGATAAGTTATCCTGTACTGTCATTATCTCTTAAATTCTCCTAAGTAGAGTTAATACTATCATTTTATTAGCTTTCTTTAGAATTTAAAAAATTGGCTCTATATAGATCAATTTTCCTCAATTTGGGTCTACTTTGGGCCTAATCAACTCCCATAAAATAAATTACTACTAACTGCCCTAAGTATACACATGGCGTTTTGCACAGCTATACTAGATGTTAGGCTCAGTAGCCCACTTGCAGCCACCTGGGCTAAAACATCCTATGGGTTGGGTTCCATAGCATAATTGGGATTTGCTGTTTTCCCTTTCCTTGGCATTCCTGGCCGGGGGCTTTGTCTCTACTCATTGTGAATTTTAAGAGAGAGGGTTGCAATCTGTTACAGGGTGGTGGGCTTAAACTGGATGGCCGGCAGCTCAGGGTCGACTTGGCAGTGACCCGTGATGAGGCTGCAAAGCTGCAGACAAAGAAGGTGAAGAAGCCTACCGGGACCCGGAGCCTCTACCTGGCCCGAGAAGGCTGTGAGTAGTGGAAGGGGGGGTGAACCCGGCTTCTGACCAGCGGGCCCCGTGCTATGACAGTGACCAGCAACGGTATGTCTGGGGGCATGTTTCACATTCAAAACCCACATGTCCTCTTAAACAGTGTTACATTATTATTCCACTTGAGCAGATGGGGCTTTCTGTTAGGAAGCCTTCACTCAGTTTGTTGGTTAACCAGCCCCATTCTCTTTTCTGCCTGCTTGCCTTGAGACCTTTAGGTCAGAGGATTAGCAGGGCAAAGAGGGAGGAAAAGCTCAAATTACCTTTGCTTCTTGTCATGATTTCTGATAGTTTTTCTGAAGGAGTTGAAAATTATGACTAAAATTACCCTTCTGAATTATTCATAGATTTAAAATGTGCACCCAGTACCTTTCCCTTAATGTCAGAAAGATAATCAGAAATGAGCTTCAATTAAAAAACAAAGCAAAACAGAAGAATCCCTTCCTCTAGGTCATACAGTATTTGTCAGCCTACCTGCTGCGCAGCCGCACAGCCCAGACTAGTGATGTAAGGCCCTTAGCCTTTGGTTCTAGGCCTCTGTTTGGCCAGGTGGCTCTTTTCAGGTTGGCTTAACTCACTGCTTAGTACTGACCCCCAAGTACTCGAGGAACAGTAAAATTCCAAGGGCAGGTTATAGGTGGAGCACTTTTGTATCCCAGATACCTAAAATGCACTTGTTATCAGAACTTCTTCTAGGCCTTTCCATCTGATGTTGGGCATACGCACATGAAGCTTTTTGAGGGGAGGGAAGGAGGAGAGGAACAAATTCACAAAATGTTCAGTTTTAGTCCTTGAGAGCAGCACAGAGCTGAGAACTTAGCCCTGTAGCCTATTTCTGGACCTACCCAAATGCCACTATGTCCTGGCCAGCATAGTCCTCTGGGCCCTGTACAAAGAGCTTGCATCATTCAAATCACATTCCTCTTGTTGCTCAGTGAAAATTCCCTTGCTGATGTCTTGGCCTTTTTCCCTCTTTTTGCAGTGATTCGTGCTGGGACTAAGGCTGCGGAGGGTGTGAGTGCTGCTGATATGGCCAAAAGAGAAAGGGTGGGTAGATTAGGCACCAGCCTTCAAGTTCTGCATGACTTACTATAAATCAATAAATAATAGCTATTGAATGCTGGAGGTGCCTGTCAGAGAGCCACGCATCAGTCACAAACCCTGCTTGCTTACCGTCTTGTTAGAGGGAAGCACACGTGTAAAACAGCAAATAACCCAACATTGTACGTCATATTATATGAGCGTTGTATGCCATTATAAGGACTGGGTCTTATTCTTTAATTTCCCAATGCTCAGGATTAAATGTTTGCCAAAATAGTATGCTTCTACAAAATGCAATAGGCACTTAGAGGCTAACGCTATATATAATTAGGTGTCAGTGTAAAGGCAGAATAACCTAAGAAAGGAAGATCAGAGTGGGCTGGAGTTAGTAGGGAAGGAGGTAGATGTGGGTCTTAGGAGGAAGAGTTAAGATTTTGGGAGGGGCTGTGTCCAGATTATAAAATCATCTTAGGAAAACTCCATGTCATGGGAGTTTCCACTGATAACTGATATCATTGAGTTTCTTTGCTGCTTAGTAGTGTTCATTCGCAGTAATTTTAACTTTAGCCCAAGTAGTCTACTTTCAAATAAGCCAGCCTAGAATGATAAAGAGGCATGACCATGAAGAGAATAAGCTTTGGAGCTTGAAGGTACAGAAGGTGAAGAAGAGAGATGAGAATATAATGACACCAAGAGGCAGTGTGTTTTTCCTGTGTACAGTTTCTAGTCTCGTGTTCACAACTTTTTTTGGTATTGAGCATCTGGAAGTCATGGTATTTGGTGGGCATTGTGTGCCCCTTTCTGATCACAACCTGATAGTGACACATTTTAATTTTCCCTTAGAGCAAACTTTTCTAGCAAAAAGCTCAGATTATATGCATTATAATTCACCACAGGCACAGCTTTTCCTGGGAGAAAAATCATACTGTTGAGCTCAGGCCTGAGAGCCTCTTCAAATAACCCTTTAATATTCATTTCCAGAGTATCTTTATTTAGTGATTTGTTAGTACCTTTACCAAATAAGGAACAGCAGAAATAAGACTTGGTAAAAGAAAAAATTTAATTTAAACTTTTTTCTACTAACCTGATTTTTAAAAAACACACCAGGAGAAGGATGTCACCCTCTTGCTTTAGCAAACGTCGCCCTGGGACTGGTGTTTTGGGCAGCATAGTTGAGTCCAGTGCTCCAGAAGCAAAATTCCTTTCTGCGGTCGTGGACAGTCTTTTGCCTCAAGGTGGCAGAGTTGAGACAACATTCTATCAAGTATTCTTTAAATTCCATTTCCTTTTGGAAGGACTAGATAATTAGCTGGAATTGGTGGGCAGATAAGGACTAGGCATAGATGGTAAGCACAGTATTATTTATTATTTGCTTTAGGCCGGGTTTTGAGTTTGGGATTTTGTTTGTATATTACCTCGTTTCAGCCTTACATCAGTGCTGAGAGATTGGTATTTTGACCTACAGTTTCACTTTATAGAGGGGAAAAACTGAGGCTTAAAAAATTTCATGTAACTTCTCCAGTTAGGGATGGATTTCCAATTTAGTCTGAATCTAGAGCCCGTGATCTTACCAACTATTCACCATCTTGCCTCTTTGAACCTTTCTTTCCCTATGCTAGGCATCATAAGGCTGTAGGTGGGTGATTTCCCTCCTTTTGTCCATATGTGTGGTTATTGGATGGGGGGTGGTGGTCACAGTTCTTTCCTTTTGGAGAATTATGAACCTGCAATTTTAAAGGCTGGATTGTATTGTTAACCATTTGTTGTTCTTTCAGTTTGAGCTGCTGAAGCATCAGAAACTCAAGGACCAGAATATCTTTGTGTCCCAGACCAGGCTCTGCCTGCACAACCTCCCAAAGGGTGTGGACGACAAAAAGCTCAGAAAGCTGCTGCTGAATGCCACCCGAGGGGAGAAGGGGGTGCGCCTCAAGGAGGTGAGAGTTGGCCCTGCCCACTCTGAAGTTTGGTACTCATCCTGGATCAGATTGAGCGTTTATTTCAGACTGTGGTGCTAGTAGATTGACAGTTTCTTTTGGGCACATTGATGTTGGCCACAACATCAACAGATGAGGCTGAGTTTGGCAGTTTTCATGTTTGTTTGTTTTCTCTTCTTAGAACTGCCTTTCAATGCATTGTCCAAATTGCAGCAGAATGTGAGGAAGTGTCTGCCCTCATGAATTAATTTGAATGCTTGCTGTGTGCTCAGCATCATAGTAGGTGCTGTAATGTTAATTTTCTCACAGAAAAATAATCTGTGTAGTTTGCTCTTTAGGAGAACATTTTAGTGCCATCTAGGCTCTTACTGTATGAAAAGTGCTGTGTGGTAAGCACAGAGAGCCATGCAGGTCTTCAACAGTTGTAGTTGTATTAGACAAACACTGGATTCGCACCAAGATTTGATTAGACCACTGTGTGAGTACAGAGACTTCTCCTCTGCCCCAGCCTCTGCAAGTCTTTGTCATGGCACTTACCATTACACCATCCTGTCATTGTCTGACAGTCATTTCTCCCGACCAGAATGAGCTCTTGGAGAGGAGGTGGGTCATTGCTCCCAGGTCTTGGCAGAGTACCTGGAACATAGTAATCTCTCAATCTATATTTATTGAATAAGTAACACAGCCAATATTATAAATCTGCTTTGCTCTGATTTGTGACTGTAAACTGTTTTCCTAATCCTGGAAAATCTCTTCAAAATGTATGGCATTGCATTTGCAACGACATGGATGGAACTGGAGGGTTATTATGCTGAGTGAAATAAGTCAATCAGAGAAAGACAGGTATCATATGACCTCGCTGATATGAGGAATTTTTAACCTCAGGAAACAAACTGAGGGTTGCTGGAGTGGTGGGGGGTGGGAGGGATGGGGTGGCTGGGTGACAGACATTGGGGAGGGTATGTGCTATGGTGAGCCTGTGAATTGTGCAAGACTGTTGAATCACAGATCAGTACTTCTGAAACAAATAATGCAATATATGTTAAGAAAAAAAAAAGAAGAAGATAGCAGGAGGGGAAGATTGAAGGGGAGTAAGTCAGAGGGGGAGATGAACCATGAGAGACGATGGACTCTGAACAACAAACTGAGGTTTCTAGAGGGGAGGGGGTTGGGGGGATGGGTTAGCCTGGTGATGGGTATTAAAGAGGGCACATTCTGCGTGGAGCACTGGGTGTTATGCACAAACAATGAATCATGGAACACTACATCAAAAACTAATGATGTATGGTGATTAACATAACAATAAAAAATTTAAAAAAAGAATGAAAAATAAGTGGTACTCTAGAAGAAGTTACAATCTTATTTTATTCACCTATTCAATGTAAATTAAAGATACTTCCTGTGGGGGGAAAATGTATGGCATTGGTATTTGGGGAATTACATGAGAGAATGTGAACATATCAGCACATATCTGACACCACTCTTAGTAAAACTGTTCAAAGTGTTACTGGTGTAGAGGTCAGTTGTGTAATTTCTCATATCAACATCCACAATACTTTGTAAGTGCCTGTACATTGAAAACCTGTCATCAGTTAGGGAAAATCTTTTTTTTAAAGACTTTATTTATTTGAGAGCGAGAGCAAGCGAGAGAGCCCAAGCAGGGTGAGCAGCAGAGGGAGACAGAAAGGGAGAAGCAGGCTCCCCGCTGAGCAGGGAGTCCAAAGCAGGGCTCGATCCCAGGACCCTGGGATCATGACCTGAGGCAAAGGCAGATGCTTAACCAGCTGAGCCACCCAGGCGCCCCCAGTTAGGGAAATTCATGTGTTTTACAATATTTGCATTGTGTTGAATTTTTTCTTTATTTTGTTTGTTTATTTGTTTGTTTTAAAACTCTAATTTTAAGGGGATTTTTTTTTAAGACTGATTTATTTATTTGAGAGAGAGAAAGAGCACGAGCAGGAGGGGCAGAGAGAAAGGGAGAGCAAGAATCTCAAGCAGACTCCACGCTGAGCATGGAACCCCATGCAGGGCTCGATGTCACTACCCTGAGATCATGACCTGAGCTGAAACCAAGAGTCGGATGCTTAACTGACTACACCACCCCGGCGCCCCTTGAATTCTCTCTTTAATTCTTTAATATGTGTAGGTATAGTATCTCAGCAGGATCGTAAGCTTCTTGAGGACAGGAACCTCACTTTAAGCTTTTCTTAACTTCCCTACAGTACATGGCACAGTTGTAGGGACAATGTAGGTACTAGAAGTATACCAAATGCAGCATCCATGTGTCCTAATACCTAGATGTCTCCATTACATCAGAACTACAGCTTCCAGGAGTAATATGTAAACAATCAGTTTTTCCAAGATAATGCTACTATGGTATGGTATCCTCGATGCCCCAGGATGCCTATTACATTCAGCTTAAGGATTTAAGGAAAAATCATGCCAGAGAAGATCTGAGCTCTGAGCAAAGCCAGCTAAAGCTTCTTCCTATAATCCTGAGGCTATGTCAGACAGGCCCTTCTCCATGCCTGAATGTCTTTCTTAAAGATTTATTTATTGGAACACTACATCAAAAACTAATGATGTAATGTATGGTGATTAACATAACATAATAAAAAACAAATAAATAAAATTTGCCTAAAGCAAAGAAAAATAAAGATTTATTTATTTGAGAAAAAGAGAAGAGGGAGAAGGAGAGAAGCAGACTCCCTGCTGAGTGGGGAATCCAACTCAGGGCTCGATCTCATGACTCTGAGATCCTGACCTGAGTGAAGTCAAGAGTTGGATACTGAACCGACTGAGCCCCTCGATGTCTTTCTTTCTTTCTTTCTTTCTTTCTTTCTTTTTTTTTTAAGATTTTATTTATTTATTTGACAGATAGCACAGGTAGGCAGAGTGGCAGGCAGAGGGAGAGGGAGAAGCAGGCTCTCTGCTGAGCAGGGAGCCGGACGTGGGGCTCGATCCCAGGACCCCAGGATCATGACCCAAACCGACAGCAGCCACTTAACTGAGTGAGCCACCCAGGCGCCCCCCTCAGTGTCTGTCTTAAACTAAAGCCATCAGGCCTTCTTTTTCTTCTTTAGTAATTTCCTTTCTGAGTGGCTTCTTCAGTGATGAGATCTATGGACAGCACTTCATCCTCAGTGATAACTTACACCATTTAAAGTACCGTATACCTCTCAACTTGTATGTATTGTTCACAGTTGGCGATTATAATTGGGGGGGTATTTTATTTACATGCTTATTTATAGGTTTTTGTGGATCTCTGTAAACTCTTAGGAAGCTAGAAAATATTTAATTGGTTTTATGCCTTCAGTAGGTGTATTCTAATAAGACACTGGTAAGTATTACTGCAGTATGACTGTTGTGGCAGTGATATGGACGAGGATTCTGTTCCAGGCACCTGATTTTTCAGGAGCCTGTTCATGCTCTCATCCTGTAATCATGGGTTCTTTCTCTTGTTCTACTCTTAGTGTAGGGTGATGCGAGACCTCAAAGGAGTGTATGGGAAAGTTAAGGGTCAGTCCCTGGGCTACGCCTTTGCGGAGTTCCGGGAGCACGAGCATGCCCTGACAGCCCTGCGCCACATCAACAACAATCCAGAGATTTTTGGGCCCCTGAAGGTGAGCCTCAGCCTGTGGGCGGACCTGTTCCTCTGAGGGCCATTTGCGGAGAACCATTTCTCTCCTTTATGTCCAGTGTCCTCTGACTTGTGTGTGATGGGAAAGGGTAGCCAGTCCGTGGAGGGAATGAGCAGGGATTCAGCTGGTAAGATGATTAGAAGGAATTGCAATCAAAATTGGATAGACTTTGTGCAGAATGGCCCCTTACCTTTAAGTAGAGTAAGTGAGCAAGAGAGGGGGCAGGGGTCGGGACAGCTCAGCTCACTGCACTCAGAAACTTAAGAAATCTAATGAATGACATTCTCCTTCTGACACAGAGACCGATAGTGGAGTTCTCTTTGGAGGATCGAAGAAAACTTAAAATAAAGGAACTGAGGATTCAGCGCAGCCTGGTATAGAACTGGAATGTTTTTCTGTTTTTGCTTGTTTTTTTTTTTTTTTTAAATTGTGGTCAGATAACACCTAACATAAAATTTACGATTTGTAAGTGTATAGTTCAGTTAAAACAGTTTTTTTCAGGCTATATTTAAACTCCTGTTTTGTTCAGTTTGTGGTTCTGCACCCTTGAGGTAGGTCTCTACCTCATTAGGTTGTTCCCCTTTACTCTTAGTTCCCTAGAACTCTCCAGGCGATCTTCTCTGCTGGGCTTTCTTGTGATAGGTCCACAGAGGGGAAAGGAAGGAGAGAGGAGCATCAGGCTGATGTTAATAGCAAAAAGTAATAAAGCAAAAATACTGCACCAATAGCAGTGCAGTATTTGGTGACGTGCCTGTCAAAGGTAATGGCCCAGATGAAAGTTTTACATTGCTGTAGATTTCAGCTATCTCTTCCATAATTCTTCCTTCTTAGGTAGCTCCAGAAACGTGCTGCCTGATAGTTTTAGTATTGTTTTTAATTTAGTGTGGTGTAAAGGAAAGAACAGGAACACGGTTACTCATGTTCAGACTCAGGCTGTACCCCTGAGTTCCATGGCAAGTTAGTACCTCTCAGCTTCAGTTTAGTTTGTAAAATAGGATTACCAGTATCTGCCTCGCATGACTGTTAAGGATTAAGTGGTCACAGTGCTTGGTCAGCACACAGTCAGTACTCATTCTCTTAGCCCTCTTGCCCTAGGACTGGAAGGCCAGAGTATTCTTGGTACCATAACTGCTGCAGCTTTCATGGATAATATACCTGAATTTGCTTATATACCAAACATCTGCGGTCTTTGTGGTGTGTACCATGGGCCTGGCCAATGGAAGAGCGGTTTCAGTGGTTAATATAGCAGTCCTGGGTAGGAAAATCTGGGATCTGGTTCTTGTTTGAGGCAGCTTTGTTGTCCTAGGTGGAGACTGACTTACTGCCTTAAGCTATTGCTTCAGAGTGATTCTGAAACTAGAGGCTTAAAAAACGATTCAGATGGCTTTATTTGTTGCTTATACTTGTATACATACTGCTCTTTCTGTGTAAAAGTGCCCCTTTCCCTGACTCAAGGATACTTCTACACAGTTTCCGTATTCAGATCAAATGTGCTTCCTCAAGTAGCATTTTCCCACCTTTCTCAAAAGAGGTAAGACCTCATTAACTTGTACTTTCGTGAACTTCCTTAAGGTCTTTAGTTTTTCACTTTGCCTTATTTGTGTGTCTCTAATCCTCCACTAGTCTGTGAGTCCTTAAAGGTAGACACTATTTTTTCCCTCTGTTACCCTTACCTTAGAAACTGAGACTGGCGCATTATAGGCATATAATAGATTTTTGTTGTATTGATTATTACACTAATTTAATGTGGATCTTTTTTTTTCTTCTACCACAGTGCAGCATAAATTCGTAACATACTTTATGCCTTCCTTCTCATAGCATCTTTTCCTAGTCTTCATTTCAATTTTTCCTTCTCTAGTGTTCTTCCTTTCTTTAGTAGATTCGAGTTTCTGACCTCAGTCATCTTCCGTCTCTGAAGAAATTCACTTAGGCTTTCTTGCAAGACAGGTCCCCTAGTGACAAATTCTTTTAATTTTGTTTGAGAAAATCTTTATTTCTCCTTCACTTTTGAAGGATGATTGTACTAGATACAGAATTCTAGGTTGGTGACTTTTCCCCCCAAAACCTTAAATATTTCTCTGTTCTTTTTTACATGGCTTCTGAAGAGAAATTCAGTGTAGTAATATCTTTGTTTCCTGTAGGTAAGGTGTTCTTTATCTTGCCCCCCACCCCTTCTTTCCAGATCTTCACTTTTGTCTTCGATTTTCTACAGTTTGGTATGATATGCCTGGGTAGAGAGTTTTTGGTATATATCCTGTTCGGTATTTGGCTGAGCTTCCTGCATCTGTGGTTTAGTGTCTGTCACTAAGTTTGGCAAATTCTCTTATTGCTTCAAATATTTCTTCTGTTCCTTTCTTTCTTTTCCCTCTGGGATTCCCATCACACATTTGTTTAGTAACTGCCCCATGCTACTGGTTTTTCTTTTTTCTTTCTACTGGCTTTCGAGTCTTGGGCGTGCATGTACTTTCCCTTGTTCCTGTATATGGAAAGGGAAGTGGTGGTTTTGTGTCCCCCAACCTGGTAGCCGTCTGTTACTATGTCAGGGCCTGTAAACTTGTATTCACTCTCCTATAATTTCTAACTATTCAGGGGAAGACTTCTCCTTCTTTCACTAAGCTCACATAAAGCTCCTTTTCTGCTGAGTATTTCCAGCAAATAAACCTCATCCAGAAACTTAGATGGCAATCTCTTATTTTATGCAGCAAAAAGTGAAATCCAAGCCTGCAAATGGTGAGCCCCAGCAGGAACAACCAGTGCTTGGAAAAGACCAGCAACGGAAAGCAGCTCAAAACCACACACAGGAACAAAGCAAGGCCCCCCTGGAGCAGAAGGGGAAGCTGCATTCGTCCTCGTGGACAGGGTTCCAGACCAAGGCTGAAGTGGAGCAGGTGGAGCTGCCTGATGGAAAGAAGAGAAGAAAGGTCCTGGTGCTTCCCTCGCACCGAGGCCCCAAAATTAGGTGAGATGCAGAATGGTGGCATAGCACAGCGGGTGGCTTCTCAGAGGGTTTGGTTTTGCTTAGCCCTTTTCCTCTTTGCGGCTTTTGTTTGGATGAAAGGTACGTTTAGCACTGTGTCAGTCCCCATAAAGGGTTGATGTGCAGGCATCTCTATACTGGCAGAGCTGTCGCTCTTGGAACAGTTGGAGGCTGGAATAGGACTAGCAGAGGGGGCCTCGGAGGAACTCCTAGGGCAGCTTTCTTGACATTTTTTTCCTCATCTGAAGAGCCTCCTCCCATCCAGAGGGCTGTCTCTGTCAGCTGAGGCCCACCTACTTGAGTTCATCTTGCAGATCCTGTTTGAGGTGGCAGATTAGTGCTATCAGCAAAAGTCAATCTTTACAAAATATTTGTTAAATAAACGATGGTTTTGGGGAATCCCTTGAGGTCTTAAGCCAACATAAAAGGGTATACAAATGTTGAGCCTTAGGATATTCTGTTAGTTTCCCTTTTTAGAATGACTTATCCTGGGCTTAGAAAGAGCCAGTGTAAGAAAAGGAATTTTATCCTGTGGCTGAGACAGCCTCGGAGGTGCCAGTTAGAGGGAGAACTCAGAGTGACACTTACCTGACCTCTTATTTCAGGCTGCGGGACAAAGGCAAAGTGAAGTCTCTCCCTCCCAAAAAGCCAAAGCCCCAGATGACCCAGCAGAAGCCAGAGAAGCAGACATTACCTTCCAAGCAGGTGAGTTCTGTAGAGCACGAGGCTTTGGTATGGCAGGGCTGTGCCACGGCTGGTAGCCACTTTTGTGCCCTGATTAGTTAAGCAAAAAGAAAGGGCTTCTGGATTGCAACACTCTCTTTTAGAGGCTGTTGAGGTGTGGGATTGTAAACGTGGAGAGAACCTGGGGCGCCTGGCTGGCTCAGTCAGAAAAGCATGTGACTCTTGATCTTGGGGTCATGAGTTTGAGACCCATGTTGGATGTAGAAATTATTTAAAAAAAAAACAAACAAAAAAATTTGAAATGGGAGCACCTGGCTGGCTCAGTCTGTAGAGGATGCAACTCTTGATCTCAGGGTTGTAGGTTTGAGCCCCATGTTGGGTGTAGAGATTACTTAAAAATAAAAATCTTAGGGGCGCCTGGGTAGCTCAGTCAGTTAAGCATCTGACTTTGATTTCAGCTCAGGTCTTGATCTCAGGGATGTGAGTTCAAGCCCCGCATTGGGTTCCACACTGGGCATGGAGCTTACTTAAAAAAATCTTAAATGAAATAAATAAGAAGTAATTAAATAAATAAGTTATTAACTAAGTAAATTAATAGATAAATAAAATAAAAGTAGAAAGAACCCACACATTAGTTTCTCTACTTCAACCATTCTCTTATTTTATCTATTCCTCATATATACAGCCCCCTACCCAGAGTATATTAAGGCAAACTCAGCTTCACATGTAAATATGCCTTAAATGAAAATGAGGTGTATTGCTCAGAAAAATACCTCAGAATGCATCTCCAACTGACTGGGCCTTAAAAATATGTATATATTATGCCATTATCATATCTAATGAAATTAATAAAAAGCCCTTAATATCATCTAATATGCAGCCCGTATTGAAATGTCCCCAGTTACCTCAAAAATATTCTTTTGTAGTTGGTTAGTACAGATTAAGATCCAGACAGAGTCCACACATTACATTTGGTTTTTATATCTCTTAAATCTTTTTTTTCCTATAACTCAGTCTTCCTCATCAGCCCCCTTTTTTCCATGCTGATAATTTGTTGAAGAAACTGAGTTATTTGCCCTTTAGAATGTATTACATTTTGAGTTTAGCTGCTTGCTACCTTGTGTCATTTAACCTGTCCTGTGATACCTGGTATTGTCTGTAAACTGGTAGTTAGATGTACAGGCTTGATTAGATTCAAGTCCAGTTTTCTTTTTCTTTTTGTAAAGATTTTATTTTTAAATCATCTCTATACCCAGTGTGGGGCTTGAACTCATAACCCTGAGATCAAGAGTCGCATGCTCCACCGACTGAGCCAGTCACGTGCTCCTCAAGTTCAGTTTTCTTGGCAAGAGTATTTCATGAGTGGTGCTGGGTGCTTTCTGTTGCATCAGCATCCTAAGGCACATAACGTCTGGTTACCCCATTTTTAGCTGATTCTCAGGTTGATTAGTAGATCTGTAGGCTTAGAGGTTGTCCTCCTCTCTTCCATTTGTGAAGTTCCCATTAGTCTCTCACCTAATGGTTTCAGCACCCATTGATGATTACTGTCTAGATCCATGATTTCAATATGGCGTGCAGAATGGTGATTTTCTAGCGTTTTGTTTTTGGGTTTTTTTTTTCTTTCAGTTCTTTTGCATTGTTTTGGTAGAATTCTAGAGAAAAAAAATCTTCCCTTGTCAACTATATGGTTACCATGAAATACCGTATATATAGGAAAAGCAGGATAAATGCTTGATTTAATTACTCTTTATCAGTTTCAGAGTAACAAGTTGGTGCCCTATCAACCTCCCATGGTGACCAATAAGATCTTTTTAGTATGACAAATTCCTGAGTTTTTTGTTTGTTTGTTTGTTTAAGATTTTATTTATTTACTTGACAGAGAGAGAGACAGCGAGAGCAGGAAAACAAGCAGGGGGAGTGGGAGAGGGAGAAGCAGACTTCCTGCCGAGCAGGGAGCCCGATGTGGGGCTCCATCCCAAGACCCTGGGATCATAACCTGAGCTGAAGGCAGACGCTTAACGACTGAGCCACCCAGGCACCCCAGATTCCTGGGTTTTTATATACCTGATGTGTTGCAATCAAATGCAGTTATTATTCTTGTCCCATTTAGGCCAGCAGAAGGCCCTTCAGGTTGGCTCCTGAGTTCTTCTGATATGCCCCTGTTTTGGTGGTGTCCTTGCTTTCTGGTACAACCAGATGTCCCAGCTCATCTTACATATTTCTTCCCTGGTCCTGGCATTAGCCATTTTCCCAAGCAGCCCTAGTTCCTTTTAGTAGAAAATTGTGGTTCTACATTCTTGAACATTTGAGGTCAAGATTTCTTTCCCCTTCCCTTGTCCCTTTCTTTTAAGTTTCAAGGGTAAAAGAAGCATTAGCTTCTCCTACTCAAGGAATCTGTGCCTCTGGGAAGTCTGACCCATACCGTACTGTCTTAAGAGCTCTATCTCTGAAATCCCAAAGGCAGGATTCTCGTTGAGGGAAAGGGCCAGCAAGAAGGTGCAAACTCTGGACTCACTCATCTGCGAGAAGGTTCTTGCAGAAGCGTTTGAGAGTGAGAGCTCTGAAGCACCTGCACAGTGTTTTAGTGGGGCCCTTCTCTTAGGCATTCCTGGTCTGGTTTCTTACCAATGAATGGTTCATTTTGGGTTTTTCTAAGGGTCACTCTCTGAATGTCCACCTCTTGTGGCTGACAAGATTTCTTATATTCTCTCTTGGGGCATAAAGGTAAGGTGACATTCAGTGCTTGAAATTGATCTTGTTTTTCCTTACCTTTCATTTATAGGCCCCTGGGAAGAAAGCTAAGGGAAATAAGACCGAAATCCGCTTCAATCAGCTGGTCGAACAATATAAGCAGAAATTACTGGGACCTTCTAAAGGAGTACCTCTTGCAAAGAGGAGCAAATGGTTTGACAGCTGATGGTGGCAGCAGACTGGATAAGAAGCTGGATTCTTGGTCAAGCTCCCAGGTCTCCCTCCACCCCCTACTGTTATTCTCTGAGGGAGGGACACCCCCCTTCCTCCCCAGGGCACTGCCACTTTGTGGGGAGGCCCCCTGGGCTGTGCACGTTTGAACTTTGGGCCCTCCCCAGTGCGTGATTAGTGAACCACAGAGAGAAATCTCAGAAAAACGTCATGATGCTTATTGTGTATTATCCAAGTTATTGTGTGAATTGTATCTGTAATTATTGCCCATTTAATCCTTTGTTTCTCAAATGGAAACAGTTGTAAAAAGGATTCTTGAGGACTGAATTTTTAAGATGTATATTTTGTTAAGTGTCTCCTCTAAATGAGCTCTTGTTTGGCTTTTTGAATAACAAACTATTTCTCATTTCTAATAGATGTGAATCCTTTATTATTTATGAACACTGACATTCCTAACTCTAATTCAGTTACATAGTTCTACATAATGCAGGAATTAAGTAAGAACGGAGAAAAATGATTTCCAACCTAATCTCTGAGAGTGGGAGAGACTGGGAAAGTCATTGAGAGCAGTGGGGCCTGGCAGAGAGCAACACTTGATAATTATTTGTCAGATAAGTAGGTTATTATGGGCAGTTGACTAGAAATCAGTTTGCAGTGCCCACTGTCACTAGCCTGGCTGGTGATGACCCACCTTTTCTTTCCTCAGGACTTAACAGAGGTAGGAGTTGGTCGAGGGAGCGGTGAGCATGAGGCTCTAGCTTGTCCTGTCTTACCTAATGGGTGGCCTTGAACCAGCCACAGACTCTCTGAGCCTTAGTTTTCTCATCTGTAGAGTAAGGAATTGAATCAAAGTTTTCTCTGATCCATTTTGGCTCTACTCTTTTTCTAATTCATTCATTCTAATTCATAATCTTCTTTTAAACTCAAAGAGGATAGAGATGACTCTTTATTTCCCAAAACTTTAGAGGTATCACAAAAGCTGGGAGGGATGGTGAATAAATATTAGAGAGTCAAGATCCAAAAAAGATCACGATAGCCCGAAGGAATGGGCTGAATCTGATAAGATGAAAATCACTGGGAGCAAACATAAATTCCTTCACTGGGGTTCAAAAGCCCTACTGCATGAGTTCTGGTTGGAGAGTTTGAGTTGATTGAATTCACATTATGAAGCAACAGCATGGGGCGCCTGGGTGGCTCAGTTGGTTAAGCGACTGCCTTCGGCTCAGGTCATGATCCTGGAGTCCCGGGATCGAGTCCCGCATCGGGCTCCCCGCTCAGTGGGGAGTCTGCTTCTCCCTCTGACCCTCTTCCCTCTCGTGCTCTCTATCTCTCATTCTCTCTCTCTCAAATAAATAAACAAAATTAAAAAAAAAAAAAAATGAAGCAACAGCATGGCTGCCACACATGTAATAGGACGGTTAGCTGTAGTAGTAGAAATGAGATGTCTCCGGAGAGTCAGCTGCTAATACTCCGGGTTGGCCATACCACACCTATGAGACAAATGTAATGGCCAAGTTGGTGAAGGAAATCAAAAAGAGAGGTGGAAACACAATCGGTCATGAGTTGATTGTTGTTGAATCCGGTCGTAGGTAAGTGCAGATGTATTATATTGTTCTCTCTGCTTCAGCGGACATTTGAAATTTTCCATAATAAAAAGTTAAAAAGTTTAGAAAGTCAGATGAGTAACTGAAAGAAACTGGTCTGACTTGCCTGAGAAGGGAATTCTTGGAGTGTTATTAGCTATTGGTAGAGCCCAGAAGGATATATGGAGGCAGATGAGTAAAAGTCACAAGGAATCGGATTTTGGAAGAACTTCAGTGTAGCTGTCAGAGGGGCATGAGTCCCATCTCTGGAACAGACCAAGTAGAGTAAGTCCCGGATAGTGCCAGGGCGTTCCAGTACCGGGGGACTGGGCTACAGGAGGCCATAAGGATTGGTCAGCTGAGTAATGTTTGGCCCCAGGATGACCTGAAGATGGGCTTTGTGTCTTCACCCTAGTCCCTGAGGCCCCTTTCTAAAGCAGACGTCATCATTCTCTGTGCAATGTCCTGCAGCTACTTGGTCCTCATGAAGTCCGCCCCGGACTTGAGATGGTGTAGCTCCTGCAACAGGCAGTGCCCTCGGTTCTCCAGCCCCTACCACCTCTCCTACTTGTCTATCCTTCTCTCCCTTGCTTTCATTTTTGGCTTCCCAGCCCTTCCTTCGGTTCCTTTGACTCTACCACCTCAGAACCTTTGTGTTTGTTCCCTTCGCCTGGAGAACTTTTCCCTCAGATCTTTTGCTTATCACTCAGATCTCCACCGAGCTGTCACCCTCCTGGAGCTCTTTCCTGGCTAAAGTAGGGCTCTTCCGCTCCTCTCTATCCTGCCCCCATCACTGAATCCTTTTACTCTTATTTTCTTCCTAGCACTCAGTCTATCTGAAATTGTTTGTTCCCCTCGTTAGAATGTTTGCTTTGTGAGAGGAACTTGATTTCTCATTGGTCCTGGAGACACAGCACCTAGAATTGAACCTGGCACATAGTAGGTAAGGAGTAAATGTTTTTTGAATGAAAAAAAAAATGGGCAAAGGAAGAAACAATACTCAGTGGGTCAGAGAAAGAGTTGGAAATACAGTCCAAAGTTCTTGACTCTCTAGTCCAACCCGGTGCTATAATAAATGATGCTTTCTGGAGAACTGTTGCAACCCTGGGGATATGGCTGTTGCAGTATCTTGGGAAAACCAATGAATGCTCAAAAATGCCCTGAATTGGTTTAAAAATAGATAAAGGAGAGACCCTGAAAATACTTAAAAGCCTTTCTTGGGCGAGAACCAGAAGACAGGGGCTGTATCTCCAGAGTTCTCTTGAGACAGTATGACTTGGGGAGTTTGAAACGTTCTTGAAATAGCTTGGCCACACATCTGTCCTAGGAAGGTCTGTACACCGGGGAGGGAGCAAGATACTTTATTAAGTTATACACAGACTGACTCCACCATCTGCCTGTTAACTAATCTGTTCTCTCCTGGCCAACTCTGCTCACCAGATACTTTTTTGGGGTATACAAATATCTATAAATTAACATTCAAAAATATGTCTTGACATTTAGAATAGATAAAAATTGGTGTTCATTCAGATAGCTTTGCCATATTCTCTTAGATCCAGATGCTGCTTCTGATAGCTTTAGCAACCTTGCAAAGTTAGTGCTCAGTTCTTTTAAAAAGTGATATGCGGACCAGTCATCCACGTTCTCAACAACCTGATTCCTTACATGGTATTGTCCTTCGGGACACCTTGCCGTACGTTATCTCTGCCTTGGGAGTATTAATGTGTGAGAGTTGTGCTCACTTCTTCACTTCAGAGCCTAAAGTTTCATGAAATGGAATTTTCTGAATTAAACATGGAGGTACAGACTGCTTAGTTAAAACACAACCATAACAAACATTTTGTTAACATCTGAGACCGAATGCCTTCAGTCAAACTTAAGTTTCAGTAGCATCTTTCTGCTTGGTTACAGGAGCCTGGCTCAGAAATCTTTCTTTTAAATAAAGAGTCTTAAGATTGTTTGCTATTTCTTTGCTTTTTGGGGGGCTACTTGGTAGTTTCGAGGAATCTGCTCTGATCCGGGAGGTACAGTCCCTTCCTTTAAGGGTTAGCCTGCAACAAGCATGTTTCAGCTGTCTTCTGTACACTTCTGTGACAGAGTTAGGACATGTGAATTCATTCTTTTTTAAGTTTTTCATTTTAATTCCAGTATAGCTAACATAGTGTTATATTCGTTTCAGGTGTACAATATAGCGATTCAACAATTATATACATCACCTGGTGCTCATCACGACACGTGCACTCCTTAATCCCCATCACCTGTTTCACCCATCCCCTACCTCCCCTCTGGTGACCATCAGATTGTTCTCTCCAGTTAAGTGTCTGTTTCTTGGTTTGTCTCTTTTTTCCTTCGCTCATTTGTTTTGTTTCTTAAATTTACATATGAGTGAGATCATAAGGCATTTGTCTTTCTCTGACTGACATTTATAATACTCTCTAGATCCATCCATGTTGTTGCAAATGGCAAGATTTCATTCTTTTTTTTATGGCTGAATGTGAACTCATTTTTCAAAATACTTCCAAACATCTTGTAGTCTGTTTTTGCCTTGAAAAGAATTTTTCCAGTGAAGCATTCAGCGCCCAGAACCTCAGGGCACCAGAGATCCCCTTCTCACCATGTATTTGGCCTTCAGTCATCTGAGGAAGCAAGAGGTCAACTATGCCAGAGTGAGTCCTGCCCACCCAGAATCTTCCATGTGATGCCCTCTGATTGACCAAGGAGCTGGTTCTCTGCTTTGTATCCCCGTGACTCACTTTTTGAGGTGTGATTGACAGGCATCTGCCAATTCTGTCCTAGAAGTAGCAGCTCTACCCACGCAACTTGGCAAGTTCCTGAAACTTCTCCGCTCCATCATGGCAGTAGCTACTTCACCAGACTGTGAGGATGCCCAAGATAAATTGGTATTTCAGTTTGTTTCAGATGACGCTCACCTATGCTTTCTCCCACTCAGCCCTAACTGGTGTTTCCAGGGCCAGGAGGAGCTTGCTTTGTTTCTCTCAGGCCAGGTAAAGATTTTCAGCCTTCCTTTGTCCAAGGTTGACCGATTTAGAAGTTACCCACAGCTGTTGTCTTACGTTGGTTCTCTAGTTCTTGTTCTGATGCCTCTTCCTTACCAGGATTGATGGCAGAGTCTGAGACTGCTCATTGATTGGGGTGCTCTTCAGTGGCCCAGCCATGGATGAGTTATAGGTATCTCTGCAATTACTTTGGCTTCTGATTCTGAACGGGCGTTCGGCTGTGGACAGGCTCCTGTGCTTGAGAAGGAATACGCTGAGAGGAATATGGAAGACACAAGACTGAGCCTGGTAACTAATTCTGAGAAAAAAAACAGCAGAGTTACCAGAATACCTTTGGACCACCCACAAATGGAGCGTCTTGATAGATGGCTAATCCGGTTTTCCTTAGACTTGTCCGTGCTGCCCAGAGCCTGCCACCATTTATCAGACAGAGGACCTCACTGCTGCAGAGTCATCCTGAATCTGTCACTGGCCATTTGACAAAAGGAAAATCCTGCCCTTGAGGGCAGGGACTATATTTCACACTTTTCTACATACTCTGCAGGACGTGACAATGATTTACACATAGTAGGAGTTCATTTCATTCTGTTGAACTCACTGAAGGCCATCTGCTTCAGGGCTTAGCTGGGCTTATGGAGGACAACAGAGTCATTTCCTGAGTGAGGTATGTGAAAGGGACCCAAAATACGAAGTGATAGAATTCTAAAGAGCTAGTCACAGTCCCTTGAACACACCACCTGTGTCCTTTTTACTGTTCTTGTCCATCCATGCTAGATCCTTGTCCAAAGTGAACACCTTTCCACTGGTGTATTCAAGCTGGATTTCTCCCTGGGGACCCTGCCCAAACCAGGGAACTGCAATCCCTCCCTCAGTTTCTGACACTTACCAGTGGCAGCCACTGACAGAGCATACACAACTGTGGCTGACTTGTCATTTCTTTAGGCCTTGCCTCCTCAAGGGGACTGAGCCACCGATGGCAAGAACTTGCTCCCTGTGATCCCAGCCCCAGGGCTTAGGACGTGGCTGTGTCTCTGTCTCTGTGGCCACATAGCCTGCCCCGTGCCAGTCCTCAGTTTTCCCACTGGCACAAAAGAGTTTCCTGAAGGAGTATGGGCTTCCCATGTCCTGTGTGTCTCCACATCCTTGCTGATGTGGCCCAGAAAAGCCCGTGGCTGTCGAGAGGGGTAGGGCCACAGCCATGGGTTCTAGGTCGTTAAAAAGAAAACCACAGGCCCAAAATGGTGTCTCTTAGGCCAAGCCACCAAACCTGGGCTTAATGTCTAACTTAATTGCCTTTTCAATCTCCCCCAGAAACGTAAATCTTAGCCTGTCAATCAGGAATTTTCTGATGAGCACCGATGAGGTCATCTGTCACACGAGGGCCCCTCTGTCCCCCAAAGGAAAATGAGATAATCTAAGGGAAGGTGACTTTGCCTTTCTTTTCTTTTGCTAATAACTATGTTGCTCCACCCTCCCTCTAGAAAACCCTTCCATTTTGTACAGCTCCTCACAGCAGTTCCCCTCTACTTCAGCGTTCTCAGCTAGATGGGATGCTGCCCATTCATGAATTGCTAAATAAAGTCAATTAGATCTTCAAATCTACTCAGTTTTGTTTCTTTAATTGTGTCAGGTGTGGAGTGTGGGCAAAGGCAAGGCTGGGGGCTGCCCATCAACCTCAGCTACCTCCCCCAACCTGTGGGAGAGGGCAGCCAAGACTTGGGGTGAGTGGGAATGTCCTCCAACCTCTCCCGGCTTCAAGCTTTCCTCCTGATGGGAGAAAGAACACAAAAACTTCTCCTTCCTTCTCATCTCTCCTGACCCTTCCCAGAGGCGGTTGGGGCTGGGAGCAGCCTGGTTGTGGGAGAAGCGCTGACGCTTGCCTGAGGACCGGCCGTCTGGCTATGACAGGTGCAGAGTGGTATCAGGACCCCCCCTACCTTGACCGGGGGGAGGGGGCGCTGGGCGTGAGCACTGCTCTTCTCACATGAGACCCAGCTCTGCGGGGCAGCCTGCTTTCTCAGAGCCTTTGCTCACTCCTTACCTCAGGTGCTCTTCATAGCAATCCCGGCTGAGGTCATCGAGGGGCGTTCGACCTCAGCAATCCCGGCTGAGGTCATCGAGGGGCAGTCATTCTCACCGCCTCACAGCTGGTGGCAACTGGCTGACTCAGCTAAGATCCCCTGGCCACCGGAGCTAGGAACAGAGCAGGGCTCTGACCTGGCCCAGAGCTGTCTCTGGGGCCTATTTAAGGAACTGTCTTGTATTTCAAAACACTTTTTGCTGGGTACATCAAATATTTTTAGGATAAAAAATGGTTTCTCTTTTTCGAATTATGTGGTAAGAAAAGGAAGAATGCTTCATTCTCACACGTTCTTTGGATGGCAACAAGACGTTTTAAAGCTTCGTTCATGTAATCAGTAATGCCAAGTTTTGATGATAAATTATTAACTGAAAAGTTAAGTCCTTTGCTTCACACCTCCTTCCCGACCCCCCCCCCCCCCCCCCCCCCCAACAAGAGCCACACCCCCAGATTTTTGTAGTTGCTCTCCTTCTCCCTCTCTTCCGGAAGCCAAATGTACTCATATACATCAAAATAGGTGAGAAGAATTAGAGCAGTGAGTGCATTTACTTTATGATGTCCTCCTTACCTTGGCTTTGCATTTCCGCAAGGGTGAGTTGGCTCTACCTGGTTTGAGGATGGCCCTTCTTGGAATCCTGCAGACATCTTCATTCCCCTGGAGGTCAGATAATGGCTATTTATTTTCCATAGTCGTGGAAGTCTCTGGGGAGAGCCATGGCAGTTTGACAAGGACTTATTAAAGGGACATTAGGATTGAAGGGGCTGCTCAGGAAATCACACACCCTTGCTCCCCGTCTGTGGGGACGGCTGCCAGCCGGGGTCTCCTGCCCTGTGACCAGCTGTGTGTGGATGTGGCTGGCGCAGGGGAAGAACCCTTTGTCTCCTGTTCTCTTACTCCCCACAAGAGGATGGCTGCTTTCAACTCAAATATAAAATTCATAATAGCAGCTAACAGTTCCCGAGCACTTAGTCAGGCGTGTGCTATATTATCCCATTGAGCAAATGCTTATCCCCTCCCTCTCCCCGCACCCAGAGCCTGGATGAAGACGACGGAAGGGAAATCTGTGTAGGTAGACCCTCTCTGCCCTCTGCTTGCAGACCCTCTGGGACAGGAAACTCATCACCTGCACCAAGCACCCCATGCATTTCCACACAGCTCGGAATATACATCCCGGACTTGGGCTAATTAGCTGAGTCACTCCCCTCTGTACACCCAGAGCGCCCATGGATCCCTCAGTGGCACCGCTGGAAGTCTATCTCTGGGCCTGTTCTCCCTGCCGGGGTAGCTGCAGGAGGGTGGGTGGGGTGGGGTGTCTTTCCCTCTGTCTGCCCAGCTCCCAGGGCGTATTTGGTAGAGAGCAGGCATGGAAGTGAATGCAGTGAGAGCCACTGCCAGGGAAAGGGCCCCGTGGTGAGCCAGGGTGCCCGAACTTTCCAGGAAGCATAAATGTTCTCAGGGGCAGGGGCCAAATGGCTCCCAGGAACCTGCCACAGGGCATCTGCGTTTCGAGCCTCTCGATGAGATTTAGGCAATGTAGGGTTTTAACAAGGGACTAGTGCCCTTTCCCATGGAGGCAGTGAAGGGCCTGCGCGGCTCCAGTCGGGTGAGAGACAAAAGAAGGAAAGACTCTTCCCAAGAGATTGCAGTTGTGGAAGGTACGAAGCGCGACAGGAGCCAGGCGGGGCCAGGTGTGTCCCCAGCAGTGCCGAGGGGCAGGAAGGAGCGTGGGGCCGCACCTCCCCGACGGGAAGCTCACCCTCTACCCCGCTCACAGCCCATCTCCCCAGGAGGCTGCCGTGACATGGACAAAGGCCGAGGGACAAGAGGGTGACCTTGGACAAACCACTCAGGCCCTCCAGTCTTTTCTTTGCTCATCTGCAGAGGCCATAACGCCCACTTGGCAGGACTGTTAGCGCGCTGAATGGAAAAGCCTCGTGAAGGAGTGAGGAAGTCCTCGGTCGGGGCCAGCGGTCTCTGGGGTGCATGGGAAGAGGGGGCTCCGTGATGCCTCTGCACCCAGTGTCCTGGGTAAATTCACAGGAAGGGGGAGAAAGGATGATTGTCCTAGAAGCGTTTGCCCACCACCAGATGACTGGCTAATTTCCACCGCCCTCCTGCCTGGGCTGAGGGAGCCCACCCTGTCCTCGCGGCTGGGAGCGTGGCACTGGCCCCACGGTGGCCCCTGCAGGGAGACCCAGACTCAGGGGTGAGGCTCTGTCCTGGGGCAACGTGCCCTCCTCAGCCTTTGCTTCTTCCCTACAACACTGCAGGGAGAACGGTCTGTCCTGTGTCCGGGTTTTACCTCTATGAGGAGCTGGCTCTGCCATTGGGAGAGATGGCGCGCTGCGAGGAGACCCCAGATCAGGGGCACCCAGGCCACCACCCGGCCTCCTTCGCCCCTGGCAATCCTCGCTAACTGATCATGACCCAGCCCAGACTTGACCTCAGCATCTTTTCAACACAACAGTCTAGGCTACCTCAGCCGACAACTGGAGTTGGCATGCGAGGTGAAACCTTCTTGCCAGTTTTGCTATAAGGAAACACGCCTCTGCCAAAATGTGACAAAACTGCTTCTTAGCGTTGCTCTTGTTATAGTCCAGGCATCTTGTTAAGGGTTTTGTGGGCATTAGCGGCTTTAATCCTCACGAGGTCAGGAGGCGGATGCTGTGAGTGTGCTGATTTAATGATCAAATGAGGCACAAGATAGACTATGCCTGCCTTCACTCCGCAAGTGTTAACTGAGTCCCGACTTTTGCCAGGAGCTCCGGCAGGAGCTGCAGGGGAGGGCGTGGGACAGAATTTAGTTCTGGCCGGCTTGGAGCTCACATTCTAGGAACCAAGCAAGCCCCGATCTGCCCCTGGATGTCTGATCCAAGGTTCTCACCTGGCTCTGCTCCGAGTCCTCGGAGGAAGGGCAGAGGAGAACCCAGAGGCCAGAACTTCTGGCCAGAAGGAGCACGCATGGTCCTTGAGGGTTCATGTCCAGAGATTGCGCCTCCACCTCAAGCTTCTTTCAAAGCATCTGCCAGCATTATAACCAGGAAACTTGGGCGTCTAGGGCAAGTTGAGAGGGGCCTATATTAATTTCCTAAGGCTACCATGACAAAGCACCACAAGCTGGGTGTCTTAAAATTACAGAAATTTATTGTCTCGAAGTTCTGGAGGCTAGAAGTCCAAGGTGTTAGCAAGGCTGGTTCCTTCTGAGGGAGATTCTGTTCTTTGCCTCTGCTAGCTTCTGACGTTTGCTGGTAATCCTTGGCATTGACGTTCCTTGGTCTAAGATGCCTCACTCCAACCTCCGCCTTGGCATTACTCGACAGCCTTCTCCTTGTGTCTGTGTTCCCCTTCGTGGGGGCGTCCGTGTCCAAATCTCTTTCTTCTTATGAGAACACCAGTCGTACTGGATTAGGGCCCACCCTAATGACCCCATCGTAACTTGACTACATCTGCAAAGACCCTATTTCCAAAGAAAGTCGCATTCACAGGTACCGGGGCTTAGGACTTCAGTGTATCTTTCTGAAGACACAACTCAACCCATAACAGACATAACAGGGCCTCTGGCCTTTTGTTTTTTCTTCTTTTCTTAAAAAAAAAAAAAATCTTTATATAATTCCTTTTGGAATAAGCAACACATTCACATGGCACAAAATTAAAAGATACAGAACGTCTATCCCTCCTAACCTTGGTCGTGAGCCACTGAGTTCCCTTGCCTGGGGGCACCAGTGTTAGAATTTCTCGGGCGCCCTTCCGGAGATATTCTCTCCATGTACAAGCACCTGGGGACATATAACGGAGAAGATTTCACTTGGTGTTTGCACCAGGTTGTGTTTTGTTTTGTTTTTCCTTTTTGTGGTGTCTCTTGGAAATCGTTCCATTCTTTTTCATGGCTGCATCATAGCATTGGATTCTGTTACTGTGCCATCACTTAACCAGCTCATTCTTTGGTGGAACTTTCATTGGCTTCCAAACTTTGTTATGACAAACAGCTGTAAAGAGAAACCTTGCACATACATCACTGTGTTAATCATGTTTTTTGTTTTCTGTATTTTATGATGCTTTGACATCTTGGGGCTTTGCTGGTCCTCCTAGGGTTAGCTAATTCTTAGGGGTAGTTAACATCCTTGCCTGAGAGCATTCCTTTCATATGCAAATCACCTCCTTTTTTACCTCTCTCACACCAAGTCAGTATTCCCCCTGCCCTAAAAATCACCCCTGGGCTAGGTACCCAACAACTAGGGGCCACCCCTTTAGCCCAGAGCCCACTGAAATTTTATTCAAATTCGCCAATCCTAAATCTGTCCACCCTGGCTTGCCTTGCCTTTCCCATGGAAATCACAATGAAAGCTTGTGCCCACACTTTCCCCTTGCTCCTTTCAGCCTTCTGCATGACACCGGTGCTTCCCCCATGTGGCGCCGCTGGCCCCCCTCCTCTTGGGAATGGTAAGCAATAAACTATTCTTGTAAAGGCAGTTGTCATGGCAACCTAGGAGGCGATAGGTGTGTGGACTAACCTTATTGTGGTAATCATTTTGCAATATATATGTGTATCAAATCATGTTGTACACCTTAAACTTACAGTATGTTACATGGCTATTATATCTCAAGAAAATGAAAAATATACAGGCAATGGTCTCCATGTCTATCATCTTACCATGCCTGATTAAAACAAATCCCAGGTGCATGTTAAAATAGTCATTTTGTGCAGCCCTTGCTCTCGGTTAAGGGAAAAATTTGAGCAATCTCTTGCTTGGCTCCAAGGGAGCAGTGCTTTATGTATAGAGAGAAGAAAGAAAAGCAATGGGAGATGCTTGAGAATAAATATGTTCATTTTTTATTCTGATTATAAAAATAATACCTGTTTAGTAAAGAAAATCTGAAAAATGAAGAAGAAAATTTTTTTTAAAGATTGTATTTATTTGACAGAGAGAGCACAAGCAGAGGGAGAGAGAGGGAGAAGCAGGCTCCCTGCTGAGCAAGGAGCCCGATGTGGGACTCGATCCCAGGACCCTGGGATCATGACCTGGGCCGAAGGCAGCCACTTAACCGACTGAGCCACCCAGGCATCCCAAGAAGAAAATTTTTAAAAACTAAAACCAACCATTCCTCAAAAAGTTAAACATAGACTTATCATATGATCCAGCAATTTCTCTCCTTAGGTATATACCCCAAATAATTGAAAGCAGGAACTCAAACATACACTTGTACACTAATGTTAACAGCGGCATTACTCGTAATAGCCTAAAAAGGAAAACAACCCAAATGTCCATCAGTGGATGAATGGATAATAGTGGTATACATATAATAGAAAATTAATCAACCATAAGAAGGAATGATATTCTGATACATGCTACAACATGGATGAATCTTGAAAATATTATGCCAAGTGTCTGGGTCTTTTCAGGCTGCGGTAACAAAAGGCCACCAAATGGGTGGCTTATAAACAACAGAGATTTATCTCTCACCATTCTGCAGGCTGGAACCCTAAGACCATGACATCTGCAGATTCCATGTCTGGTGGGAGCCCGCTTCCTCACTGATGGTCATCATGTCACTGTACCTTCATAGGCACAGGGGTGATGATGCTCTCTGGGGTCTCTTTCGTAAGAGCACGAATCCTGTGCATGAGGGCTCCACTCCCGCCCAAAGGCCCCACCTCCAAATGCCATCACCTTGGGGATTAGGATTTCAATATATGAATGGGTGAGGGGGGGCAGATAAACATTCATTCTGTTCCACTAAGTGAAATAAGCCACAAAAGAAAAATATTGTATAATTCCACTTACATAAGGTACCTAGAATAGGCAAACTCAGAGAGACAGAAGGTAGAATAGAGGTTGGAGGGCCTGGGCGGACAGGGAGTTGGAGCTATTATTGCTTTAAGGGTAAAGAGTTTCAGCATGGAATGAAGAAAAAGCTCTGAAAATAGATGAGGGTGACGATTACATGGCATTGTGAATGTACTTAATGCCACTGAATAGTATACTTAGAAATGGTTGAGGTGGTAAATTTTATGTCATATATATTTCACCCCAAAAAGAAAAACATTAAAACCATCCATAAATCATGCGTTCAGAAGAAAAGGTAGTCTGGCTTATTTTAATCTCTCTTTTATTTTTAAAGATTTTTTATTTATTTTTTGACAGAGAGAGACACAGCGAGAGAGGGAACACAAGCAGGGGGAGCAGGAGAGGGAGAAGCAGGCCTCCCGCCAAGCAGGGAGCCAGATGTGGGGCTCAATCCCAGGACCCTGGGATCATGACCTGAGCCGAAGGCAGACGCTTAACGACTGAGCCACCCAGGCGCCTCTATCTTAACCTCTTTTAACCTCTTTCCCCCCCTCTGCGAGCATGTGTGTGTTTTATAAAATTTGGTTTATAATATGCATATAATAGTGAGCTTTTTAGTTTGATATTTTTATTGTGAATGTATTCATATCAATAATTAAATTGAAATCACCTCCTTTAAGGGCTGTATAATTTGCACACATGGCTGTGCAGTGATTCCCCTCTTTTTGGATATTGACGCTATTTCTGATTTCTCACTATTATAAATTATGCAGTGATGAACATCTTTGTAGATAAATATTTGCCTGCATTTTGGTTGTTTCTTGAAGATAGATTTTTAGAAGGAGAATCACTTGGTCAAAGGGTATGGATTTTTAAAACTCTATGCCCAGCCTCAGATTGCATTCTAAAAAATTTAGAATTTTATACTTTGAATACTAGAAATGGATACTTTGGACAGTATTGTAGGAGGGGATGGAATTTTCACTGTACTCATTGATATTAAGTGTATTATCATATAAAATATTATTAATTTGGAAGGCAAAAAGTATCATCTTTTAATTGACATGGATTTGATTACTGATGAGATTAAACATTTTTTATGTTTAGAGTCATGGCCATTCTGTGAAATGTCTGTTTGTGTTCTTTGCCCAATTTTCTATTGGGGTTTTAGATTCTTATATGTTAAGAATAATGGGGGTGCCTGGGTGGCTCAGTTGATTAAGCGCCTGCCTTCGGCTCAGGTCATGATCCTGGAGTCCCGGGATCGAGTCCCGCATCGGGCTCCCTGCTCAGCAGGGAGTCTGTTTCTCCCTTGGACCCTCCCCCCTCTCATGCTCTCTCTATCTCGTTCTCTCTCTCAGATAAAAAAAAAAAAAAGAATAATGGCCACTTGTCATTTTGTAGCAATTGTATCTCCCAATTTACTATTCACCTTTTAGTTTTAGTAAACCTATTTTTTTATGTAAGTTTAAGTTTTTTAATGTAGAAAAAGTATTGATTTTCCCTTTGGATTTTTTCCATTGCCTTTATGCTTATAAAGTCCTTACTGATTTTGAAAGCATATTCATTTTTCACCTCTATTTTCTTTTTCAAAGTCTCTTTTTAAAAAAGATTTTATTTATTTATTTGAGAGGGAAAAGAGAGAGAGAGTGAACGAGAGCACAAGAGCAGGGAGAGGGAGAAGCAGACTCCCCGCTGGTGTTCCATCCCAAGATCCTGCGACCATGACCTGAGCCGAAGGCAGACGCTTAACTGACTGAGACACCCAGCACCCCTCACCTGTATTTTCTTTGAATTTTTTTAATGGTCCTAATTTATACATTTGTGTTGGTTTCCTTGTGCTGCTGTAACAAAGTACCACAAACCGGATGGTTTATTGTCTCGGGCGCCTGGGTGTCTCAGTCAGTTGAGTGTCCAACTCTTGATTTCAGCCTGGGTCTTGATCTCAGGGTTGTGAGTTCTGCCCCGAGTTGGGCTCCATGCTTGGGCATGAAGCCTACTTAAAAAAAAAAAAAAAAAAAAAGGAAATGTATTGTCTCAAGGTCTGGAGGCTAGAAGTCAGGTGATAGCAGGCTGTGCTTGCTCTAAATCTCTAGGGAAGGATGATCCTTCCTTGCTTCTTCCAGCTCCCGGGAGCCTCCAGGTTCCTTGGCTTGTGGGAGGGTGTAACTTCCACCTCTGCTTCATCCTCTTGTGCTGTCTTCGTCTAAGGATATCGGCCATATAGGATTCGGGGCCCCCCATCCTCTAGGATGACCTTATCTTAATGAATTACGTACACAGTGACCCTATTTCCAAAGAAGGTCACATTCTGAGGTGCTGGGGGTTGGGATTTCAATATATATAATTAATTAATTAATTTATTTTTTCCAAGGGATACAATTATACCTGTAACAACATCTAACTCTTTCATCAGCTGGAATTTGCTGATTTGGATGTGTGGTATGAAAAGAAAGTATAATTTCCCCCCAGATAGTTCACTGATTGTCCCTCTGCCTCTTATTGCTACCTCTTCCAGCAGGACTGGATCCACTAGATGCTCACACACGAACTTCTGCTTGCGGGCATGACCCACAGAGGTGTCTGCCCGTCCTTGAGTCAGGGCCACACTATTTCCACAATGTTAGCTCCATTGTATATTTAATATCTGATAAGGCAAAATTTCTCTTCATCCATCTTCAAATTTTGTCTTTGCCATTCTTGCCTAGGAGCGAACCTCAGCATAACTGTGGCATGTTTAACAACAACAAAGCAATGAACCCCCTTGGACTTTCCAGTGGACGGTGTTCCGTCACCAAGTTCACTCAACTGCACATTTGCTCGTGCCATTTAGGAACGCATCTCCATGCAATGCGTTATGGCATGTGTTTTAGAAAGTTCACCAAGTTTTAAGATAGAGTTTTCTCATTTCCCACATTTGTTGGTAAAGTCAATCCCGAGCATTTTGTTGTTGTTATTACTGTTGTGATGATGTTCTCTGCCCCCCATGCAGCCCCCACATCTTATTTTCTAATTGATTGTTGCGAGTTGATGAGGAAGCTATTGAATTTTGCATGCAGCCACTTTATTAAATTCGCCTGTTAGTTCTAACAGTGTTTCAATTTATTCTTGTAGGCTCTCTGGAGCCTTTTGCACAAACCAGTTCAAATGAATAATTAACTCTCCGGCTGAATCAATGACCTTCCTTAAATCAGGTCTCATAAATTTAGGAGTTTGGCTGCAGGAGAATGAATGCTGTGTAAACACAATGTGGATAGGGGCCTTGGATAATTCTGGTAGCCTCAAGAATGCTTATATTCTTTAAATCCTGATTTCATTGCTCAAGTCCGGGCTAGAAAAAAAAAAGTGATCAGAACTGTGGACAAAAGAATTCAGGTATCAAGACGTGTATTGCGATGCTTTTATTTATAACAAGGAAAATTGGAGACAACCTAAGTTACTCACGTTAGTGAATTGGTTAGGTCACGTGTTTCCTTTGCTTTCACCTCAGCCCCCTGATCCTCTCCTTCTACCCACTCCATATAGGCCTTGACCTCTCCCTCCAGCTGCAGCCTCAAATATCCTGCTGGCTGCAGGAGGCTCTGGTTCCGTTCCAGAAGCTCTCTACACCTCCGCGTGGTGCAGTCAGAGCTCAGCCTCTTCCTCCTCTGCCTCGGTCAGCCGGCGGACACACTGTGAAGCAGAGGTTTGTGTCTAGTTGCGGGGGAGGACTTGGAGCAGCATCTGTACGGGAGCGAGCGAAGAGGACTGGGCAGGAGAGGAAGCTGAACGGTGATATGGTTACGGCAGAGTCATCAGCTGAGCCCAAGGGGAGATCTACAGCTGGGATGGCCCTTCAGAGTTGAGCTAAAGAAGGGTGAGGGGGCTGGGCTCTGGTATCCCCCACATCCTCCAGGCATTGGATGGGGGCTGTACTTTGAGAGGGTGTGACTTCGGGGGAGGACAGTTCCTGGAGAGAGAACCAGCTGTGAACAGCCTGCACTCGCAGTAGGGAGACAAATGCCTCCCTCTGGAAGGGGAGCTGGTTGGCTGTGCTGCCTCCCTTTAGGTGTCATCTTGACTCAGCCACCGTGCGCCCAGATATTGGGTTAAATATTATTCTGGGCATGTCTGTGAGGGTGTTTTCTTGGTGAGGTTAACATTTGAGTCAGTAAACTGAGGAAAGCAGATTTCCCTCCCCAGGCTGTGAGTGGGCCTGTCCAATCTGTCGAAAGCATGAATAGCAAGAAGTCTGAGTCATAAAGAATTCTTTCTGTCTACCTCACTGTCTTCGAGCTGAGGCATTGGTCCCCTCCTGCCTTCAGACTCAGAATAGGACTGGAACTTCACCATCGGCTCTGCTGGGTCCTATTCTGAGTCTGAAGGCAGGAGGGGACCAATGCCGGCCACATGGGAAGGGAGAGAGGCCAAGGTGCCGGGCACGTGAGTCATACCGTGGACCTTCCGGTCCCGTCAGAGGCTGGATGCAGCCCAGTGAATGAGCCCAGGTGAAGCTGGTGCAGCAGAACTACCCAGCTGAGCTCTGACAGAATCATGAGAAATAATAAACTGTTACTTAAGACCACATTTTAGGCAGGTTTGAAATGCAGGAATAGAAATAACTGAAATACCTTCCAGCGCACTCCTTTTCCTCCATCACCTGTCCCAGTGTGTGGCACCATGATCCACCAAATCATCCGAGCGAGGCACCTCAGGGTTGCCGTGGACGTCTCCCCCACCCTCACTTCTATGCCACGTTGCCGAGCTCTGCCAATGCTACCCCCCACATCATTCTTGAGGCTGCCTCTCCTCGATCTGCCCGTCGCCACCACTGCATTAGCTTAGACCCTCCTTACTCCAGACAGGTGCCATCTGGACTGGTCATCTCCAGCTCCAGCCTCAGCTGTGGGGTCATCTCCCTAATATGCGTGTCACCCTCTTCCTTGCTTCTGTCCTCATGACAGCTCCCCATCAGCTGCAGGGTAAGGGTCAACTTTATCCGAAGCACTAAGAGCTCTTCCTCATTGGGTCCCTGTTTACATGACCAAATTTTCCTGTTCTTCTAACTAAAACCTCAGACCTTCAGCTTTTGCCGCTCACATGCTCTTTCTCTTTCCCATGCCTTCTCTCCAGAATGCCCGCTTTTCCGTCCTTCTCCCAGCTGATTCTCAGCTCAGGAATCCCTTCTTCTGGAAGCCTGTCTCCTCTCCACCCTTAGCACCCACCGCACATGCTGGACTGGGCACCCTTCCTGAAGGTTCACTGCTTACCCCATATTGTCACGTGTGCTCTGTTGTCTGTTCCTTCAAGTGGACTGTGACCTCCTGGGAGGCAGGCAGTATCTAAATCCTCTTTGTGCTTCCAGCATGGTACCAAGTAAAAATAATACTGATAATACAATTAATAATAATAATAGCAGCTAACATTTTCTGAGTGCTGAGCCAGACACTGTTTTTTTTTTTTTTTAAGATTTTTATTCCTTTATTTGAGAGAGAGAGTGAGCACAAGCAGGGGGAGCGGCAGGCAGAGGGAGAGGGAGAAACAGGCTCCCTGCTGGGAGCCTGATGTGGGACTCGATCCCAGGACCCTGGGATCATGACCTGAGCTGAAGGCAGTCGCTTAACTGACTGAGCCACCCAGGTGTCCTGTAGTGTTCAGATTTCTTCAGTTATTAATAAAATCTAGACATTTAAGCAAATTTTTAATAATGCTCCATATCAGAACATGCTTATTCCAAAATCATTTCATTCTCAAATTTTATTTTTTATTTAAATTTTATTATTTGAGAGAGAGAGAGAGAGCACAAGCAGGGGGAGCTGTAGGCAGAGGGAGAAGGAGAAGCAGGCTCCCCCCTGAGCAGGGAGCCCGATGCGGGACCCAATCCCAGGACCCTGGGATCATGACCTGAGCCGAAGGCAGTCGCTTAACCCACTGAGTCACCCAGGCGCCCTGCTCTTTCTTTTTTTTTTTAAGATTTATTTTATTTATTTTAAAGAGAGAGAGAGAGAGGGCACAAGAAAGAGTGGGGAGAGGGGCAGAGGGAGAGAATCTTCAAGCAGACTCCTTACTGAGTCGGGAGCCCGATGGGGGGGTGGGGGCGGGGGAGGGGCGGGGGAAGGTGTGCTCCCTGGGGCTCGATCTCACGACCCTGAGATCATGACCTAAACCGAAACCAAGAATCGGATGCTTAACTGACTGAGCCCCAATTGTGCCCCAAACAAACACTGCTCTAAATCCTTGACGCACATTCACTCATCACATCCTCACCCTAAGAGATAAATGATATCATTATCTCCCAAGCTGGGTTTACAGATGAGGAAACAGAAGCACAGGGTTAAGTCACTTACCTGAGACCTCTCAACTGATGAGTAGCAGAGCCAAGATTTGGGCCCAGAATTTGCTGCAGGGTCTGGGTACTTAGCAGCACACCACAGGCGCTCCGTGCTTCATTTTGTATTTTTTTTTGTTGCTTGTTTGTTTTTTTATTTTAATTCCAGTGTAGTTAGCATACAGTGTTGTATTAGTCTCAGGTGTACAATACAGTGACCCAACAGTTCCATCTATCCCTCAGTGCTCATCACGGTAAGTGCACCCTTAATCCCCATCACTTATTTCACCATCCCCTCCCCTCTGGTAACCCTCTGTTTGTTCTCTGAAATTAACATAACATAATAAAATTTTTTTAAAAAGTCTGTTTTTTGGTTTGTCTCTTTTTTTCCCCTTTGTTTCAATACCTTATTTTGAATAAATACATGGGTAGATATATAATACAGCTTTTGCATTAGTTGGGGTTCTCCAGAGAAGAGATCTATCTACCTACCCTATCTATCATCTATCTATCTATCTCTCTATCTATCTATCTATCTATCTATCATCAATCTATCGTCTATCTGTCTACTGAGACTTATTATGAAGAATTATGGAGGCTGAGAAGTCCCAGAGTCTGCCATCAGCCAGCTGGACCCCTAGAAAAGTCAGTGGTGTAATTCAGTCTGAGTCCAAAGGCCTGAGGACCATTGGAGCCCATTGTGTAAGCTGAGGGTGGGAGAAGCCTGAGCGTGGGAGAAGCCTGAGCATGGGAGAAGAGGGGGTAGATGACCAGCTCCTGCAGGGAAGCAGAAAGAGGGGCCCTCAGTGGATTGGATGAGGCCCACGCACATTCGGGAAGACAACTGACTTGACAGAGTCCACGGATTCGAATGCCAATCCCATCTGGAAACAGCCTCACAGATACACCCAGGAATGACATTTAATCTGGGCGACCCATGGCCCAGCCAAGTTGACTCAAAATAAAGTAACCATTGCATACAGCCTTTAAAACAACATCCTGAAGGGTTTGCTACCCTGGGGAACAGCTTTATCTCCTACTGTTAAGGGAAACAAGCTACGTGAAGGAAGCGAGCAGAGAAGACAGGCGGTGGAAGTATTACTAGTACTTGCTTCTGTGTTATGGACCACGAGTAATTGTTTTTATACTTCTTTCTATTTTTCTGCACTTTTCATACCTTCTACAATGAACACGAATCATTGTGATAAGGGGAAGACTTTAGAAAAGCCAACCCTGAGGGCTCAGGAAGTAATGGCATCTCTTCGCTGCCCAGAAGATTCAGTTCAGGGGGGCTGGTGGGGCCTCCGCACCTTGTGGCCGTGACCTCTTGGCTGGCCTCTTCCCATAGACCCTCAGCTGGGCTGGCGGCCACATCCCCCTCCTCCGTGGGGAGCACCCCCTAAGGGGAGAATCAAGCTGCTGCAGGGCGGGAATTCTGTCTGGGACCGGAGTGCTGGGGGAGTCCTCTGGGTGCCCCCACAACTGTGACCCACCCCAGGAGCACTGGGTGAGACTAAATGGAGGGATGTGGGGGAAAGGGCGGGCACACGAGTACTGGGCCTTGGGTCCATCTGTGCCACCTCTTGTCTGCCCTTCTCCGCACACAGCCTGAGGCAACTGCCAGGAGCTGCCAGATCCCCTCTGTGAGAGCACCTGGGGACACAGGGAGGGGACACCCCCCTGTCTTGTCATCCTGGTGCAGGCTGGGTGGGGGAGAGCAGAGAGAGGCCTGGAGACTGGGGGGCAGGGGGTAATGCTGACTCTGCAGGAGAACCACAGGCAGCCGGGGAGGCCCTGCCAAGGTCCCTTCTGCTTGCAGGCGGTTTCCCCAAGAGACCCTTGACCGTGGCGAGCTCCCGTGACCGTGGCCGCCACACCAAGGCCCAGGCTTCTTCCACCTCCTGGAGTCTCTAAGGGTAGCCAGGATGAGCTGCCAGGGAAAGACCACAGGCCACAGGACTCCCTGGCTGCCCAGGAGAAAGGCCAACAGATAAAATCTAGATAAAACAAAACCCCACACTCTCTCCTTTTCATATCCCCAAACACAGTTAAAAACCAAATACCTGGGGGCGCCTGGCTGGCTCAGTCTGTGGAGCATGTGACTCTTGATCTCAGGGTTGTGGGTTCAAGCCCCACATTGAGTGTAGAGATTACTTAAAAATAATAATTAAAAAAGTTAAAAAGCAAAACCAAAGCCAAATGCCTCTCGGCTACAAACATTCACCTTGACCAAAAATATGCATGGGCAGTTTTAATGTTAACTGGTCCCCAGGCTCATATCAGTGAATAAGAGTAGAGATGGTTTTCTATGCCAAAACGCCAGTCAAACTGGAGAGAAATTTCACTGCCCCCCAAGCTAGATTGGTGTGGGAGCTGTGGCAAGGTCTTCTCTTGGCCCACTTCTGGCCCTGAGGCTGGTGAGAGCAAGCTGGCTTCTAGGACTCACACTCAGCACATTGCTGCCCCTGCCCTAGACCCAAGAAGGACAGAGAGGCCTCTGGCCTCACAGGGAAGTGAAATAATACTTCTCCCGCTTTCCCCTCCCTCAGCCCCAACCTGCCATCCATCTAATGCCCTTCTCCTGAGGCCACCCAGACAATGGGCCAGCAGGTGAATTTAGTGGCCTTAAGACAGTTGTTCTTTTTACAAACATTATTGGTTTTCTTTAGGCCTGGTCTGTTGGAGTGATAATACCAGAATTTTCTGTCTGAGGTGTAGGCCTCGGTTACTACAGTATTTAGTGGCCATAATACTCAGTGGCCCACGTATTTGGTATCTCTCCTATTTAGCTGTCATATTATTGAGTGGCTGCAGAATTAGGTGGCCTCCTGGAATTCAGTGATGAAGCATGTGCTCCGAGGTCCCTTTCTGCCTCTGGACAAACTGCCCTCCCAGCAGTTCTTCTGTCTGCCCTGTCAGTTCAACTGTTCCCTGGGCCCATGTCCTCTGCTCATAAGCAATTTTTCAGTCCCTTGGCACAGCTTCATTGAAAAATGCACTCCGAGAGATTTTTCTGCTGTTTTTCAGATTTCAGCTGTTTCTGAATCATTTCCTACCCTTCTCCTTCCACCTCTCCCTTGCCCCCAAATTGAAGTTCTTTTCAAAGTGGAGTCTGGATTTTTCTGTCCCCTGCCTCTACCTACAGAACAAGAACCTGATTTGGACCAGGCTCTGGGACCACACCGGGCAGGTGTCTGTCCCAAGGGGTCACCAAGCTGGTGAGGAGAGGGCTACTTGCTCTGACATCAGTCCCAGGGTCTGTGGGGGTGGGGGGCGGCGGCTGTGGGCTCAGGCTGGGAGGGCAGAAGGAGGTTCGTGGCCCAGACCCACCCCGTGGCCAGTCAGCCAGGGGCCTCGTTGAACCCAAGCGTCCTGACTGCTACAGTGGACATAACAACGGTCCCTTCCACGGGATCGGCTCCTTGGAAAGTGCTCAGCTCAGTGCCTGGCACTCACCCGCTGCAGAGGAGAGCCGTGACCACAAGCATGGCTACCTGACCTGGAACAGCTGTGCCCTTTGGGACAATTTGAGAAGCGAAGGGAAGGCTCTTGCCACCTTTTCTCCAACAGCACAAAAACCTTCCACTGAGAGCTGGCAGTCCACCATCAGAGCGTTAACTGTGCTAATATTTCCTTCCCTCTCCTATCTTAAACTTAAAATCCGGCTGGAAGGGAAACATAACAGACCCCTAACCCTTCCATTGAAACTCTCTCTCTCTCTTTTCAAGTAAATTCTGTTTAATTCTATAAACAGTTACTGAGCACCTATAACCTACTATATGCCAGACACTGGGCTAGGGAGCACAAATACATATGTGAGTAAGACCCGGTTTCTGCAATTTGAGGAAACTTCCCACTGTCCTTACACTCCTAGGGATGTGAACACGGGTTTTTCTGGGTCCCATTTGGGTCCTTGGAGGAATCAGACCTGGCCCGCTGAGATCTGGTCCTACCTCCTGCCTTCTGGTTGATGCCGCTTTGCCTTTGAAGCCTCCTCCCTCAGACTAGCCCAGTAGGCAGCCACTCACGCCTGGGAACTGCCATCAGCTGCTAGCAGGGTGGTTCCGTGGACTGCCCGACACTTTCATTTTCTTGGTTACAGTCTGTCCTGTGATTTGGGATACACTCTGAAGCATCTGATAGATTCAGACTCTTACGATAATTTAAGAATTGCAAAGGCAGGAGTTTAGTCTGGCCCCTGGGGTAATTGAGATTCTTAACCCAGCCCTTCAGCCTTTTTGATTAAAATGGAGGCATTTAATATCATTAAATGGAACTCCTAAACAGCCTCTGGCTTTACACATTAATTTCTTCTTCTTGCCTCTGCTAAGAAGACTTTTCTTTTTTTCTCCCTCCCGCCTTCCCTCCCAGATAGCCCCTCCTTCTCCCAGTGCTTCCTCCACTCCAAACCTGCCACCATCCCTGGAGACACCGGCCAACTCCTGGCCTCTCGCATCCTGGGCTCCTCGTCCCCAGGGCCCTGCCCTCCATTCCAGCCCATACCCGTGGCCATGCTGTGCCCTGGAATCCAGTGGGTCTAGGCTGTGGATCATCCCCAGGACTGTGCACACGGAGCTTGTGCCCCCTGACTACAGCCCCCGCCCTTGAGGCTCACTAGCTCAGTCACTTGTAACACCTCCGCTCCTCAGGCTTTTGGGGACTTCCAGCTCACGGACACCTCCCCACTGCCCCCACAGCCCAGTCTCCGCTGCCTTCACATCCCTCCCTTCCCAGCTCAGGTTCCACGCTCCAGCTTCAAGCACTGATTGTCTATATCCTAGAATCCCTCTCTTCCTTGTCATTGCCCAGCCGGCAGCTGGCAAAACCCCAACCCTCCACAAATGCAGCCAGCAGCTTGCCGTAGTTCTGGGAAGCCTGGGCCGCCTTAAAGTCGTGGTCTCCACCCTCAGCTGAGCTGACAGCAGCATCCAGCAATCTGAGGACCCTGCGTCTCCAGGCAACTCTTGATTCTGTGCCCTGGAAAGCCTACTCCACTTGCTTGGACTCCCAACAAGCCGGCCGGCCCAGTGGTGTGCTGGCAGAAGTTCTGACAACAGGCCTGGGGCTGAGGGAAGCCCTGATTTACAGTGTTTGCCCATTCTTCTTCTTCTTCTTCTTCTTTTTTTTTAAGATTTTATTTATTTATTTGTCAGAGAGGGAGAGAGAGAGAGCACAAGCAGAGGGAGAAGCTGACTCCCCACTGAGCAAGGAGCCTGATGTGGGACTCGATCCCAGGACCCTGCGATCATGACCTGAGCCGAAGGCAGAGGCTTAACCAACTGAGCCACCTGGGCGTCCCTTACATGTATTTTTAAAGTAATCTTTATTCCAAGATCATTGTAAATTCACGTGGAGTTGCAATGATACAGGCAGATACCCGTACCTCTATCCAGCATCCCCCAGGGGCGACACATTGCACAACTATAGTACAACGTCACAGCCAGGAGATGACTGTTGGCACAGTCAAGACACAAAACACTTCCATTACCACAAGGATCGCTTCTGTCGTCCTTTCAAAGAGACCCACATTCTTCCTCTTTCCATCCCTGACCCCTGGCAACCACTCATCTGTTCTTTGTTTCTATTGTTTTGTTATTTTGAGTTTCTGTAAATGGACTCGTAGAGGGACACCTGGGTGGCTCCGTCGTTAAGCGTCTGCCTTCAGCTCGGGTCATGATCCCAGGGTCCTGGAATCGAGTCCCACATCAGGCTCCTTGCTCAGCGGGAAGCCTGCTTCTCCCTCTCCTTCTGCCTGTTGCTTCCCCTGCTTGTGTGCTCTCTCTGACAAATAAATAAATAAAATATTAAAAAAATAAATGGACTCAGAGTACAGTATCTTTTGGAACTGGATTTTTTTTTCCCCACACAGGGCATTATGTTGAGTAAAAAATATCCAATTCCAAAAGATCATATACTGTATGATCCAAGGTGCTGTACATGTCAAGAGTTTGTTCCTTTTTCCTGTTGGTTAGCATTTCATGGTAGGGATGCACCATTCATCCACTGAAGGACATCTGGGTTATTTCTAGGTTTTTACTATTATAAGCTGCTATGAACATTCCTATGCACATTTTTGTATGAATGTAAGTTTTCATTTGTCTGGGATAAATGCCCAAGAGTACAACTGCTGGGTCGGATTGTACACACGTTTACTTTTGTAAGAAACTTCCCATACTCTTGTCCAGAGTGGCTTTACCATTTTGCATTCCCAAAAGCAATGTATGAGTGATGCAGCCTCTCCACATCCTTAACAGACATTCTGGTAGGTGTGCCGTGTTATCTTATTGTGGTTTGATTTTGCATTTCCCAAAATGTCTAATAATCTTGAACATGTTTTCATGTGCTATTTGCCGTCTGTATCTCCTTTTCAGTGAAATGTCCATTCATGCCTTTTGCCCATTTTTCTAACTGAATTGTTTGTTTTTCACACTGCAGAGTTTTGAGAGTTCTTTATATATTTCAGATACTGGTCCTTCAACAGATACGTAGTTTGCAAGTATTTTCTCCCAGTCTGTAGCTTGTCTTCTGATTCTCTCCATGGGGTTTTTCGGAGAGCAAAAGTTTTTCATTCTGTTGAGGTCCAACTGCAACCACTCATTGAAAAAGAAAAGTGCTTTCGCATCTTTTTTTTTTTGGTAAAGATTTTATTTATTTATTTGAGAGAGAGAGAAAGCACGAGAAGGGGGAGGGTCAGAGGGAGAAGCAGACTCCCATCTGGGCCGGGAGCCCCATATGGGACTCTGGGATCATGACCTGAGCTGAAAGCAGACACTTAACCGACTGAGCCACCCAGGCGCCCTGCTTTTGCATCTTTATAAAAAAATAGTTGAGCATTTTTGTGCAGATTTACTATAATTTAATTTTAATAACAGCAATGTTTAATACCCGCCCCCAGAATTCTTAGAAACTTAACAATAGGCTCTCTGAGCCATTTTAGGCATACGCTGGGCCAGCCCCTCCATTTTGCCGGCAGCCCCAGTATTTGACCTTGTCCCCTGCTTCAGTGACAAAAGAGAAGTTGTGTGGGAATTGCCTTCCCTCATCTCTAGACTTACAAACCCTGGCACCCCCCACCTCAGCCCTGCCCCTTCTTCCCTCCCGCTAAGAAAGGGGCCCATCCCTCCTCCCACGGGGCCAGGGCTGCTGGCTGCTAATTCTGGCTCCACCCACTTCCTTAGAAACCCTGCACAGCGTTTAGCCCCTCCAGTCCGGGCTCTCAGAATTGAAACAAATGGCTTCCCTCTCACCCTTGAGCCCTCCCACCCTGCCAGCTCTACTCGTGTATCGCTTCTCCCCTTCACGAACTTGCTTCCAGAATCAGTTTCTGCTTCTTCCTCCTCCAATCATCCTCCTCAATCTACCTCAGTCTACCTTCAGTCAAGTTGCGGTCCAGCCCTGTCCCCTCAGGGTCACCAGTGACTGACCTGTCCCTGAATCCAGGGGACACCTGTGTGTCCCCACCTGCTAGACTCCCTATGGTGTTCCACACGGCGGATCACACAATTTTTCTCAAGACACCCCCTCCTTTGCACCTCCTCCGGACTTCCCTGTCCCAATAAACGGTCCCCAGGCCCATTTCCCTGGGCCACATACCACGCTTCCCTCTTGGCACCCTCCCCCAACATCCAGCCATCCCCAGCTCTGTCGTTCCACCTCTCCCTTGAATCCTACCTTTCTCTTTCCCTGCTGCCCCAATTCAGGTCCCTGTGACCCCTCATCTAGAGAGGGCAGCAGCCTCCTACCTGGTCTTTCTGGCCCCTCTTCGGTAGCATCCTCCACATTGCAGCCAGAGTGGTCTTTCTAAAGTGCCAACCTGACCATGGGGCTCAGGTTCAAAGCCCCCCCCTGGTCTCCAGAGCTCCCAGGTCAAGTCCATCCAAAGGTGGTCCTGCATGATCTGGCCTGGCCGACCTCTCCCTTTCATTCCACGTGACCTGGGCTTCATTCAATTGCTCATTGGGCCTCAAGTTCCCACCCCACCCCCTTTGTGGAAAATGGAGACATCATTCACATAACATGCAATTCACCATTTTACAGTGTAATTAGTGAGTTTTGGTTATTCTCAAGGTTATGCAACCATCACCACTATCTAACCCTGCAACATTTTTATCCCCAAAAGAAACCCAATCCCATTAGCAGTCACTCCTCTTTTGCCCCCTCCCAGCTCTGACAACCACTAATCTTTATGCACGGACCGATTCTGAACATTTCATATAAATAGAATCGTACCACGTGGGGCTTTTGTGTCTGGCTGTTTTCACTTAGCATCATGTTTCCAAGGTTCCAGAGCCTCTCTTTTGTTTTGGGAACTTCAAACAGTAACACTGTTACTCTAACCCCCAGCCACCCTCTACATCCCCTCTACCTGGAGAACTCCTGCTCAGCCCTTGGGTTTCAGCTCATCTCTTCTTTTGGGGGTCTTTTTCTGCCCCAGCCCCCTGGCCACTGGGCGCCACTGGGACCCTGCTGTATGCTGTCTCCCAGCAGAACCCTTGTCACATGGTGTTACTTACCTAGTAATTTGTTCTCCTGCTAGATGTACGCTCCATCAGGACACGGTCCCATGGTCGTCACTCTGTCACTCCGTATCCTTAGGGCCTGGCACATAAGCATGTGCTGCTTGAAAAAAATCAATCTACAGGCTCTCTGGCAGGGTCCACTGGTAATTCAGCATAGACATCTCAAAGCCTCGCTGTGCACCCTCTTATTCTTTCCTGTCTTTCTCCTCTCTGGCATCAGGATGGAATTAGGGGTGCATAGGGAAGGACTCTGGACAAGACCCTGTATCCTTTTGTAGCATCTGAGCGGCCACTGTGGGGCAATCTTCTCACCTGGGCAGGGGTGGGGTGGGGGCTTATGAATTTGCGAAGAGGCTGTAGAGCTGGGGGAGGAGGAAGAAGAGATCCTGGTGAGTGTAATCAGTAGAATGGGGCAGAAACAGGAGTGACCTGGGGCTCCCCCATAGCTGGGGGTTCTGGGGTTGTACCTGCAGAGGGCATTTCTAGGTAGGTGAGGCCTCTGTGCAGCCTTGGTGCAGGGTCCATAAGGCTAGGATTGCCAGATTTAGCAAATAAAAATACAGGGCACTAGTTAAATTTGAATTGTAGATCAACGATGGATCATTTTTTAGTACAAGTATATCCCAGAGAAATATTGCATGGGTCATACTTTTCCTAAATACATAATATACTGGTAAACTCTTAGACCTGAGTGTAAGGGTAATATTTTTGTGGGCAGGGACCTTTTAAATATCCCTTCAAATCTTAACGCTTAGATGAAAAATTGCTGGTTTGCTGTATTCTGATTATTATATTATTATTGCTTGGTTTGGCTGCTGACAGCAACAGTGTGGCATAATAATAGGATCACTCACAGATTGGTAGTGAGATTGAAATGAGTTCAATGTAAAGCACTTATTAAAGGGTCTGGACTCGTCCAGTTTCCATGAGCTAAGGCGGAAGGAGGAGCCTTTGCCCGGAAGGGGGCTGCAGGTAAAGCAGGTATCGGCCCATGAGAACACATTTGATGGCGCCCGCCTTCCCGGCCAGTGCCCTTCGACCGGCCCTGGAGGGGGCCGACGTTCAGTTCCTGGGCGAAAGGAGGGCCAGAAGCGCGGGTGTCCACAGCGCGGGGCCGGACGGCCGGGACTAGGTGAAGGGAACTGGGGGCGCTGGGGAGCGTCTCTCCCTTCGCCCCATCTGCTTCGCTGGACTCCGTGTTGCTGACTCAAGAGAAGAAAGGAAAAAGAGAAAACGGGGGAAAGCCGACAGACAAAACCAACAATAAAGGGAAATTTGCTGAGCGGGTGGATTTTTCTCCCCAGACCCAGCAAGTTAGCGAGCCTCTGGGAATCAGTTGGCCAGGCGGCGGCGCGTTCATCACCCCGGACGCACCCGCGCCTCCCCAGGCCAGGGGTAGGGATCGGGATTGGGATCGGGATTGGGATCGGGATCGGGATCATGGAGGAAGACCTGTACCCAGAGAGGCCTGAGTCCCTCGGGGACCAGCCCAGAGGACAGGCGACTGCCACCCGCCTCCTGCTGTCTGGCCCAAGAAAGGGGCAGAGGGTGGGGGCTGCAAAGGCATTTCTGGAAATGATAAATCCCCTCCAGGATAAAAAGAAGAGGGAAGGAGCAACTTAGCTGTTTCCCGAGGATTTGAGGGTGGGCTGTCTCCTCTAACTCGATTCTATCCTGATGAGATTCCTAATTCCCTTTCCTGGGACAAACAGAGTGAACAGCCAGGATGATCACTGGGTTGAGAAGAAGGAGATAATGGCCCAGGGCAGGTCCCTGTGCTGGCACACGTCCTTCCCCTCCCAGACGCACCCAAGACGGCCCTGGCCATCCTCCTGGAGCATTGATTATGTGCCTGATCCCACCATGCAAGAATTTTAGGGGCATTATCTCATCCATCATCACAACCAGCCCAGAGCTGGGAAAGATTGAGTAATTTGCCCAAATCATACAGCTCATAAGGGGAGGGGTGTCTGCCTCTGAGCCCAGCTTTTAACCCTAAACTATCCTGTCTCCTGCTGTACCGAGAGATAAGTCTTCAGATTCCTTCTCAACACAGCACTCCAGATAGCCACTGCCCACAGACCTGAGTGGGTGCATGAAATAAAACTTGTTTTCCAAATGCCTTATACTGGTGTGTCGGCTCAAGCAACTAATTGTGGCTGCTGGATGACTTGACTGGGTGTCTTCCCACCTGATACATTTATTTATAGAATTGTATAATAGTAAATCTAGCACAGACCTAAGAAATGGAGTCCAGCATATAGATTTGCAGATAAGAAACCGAGGCTAAGAGAAGTGAACACACTTGCCCAGAGCTACCCAGCTGCAGGATTAGAGTCCCTGTGTCTGGCTTCCAGTGAAAGACCCTTGTTAACCCTCCTGCATGGCTTTGTTTCTCTCCCCGAGCCCAGCCTGCATACCTGAATCCTGGACCTTAGACTACTTCCTGATCTCCCCCTTCGGCTGGGCTTGGAAGCCCAGAGCCCGAGCAGGTCCCAGGGCAACTTGGTTCCCACCTAGCCGGTTTTAGATGGCCCCGAGCCTGCCTTTTCAGATGCTTGATGCCAGGTCACAAAATGTAGCAATCGCAAAGACTCCCCCCCCCCCCCCGCCACACACACACTTTTCTGTTTACCTTCATTAAATATTGTATTATTTCAACAACTATTTGTGTATAAATGAGTGTGAACAGTGATCCGTATAAAACTCAGCAACAGGGTGCCTGGGGGACTCATTCAGAAGAGCACGTGACTCTTGATCTCAGGTTCCTGAGTTTGAGCCCCATGTTGGGTGTAGAGATCACTTAGAATAAATAAATAAAATAAAATAAACCCTCAGCAGTAAGCATGCATGAGGTATGTGAGGACTGGGTGCGTTTGGCTCCCACAGATGGGACCTGCCGGTGGTGCTCTAGGTTCTGTGCTCCTCCCTTTCCTGTCCCATCTGTTGTGTCATCTAAACAGTGCAGAAACCCTCGGAGGTAGGCTGGAGAGCTTCGGTGACTTGTCCCCACTCACCCAGCTGGAGTGAAAAGGCATGGACCAAATCCCAGGTGTCCTGACTCAGGTCAGCATATGATTTATTGAGGACCACCCCCCAAATTCCTCCCCCTCCCCAGATCTGTCAGGAATTTGGGATTTGGGATAAAGGGATTTGGGAATTCCTTAAACTTGCCATTATAGTTCTCCAACCCCCTTACTATTGGAGGGTTTGGGAGGGCTTCAAGAACGTCCTCTTTAAACAAATCATGCTGGAAGGAACCCTTCATTAGTCACTGTGACTGGACAAGGATTTTGGCTCCTCAGAAGTGAAGGAGTGGGGGAGGGTATGGTAGGGCTATCAGGACCCCAGAGGCCCCTCTGTGTGCTTCCCACAGCTCTGGGAGCCTCCTCTTCCCTCTGTGCGGCTGTCTGCCCACCGGGTTATCTTTTTGCTCCTTATTGCTTTCGTTTCTCCAGAGTCTGGCATATGTAGGCACTCAAGAAACGTTTACAACTATCTTTACACTAGCTCCCCATTTGCCAGAATTTAATGGGCCTGATCAGAACTGGCCAGGATTGGCCAAAGGGCTGCCCTTTGCACTCTTCCCCCAACCCTCCCACCCCCTGGCAGCCCGAGGACGAGCATAGTGGCAAGGAGGCCACAGGATTCCTCTAGAAATGTTTTTCATAATCTAGGCTCCAGCGAGGGATTTGGGAATTCCTTAAACAGCCAATGTGCATTTGGGCATAAACACTTGGCCTGCCAGCTCCCCAGCATGTCTATTAAAGGCATCAATCAACCAGCCCCCCTGGCCAGGCAGCACCGGGCAGGGCAGCTCCATTCCTCCAGGATGCTGCAAGGAGCCCCTTGGGGCTGCCCGTTCTGGGCCAGTGCCTCCTTCTCCCTGGGCCCCCACTGCAGGCTGCAGCTGGGCCCTGAGACAGCAGCTGCTCATTCTCCCTCCCGGGCTGGGGACACATCTGCATTTGGCAGTGCCCAGATTAATCCCTATTACCTTCCCTGCTGACTGTGCAGGAGCTGAGCAATTTCTGCTGCCACCACCCCCGCCCGCCCCCTGGGAAAACAAAGCCGAATGTTCCCGCAGCCAATGTCCTCACTAACCAAGGAGATTATGGCTGCATCCGGTTCTCGGAAGAGCGAGGCCAGAGTGTGTTCTTAGGAGGGCAGGGAGGCACCGAGGGATCTTGTAGCTCCCCAAACGGGGCAAGTGGAGCGAGGCTGCGAGGCTGAGTGATGCAACACCAGTGAGAGGAGACAGGAGAAAATTCGAGAGAAAAAGGGGTGAGGGAGGAGGAGGAAAGGCTCTTTTGCAGGAGATTTTTATTTATTTCTATTACCTTTGAAGTCAGACTGCAAGTAGCATCAGGAGTGGAAAAGCAACAAAGAAGCAGGGAGGGATAAAAGCCGAGATGTCGGGCAGCTGGTGCATGCTTTGGGGACCTGTGGCGGGGTGGGGGGGGGAGGGCTTGCTGCATGTCCAACCCCACGCCAAAGGCAGAGTGCCAGGAGTCACCCACCCTTCAGGACACAAATAGGTGACCATGAAAGAGGAACTTCCTGGCAGTATTTTGCTAGGAGACAATAACATCCTGGAGAGGAAGGGCCATGCACTCTGGCTCATTTCTGTAGTCATTATTCCTGCTACAGAGCCTGGCATACAGTAATTGCTCAATAAATAAGAGCTATGTACCAGGAGCTCCTCGAAGCCCTTTGCACATGTTAACTCATTTTATCCTTTCACAAGGTTATGAGATAGATACTATCATCTTCATTTTGCAGAAGTGGAAGCACAGAGAGGTTAAGTTACTTGCTCAAGGTCACAGAGTTAGCAGCAGAGCTTGGACGCAAACCTATGCAGATGATTTGAGAGACTGTGCTCTTAGCATGTTCTACAGACTCTTGAAAGAAAGAGAGTGGAAAGAAAGAAAAATATCTGTGTCATGGAATTGAAAGAGACCCTGGATGTCATTTAGAGCCAACTCTTTGTTTTATCAGCTAAGAATTGAAGGGGAGAAAAGACTTGTCCAAGAGCCTTGGCACTAGCCTGCAACGGGCAGAGCTCGGATTAGAACCCACACCTCCCTGGGCCTTTCTATCCCACCCGCTTGTTTTGGAAGAGAACAACCAATGCCCTCCAGTGTTTTTGTAAACTGGCCTTTCAACAGCCTTGGTGTTGGGCGCCTGGGTGGTTCAGTCGTTATGCGGCTGCCTTCGGCTCCGGTCATGATCCCACGGTCCTGGGATCGAGTCCCGCATCGGGCTCCCTGCTCGGCGGGGAGTCTCCTTTTCCTTCTCCCTCTGCTCCTCCCTCCTGCTTGTGCTCGCTCTCTCTCTCTCAAATAAATAAATAAATAAAATCTTAAAAAAAAAAAAATAGCCTTGGTATCTACCAGGCTTGGGAAACCAGTAGAAACTGGGCCTCTTTCCTCTCTCCCCGGCTCTCCCCACCATCCTGCTCTGGGCCGGTTCCACGGGCATTTCCGAGGTCTTCAGACCTTGGCAACCCAGCTGAGCAGGAAAACAGCGAAGCTGCAGGTGCCGGAGAGGCGGGCAGGAGGCGGCGTTGTGGGAAGCTGCCCAGGCCGGTCCTCAGGAACCAGGGCTCTACGGTCTGAGGCGCCTGGTCTGCCGCGGCCCAGAGTCCGGGCCGTGTGGGTGTCCAGGGTGGGTGCCCAGTTCTTTGGCCACCTGAATACTTAAAATTTTCAGGGTAACTTTTCTCCCAAGGCATTTGTCCTGGATCACTAATGTCTGGTATGTAAGATAACATTTTTGATTTAACATATTTAAAACTCATTTTTCCCCTAGACAAGACAAATTGAATTTGTATCTTCCCATATAGAGCTTTTCAAAAAGATCAGTGCGGGATGCATTGGGTTCCCAGAGTGACGTCATTTGAGTAGTCCTGACATTCTTTTTCCACTTACGGGGGGTGAGTAATTGCAGACGTTCCAACTGGCAGAAGGTGTGATTGGATTTTTTTCTCCTATGGGGGAAATCCTTTCAGATGGGTAAGTTTCTGGCATCTGGTATTTTTCTCTGCCACCTGGCAGAAACTTCTAGAATAGAAGCATCCCAACGGCACACAGCCTGATCATCTAGGGAAAGAAGGCAGAGTAAGCTGACCAGGCTTCTCTTTTGGCCCATGCAGGCTTTGATAAGCCCTATCCTATTCACCTCAGACAATGCTGGAAAGGGGCTCTGATCTACTAACCCCCATCGTGGGGTCTGGGGCCAACACAGTAGGTTTCCCAGAGTGCTCTGGGGCTGGGTCACTTCCTCTTTGGCCAATCTGTCCTGCTGAGCCCTCAGGACCTCCACAATGAGGACCAGGGACAGGACTGGATGGGTGGGGTAAGGGCCTACTTTTGTATGGGGGTGCCATTTACCTCATCACTCTGTGGCTTGCTCAGGATACCGGCAGACTGTCGGAGTGAGAGAATGGCCTGGAAGTTTCCAGGGACAGGACAAGGAATGGAGGGTTCCCCAGAAGCCCTTCCTCCTGTGAAAGGGACACTGTCTCCTCTAGCTACTCTGGGTCCATTCTTTTCTTTGGTAGCGAGCAGGATTTATGAGTTGTGTGGAAACCATACCAAAGAGGACCACCCGCTGGCTGTCTGGGCATTTCAGCACAGAGGACAGGCACAGAGGGAAAAGGCAAGGAGGTGGGTAAGGAAGAGCAGAATCCTTGGAAGGGAAGCCTATCAGGCTGGAGTTTCTACCCAGGCTTACACTTTCCCCAGCATTCCAGGCCCTGCCAGACTTGTCCCTTCCCTGTCTGTAGACCAAAGCCTCAGCCCCATGCGTGGCCCAGCCACCAGCCTCTCTGAGGAGAGAAGGAGCTAGGGAGGAGTGCAGGGGTTCCCCAGCAGGACTGAACCACAAACGTGGGCTCCTGGACCTAAAACTGCTCTCCAGGGGGCTGGGCTGGGACTCGCGTGTGGGTGAGTCCAAGGGGGGATATGCTGGGCTGAGCTCCAGTCATGGCTGTTGGTGGCACTGTGACCCTGTGTTCATGTTTTGGTCCTTCTGAGCTACTATAGTTTGCATACTGCAAACTAGCTCTTCTGGGGATTTAGCCCTGATTAGCTTTGTAGCAATAAAGTCTAATCTTGGTAAATAGATGAAGCCTTGAGTAAATGTCTGTCTAATCCTTGCCAATATTTTCCTTCTACCCAAGGCAATGTAACTCTGTGACCTTCAGTCAGTCACTTAACCTCTCTGAGTCTATTTCTCTATCTAAAGAAAACGAGGGTAATACCATACTCCTCCGCCCTTGTTATTGTGGGGATCAAATACAGTAATGTGTGTGAATGGCCTTTCTAGATGGCAAGGTGTTATTCTATTGTAAGGGATCGTTATGGTCATCATGCTTATTGTAAAGCACCCAGAACAGCCATGCCTTCCAAGATAAAGTATTGGCCGCATGAGCTCCATTATAAGGGAGGAAAAAAAGGAACCAATTTTCTCAATGGAAAAGAGTGACCCCGGACAAAGCAGAGACACCAATAAAATAACCCGAACGAGAGCAATGACAGTCTGGTATAACCAATAACAAGAATGTTCTCCATTCTTATCAGAAGTTCTCAGAGCCAAGGACAATTGCTTCACCTTCTTCAAAGCCTAAGGTCAAACATCATTTTTTTATTTGATGCTGTGTGGTTGAAGTTGAGAGCCAGTTGAAACTGGTTTTGGTTCTTCATACAAGAAAGTAAAGGGTCAAAGTGAGAGCCTCCTGTCTTCACTCACCTAGAAAGAAATCCATATTGGAACAAGGCTCTGGAAGGCTATCAAGAATCAGAGGGGCAGGACAGAGAAGTGCAGAGCATTCCTGGAGACGTTGTCTGCTGTTTCTGCCTTCCCAGAATCCATCCTTCTTTCTTTTTGGTAATAAACCCTTTTTTCCTTTGGGAAATTACCCCTTACCCATTCTTATTCCAAGTGGGATTGAGCCCTTCCCCAGTTTCTGGGATGACTCAAACGTCTACAAGCAGAGTACTGCATCCTCCTGGCCACCGTGATCGGCTCAGCAAGAGGCATGTGATCCAAACGAGGCCATGAGAGTCAGCCCTGAGACTTTGGCTGGAAGAATCAGCAATCCAGTGTCAACAAGGGCCCCAAATGTCAAAGCATCAGAAAGTCCAGATAAAAACATGCTTTATACAGCTGGAATGGTTGGGGCTCCTCCACTTGGTCGCTCATCCTCTGGGAAGCTAGTCTGGGCTGGCTCCGTGATGGCTGAAGGCTTTCCAGCAATGAGAGAGGACAGGCCTCAGAGTGCGAGCACTTTTCCAGGCTCTGCTTGTATATGGCTTGCCATTGTCCCATTGGACAAAGCAGGTCACGTGGCCAAGCCCTGAGTCATGTGACAGGAGACTACCTAAGGAGGTGGAGACCGGAAGGCATGACTCATGGAAGCCATCACTGCAATAGTCCACCCATACCCCTATGGTAGGGCAGCTCCACCTGTGAGATTAAGCCTTCTGCTAAATTCTGCCTATTGATCTCCAATCTTCCTCCAGTCTTGGCCACCTGGCAAGGCTTTCACAACTATATCTGGCTTGGGGTCATCAACCCAGAATTCTGCCTCCCCTCATGGGGCTTCTTTTGCTCCTAAACTTAGTGGCCCAAATGCGAAGTGTATATGGGCATTCAGCTCTTGAAGTCAGACACTTATTCAGCCAACAAATAATTGTTTTGTACTTTGTGCCAGGATCTGGCCAAGGTGCTAGAGATACGGTAGAAAATAAAACAGACCCGAAGACCATCGTTGCCTCCCAGGAGCTTATGCGTGTTGAGTGGGGGGTGGGGGTGGAGAGGGAAATGTGAATGAAAAAATGTACAGTAGGGCGCCTGGGTGGCTCAGTGATTAAGCGACTGCCTTCAGCTCCGGTCGTGATCCCGGCATCCTAGGATGGAGTCCTGCATCGGGCTCCCTGCTCAGTGGGGATCCTGTTTCTCCCTCTGCCTGCTGCTCCTCCGGCTTGCGCTCTCATTCTCTCTCTCTCAAATAAATAAATAAAATCTTTAAAAAAAATGTACAGTAAAATATATGCAAGCGAGAGAAGCTAGACGGGTGAGGGTTGGTTTCCCGATCTGTGATTTAAAGAGCTCCTCACCCAAGAAAAGCAGCAGGACAGGCGACCAGTGCAGGGAGCTTCAGGAATGCTGATGGGGAAGGTAAGCAGACCTGTGAGTGAACCCTGGAGCCATCTGTGTGGGCATCTGCTTCCATTGCATGCATGTGTGTGTGTGTGTGTGTACAAGCAGCCCACATTGCAAGCTCCTCAACACCAGGACCGTGAGCTGGCCAGCCAGCTTTCCCAGATGATTGTCCCTTTGATGGGGAGAGGGGGTCATGGGACACATCAGAAATCCGTATGTGTGTTTGGGCGTGGGAGGGGCGGGGAAAGATGGCCATATATATCCAGCCTGGGTATTGCAAAGCTGAAGGCTCAGGTTCTGATCCTCAGATGGGAGCCTCGGGCAAGTCTTGTGAGACCTCTAAGGCATCATCCGGTGCATGGGATAAGTAACAAACACGCTGCCTCGCTCCTCCAAGCGACAAAGGGTCATAAATCCCTCCGTGTGGGCCGTTACCATGAGCTCCAACTTATTATTGGGCTGTGAAGACCACTTCCGGATTTTGAGTCAGGTGCAAGGTCCACGCCCAAGTGGGGAAGGGAAGGGAGCAGGCGTTTCCCCTGCCGCCAGGGTCTCAGGCCTGGCAGGGTGGGGGTGGGGAGCCCCACTTATGCTGCGCCCGCCAGTTCACTCAGGTAAGTACACACATGTTATAAACAGAAAAAGAAAAGCTGTGAGTGTTGGTGTTTCCTCATCATTCCAGGAATGATGGCCAAAAGGATAGGAGGGTGGAGGCGACTTCAGGGTTGGTTTTCTGGTCTGTGAATCTCCTTGGGGACATCTGCCTGAGATGAAACACTGGCTGTTGACGGGAAGGCCCCGTCTGAGGTTCCACAGCGTTCCGTGCCAAGGGCTCTGGCTTAGGCCCCAAGGGGGAAGCCTCACTGGCCTTCTGGGTCAGTCCCTCGGCTTGCCCCGTTCTGCACTCTCGGATGTCCTGAAGTGTGTGTAGAGGGTGTGCGTGGCTGGGTGGAGGTGAACAGTTATTTGCTCCTGCACCGGGAGGGGTCTGATGCAAGCCAGTGGAGAAATGCAGCCAGATGCAGAGCCCCAGGGACAAGGTTTTGAAGGTAGGGATGAAGTATCTTTTTATTACCATAACTTAAGTGGGAAAATGAGACAGGAATCCCATTTTCCTTCACAAATGGTCCCAGGGCTTCTCACCCTATCGAGTATATTTAATACAGAGGGATAACCATGGAGTGGGGACACCACGACTCTCCCTTGCAGAGGGGGAAGGGGAGTTCCGTGGCCTCCATGCGGCACCCCAAGGCCCTGCAGGGCTAGGGCAACGTCCGTCCGAGGCTCTAATTTCTACTCCTTTGGCTTTTTCTTCTAAGCATCAGGACTTGCCTTTCCAGAATCTCGCAGCTGGCTCTTACCACTGTCTCCTTGTTTGATTTGTCAAATCTCTGTTTCAGTTCACAGTTTCACACCCACTCTGACAGGCTGTCGCCCCCTCCCCTCCCCGCCCCAGCCCCTGGGACATCTGCCAGGCAGCGAAATCTAATGTGAAGTTAAACACAACTAGGGGCCCACCATCCTGTTCTCCTTCCTCTTCCCTGCACCCCTTTCTCCTCCCCTCCCCAGAACACACAACACCCAGGTGGCTGGGGGGCTGGGCTGGACTGCACCTTACCCCAAACTGTTTCTTCTGGAAATTCGACCCCAAAGTACAGGGCTTGCTATAATAAACTCTTGGGTACCTGTCACCCAATTTTAACAATTACCAACATTTTATTTATTATTTATTTTTTAAGATTTTATTTACTTGAGAAAAAGAGAGAGAGAAAGCACAAGTGGGGTTAGGGGCAGAGGGAGAGGGCGAAGCAGACTCCCCGATGAGCAGGGAGCCCGATGCGGGGCTCGATCCCAGGACCCTGGGATCATGACCTGAGCTGAAGGCAGACGCTTAGCTGACTGAGCCACTTAGGCGCTCCAGTTGCCAACATTTTATTGACCTTGTTTATCTACCCTCTTACATATATTTTTTTTCTGAAATATTTTAAGGTAAATCCCAGACATCATTACATTTCATCCTAAATGACTTCAGTTTGAATTTCTAATAAATAAGGAAGCATTTAAAAATAGAGGCACCTGGCTGGCTCAGTTGGTAGAGTGTGTGACTCTTGATCTCAGGGTTATATGTTTGAGCCCCACATTGGATGGAGAGGCTACTTAAAAACAAAATCTTTAAAAAATTTTTAAAAAGTAGGGGCGCTTGAGTGACTCAGTCTGTTAAGTGTCCAACTTCGGCTCGGCTCAGGTCATGGTCTCAGGGTCCTGGGATGGAGCCCTGGGGCTCCCTGCTCAGTGCAGAGTCTGCCTCTCTCCCTCTCCCTCTGCCCCTCCCCCCACTCGTGCTCTCTCTGTGTCAAATAAATAAATAAATAAAATCTTTTAACATTTTTTTAAAAAAATTAAAATAATTAACCACCCTGCCATCACCCCAACTACTACAATTAGTAATAATTCCTTTCATCATCTAACCCAGAATCCATACTCAGATTCCCATCACTGTCTTAACGCTCTTTTATAGTTGGTTTGCGCTTATATCTTTGAACTAAAAAGGAAGAGGTTTGCTGAGCAAGTTAAGAGTGAGCAGAATTTTAAGAATTTTAACCTTTAAGGGTCAGGACGGTGTTCAGGCTTTTGACAGAATTAGCTGACCTGATATAATGGGCTTGTTAATACAGGAGTCTCTGATCCTTGGGTCACCAAGCAAGAGCGCAGTGCCTGCGCTGGGCCGGACATGACAACCAGGCGCGGGGCCGGGCGGCGTGGTCCTGCCCGGGCATGAGACCCCTGCAGAAGTGATTCCCCGTGAGCTGCACATGCGCCGACTGAACCGGGGCCATGGGAGCTCAGTGGAAGAAATGCTAATATTAGGTCCCTTTATTGTAAAAAGACAGTTTAGGCAGGTAGCAGTCGGTGATCGAGACTCCCTTGATTTGGCCTGATCTTTCCTCCAATCAGTGATCATAAAGGGATGCCATAGAGTGAATGTTTGTGTCGCCCCAAAATTCTCATGTTAAATCTTAACCTCCGAGGTTAGGTATTCAGAGGTGGGGTCTTTGGGAGGTGATTAGTGTTATTTTAAATAGTAATTATGTACATAATAATCAACAATGAGATTAGTGACCTTGTAAAAGAGACCCCAGAGAGCTCCCTTGCCCCTTCTACCCGGTGAGGACACAGTGAGAGATGTGGTCTATGAACCAGGAAGCAGGCGCTCACCAGACATGGGATCTGCTGGCACCTTGATCTTGGACTTCCAGCCTCAAGAAGTGTGAGAAATAAATTTCTGTTGTCTATAAGCCCCCCAGACCACAATATTCAGTTACAGCCGCCCAAATGCAGTAAGACAGGCAATATTAACTTTACATGTATTTCTTCTCTTTTCATTTACCCCTACTTCCCTCTCTCCCTCCCTCCCTCCCTTCCTTCCTTCCTTCCTTCCTTCCTTCCTTCCTTCCTTCCTTCCT